>NW_009647856.1:4351422-4409145 GCF_000708025.1 Charadrius vociferus | reverse complement strand
TCCCTCTCTCCCCCTCTCCCTTTTTATTTTTTTTTCCTTAAACCACATAGCCAAACCGCCCTAATAGAGATGAAGCTTGATAGATCCACCCAGGTGTAGGTGAAATGGTAGAGCCTCAAGCGTAATAGATGCTGTGCTCTTGTGCTGAAGTTCAGCACAGTGTCCTGAAGGGTTGTCTAGCAGCAGGGAGATGGGTTGCTCTTTGCACAGTTAAAAAGTCAATGAGCTTCCTCCAGCTTACATGTATGACTAATTTAGAAAGCAACCTGGATCTAGGTGAGCGCTGCAGAACTGTCTCTTCTCTTCAGTGCACGGACAAAGCACAGCACACAGTAAGTGGAAAATTTGCGTTTACTTGTTTTACTTGGGAATTAATTAACTGTGTTTACTTTTGAGGGAATCCTCTAAAGGCTGGTGCAGAAATGAAGCAGAATAATGTTTGCATGCAGATCCCCTCTGTATTTCTTCTTGTTTCATTTTACACTGTGCCCGTGTCCTGCCACTTCAGTCTGATTGCTCAGACCATACAGCTGGTCTGAAGCAGCTTTCTTATCTAAAACTGAGCTGTACAATGATATCAGTAACACATAGGTCCATTTCTCTGTTAAGATATGTGTCTGTACAATATCTGGTTACTGAGCAGAAGTAGGTTTTAATCATTTCTATTATAAAACTCATAAATGAAAATTCTTAAATGAAAAAAGTAAAATACTCTAAACATCTTTTTTGTGGTTTGTTTTTTTTTTTTGGGGGGGGGGGCGGTGAGCAGAGGGAATGGAGGTATCAAGAATTAGAAATGTTAGGCATTAAAAATGAAAAGTAATTTAACCTGTAAGAGAAAGTTGCCTTATTTTGTTTATCAAACCATTGATTCAAATGTACTGAGAATGTTGTCAAACTATAAACTAACAAACTGTATCAACTACAGTGATAGTAAAGCTTGAAACAAAAAAAAAAAAAAAAAGAAGGTCGCTTGTCTAAAATGCAAGAGGCATATTAGAACCAGATGTACAGAATCTCAACTTTGACTCTTCAGTCTTTCATGCTTGGTTTAAAGCAGCCTTAAAATTGCCTTTACTTTGCATTTACAACTTCGGATTCGCTGTTAAACTGTGCTTGAACTTGAAGTCAAGATTTGATCTTAGCACACACATATTCTTCGAGCCTCCTACCAGAGTTTTACTTTGCTATTGGGAGTCTGTTTACTACTATACCGTATATCCTGAAGCACATTAACAAGCTTACTGTGATGGACTTTCAGGTGGAATGTCAGCCAATGTAAAAGAATTTGTCCGTTGCATATACAAAATGTTCAGTCTGAGAAATAAACACATGCAGTATAAAAAGGATCTGCCAGCCTCTCAAGTAGATGATGACACTGTGTAAGAATGCATACCAGAAATATGTCTGAATTTATTTTCTGAAGGATCCAATGAGATGACACTTCTCACTTGAGGCTTAATTTATTCTGAACTATTACCCAGGTTGGTGGCTGTTGTCAGCACTGGAAGTAGAACAAATGAGTCTGCACAGTTATGCCTGTAAAATGCTTTCAGTAGTCTTCCCTTCTGCAGAAGAGTTATTTTCTTTGCTCTCGGACAGACAAGTATATATGGTCCTTTTAATTAGCCATGGCTTTAGTCTGCTACAGTTATCCTTTGTGCATGATAGCCATTAGCCTAACTCTGCTGCTAAAAACAAACGTCCAGTCTGTTAATGATAAGCTTCTAAATATGGCCACTGAAAAGAGATGAAGTTGGAAGTTTAGGAAGGTGAAACAACCGCCTCAGAAGAAATATTTAGACCTGTATTTGCTGGCATCAGAGAGCGGTCAACGTCTACCCCCTACAGGGAGAGAATCTAATTTCATGGTGCCTCCACTAGTGCAGGAACACTGCAGTGGTTCAGTTCATCAACTCGAGTAGTGCAGTTAGTCTCTGGCTCCAACAACTGCCCCTTAATGGCGAGGTCAGACTGTGATTAATAGAAAGTCATTTTCAAAGAACTGGATCACTAATAAATAGCATAACTAATAAATAGCAATAGGCATTTTGTCTCTCTTAAATTTAACCCAGGGGAAAATGGCTTTTAGACTTTAAAAGCCACAATCAGCAGTGCTTTTCTTTCACAGTTGCAAAGTGCATGTGTGAATCCACAAGAAATTCCTGCTTACCTTACATCAGCTGCATAACTTATGTATCTTGAATAGAAGTTTGCAACACTCCATACATAATAATCGTATGTAAAAAATGATCCTAGATATTGCAGTATAGCTAGGAGGTTAAGGTACAACCAAATACAAGTGAGGTAAGAGAGTTATGGGGCACATTATCCGTGTCATACTCACACTAAGTACTCTGCCAGTATCTAGATCAAAAAAAAAAATTACTCTGTTTTTTCCAATCTAACACATTTGAGTGGTACTTTATCCTTTGCTTTCAATGCAACTCATTGCTCTGGGAGGCATGTGGAGATAGGAACAAAAAAGGGCAAAGATGCTGCCAACAGATAAGTTTGTATTTATGTAAACACACCTGACAAAACTCATGTCAGTTTTGCTAGTCAGTTTAATTTAAGACAACTAAAAAAGTGTCATGTGTTTTGGTCATACATACTGTGTAACTGTTGGGGTTTAGTGCATTTTTTTTTTTTTTTAATTCAGACATCATGCATATGCATGTAAGTTACAGTATAATCTACTATTTTGTATTACATTTTTGCAATAGAACAACCTTTAAATATTTTAAATCAGCATCATGTGATAACTTTTCTTCCCATTTGTTTATTATGGCTGTGAGTTTTGAGTGTGTGCAGTGTAACTACTTAATCTTCTTCTTTTCTCTCTTTCACCATCTTTCTGATATGCACACACACATATACATATATACACTCATGAGAAATGTTATGTCCCCACTTTGAAATAGAGCTTTGGATCCTTCAAGACCTGTTCTGTGCCTAAAATAATTTGGACATGAAAAATATGGCATTTCTATACAATCGAGCCTAATCCTGACCTCAGCTACAACTCATGAGTGTAAAAGAATTCTGGGTTTATGCATAAACTTGTCTTTGCACTTACACAAAAAAGAGCAAGTAGCATATGTTGAGCAACAATGTTTATTTCTGATAGTAATTATTAGTTAGTGCTGACAGTGTACTTTACAGGAATATGTTAGTTACCGGATTATTATACCATACACTTTTACAATTAATTTTATGTGTGGGAACAAAAAAAATAAGATCAGGATCTGAAAAAAATATCCAGAGCTGAAAGCACAAGTTATTCACCTAAATGTTCAGGCCTAACTTTGTCTTCATTAGGCCTTTTGTTCAAATGTATGAATACAACCCTAGGAGGCTCAGTTTAGGCACAGACATTTGAGATTTTTAGCTATATTAGTTCCATGTTCAACCAAGAGCCCAATGGGAAATTGTAAGTTATACTTAAGATTTATAATGAAGGCACAGCATCTAACACTTCAGTAATCTATAGTAATAAAGAATTTGTTAATTAATCAGTAGTCATTTTGAAAATATTTTGTTAATAGACATAATTTTACCATATTGTTTACTAACAAAATTTCACTGAAGGCATAAATATTAGGCAAGTCTTTTTTCTTTCTATAACTAACATTTCTACAGAAGGCTTTAATTTTACTCCCATTTGCTAGTGCAGTGGAAGCTATAGGTATTGTATGACACAATGAATCCTGTATTATCTTCTTTGATACTATTACTCATGGCTGCTAAAGATTTAACGAGTCTTAAACTGAAAAAGATGTAGAAAAAGTGCTTATAGGCATAACAATGTGTTACTGATGAGCATCAAAAGATTACCAGGACATTAGCTAGGGTTACAGGAAAACCTCAAATCATGCACATTACACAAATCCAAAATATTTTCCATAAGCAATCACTGGAGAAAGTTTCTCTTCATCTGCATTATTATTATTATTCATATAAAGTATCAATTCTAAGCTAGCTCAGATCTTTGTTCTGCTAAGGCCAATGTACTGCAAATCTAGTCACCAAGTATTGCTAGTGATATTTACATTAAATTCACACCAATTATTTACACCAATACATTTCAGACCTGCAAATTTTGCTTCCTTAAGCCTTGGTTATTTCTGTGAGGTTAGGTAGAAACGACATAATTTGGTTTTCATTCTTCTTACGTTAAGTAACAATCAATGATGATTTGATGTATGAGCAGTTACTTAAGAGGGCATTTTAGGTACTGCCATGGAAACTAAGCCTTTGATCTAGAAAGCTTATGTCCATTCATAATTAGGTTTTGGTAGTGAAGGTCTGACACATACTTTTTAAATCATGTTTGATACCAAGTAGGTCAGATTTAAAGATAAACCACTATTTTAGGAATCTGGATACAATAAAAGACTTCTCGCTGCTGTCTATATTAAAACTAAATCACCTCAAGTGAAAAAAATGTTTTCCAAAATTTCTGCTGCATTCAGACAATGATTACATTTTGTGTCTTGCTGCTCTGTACCAGGATGAAAGTCTTAAAATACCATAAAGCTGTTCTTTTCTCTTATTTAACTCAGTGATATCACAGTAAAGAGGTGCTGATTTGCTAATTGTTGATAATTTTCCTCCTAATATATGGATCTGTGGATGGCCACATAACGTGCTTGTGTGAAACAAGGCTGTCATTCTGATTTATCATTCTGATATTCCCGTTCCAGTTTGTCAAGTGTTTTTTCTCATAATTACTAGTAGGTTGGTCTGCAATGGAGGTGAGCAGCTCGGGTGCTGATGGCAGTAGACACAAATATTCAGGAATAATGGAAGGAAAAATTCAGGAAGAAATTGAAAATCATGCTTTTCTAGAGCCATGCTGTGTATTACCCTCTTCTTTCTATGAGGCATTGGAGGGCAAATGTTATTAAAACAAACAGCAAAGGAGTGCATTTTAAGAGCAACATGCCTCTGTCCTTGTTCTAAAAATGTGAGTTCACTTGAAATGATTAATGGGAAAGGCTTTCTGTTTTTTTTTTTACTGCTATTCTTTAGAGGGTGATAAAGATATATGAACCCCATGATATGCACAAATCCCATGCACAATGACTACAAGTTTGATTCAGTAGCTTATACTCTGGTGTAAAACCTCAGAAAACAGTGGTAAGGAAACCATGAATCAGATTAATATTTTTTTCTTTTTTTTTTTTTTTTTTGTTTAAATTTAAGAGTGAGAAAAAGATTCAACTAGACTAAACAATAGGATTGTTTTGTGTTTTTTTCCAAATCTTATTTTGGATTTACTATATTAAATTCAACTCAGGTGTTACCTCATTTGCTTCCTTGGAATTAACAGCAGGGCTCAATTTTTATTTTGGACTGTTTTAAAGTAACACCAGCTACGAGTTTTGTTACTCTGACAACTTTGAAATTAAAAACCTGTAAAATTGGGACAAATTGGCCAACAATACTGCACACGGGAAGGGTTGAGGTCAAAAATGTGTTTGTTAAATTTCCAGAAGGTTGTGCTGGACTTTAAAAGCTCCACGAATGTAAACCAGTCTTTGAAATATCTGCACAGCAAATTCACATGGTGCATATTACAGATGTGTGTCATACCTGTGTAATAACATTAGTGTTCCCTCAAAATTTACATTAGAGAAAATGAAAGAAACATGCATGGTACAAAGTGATTTCTACTGGAAGTGTTTTTACCTCAGTAGGTTTTCTCACAGTGCAAATGGACCCTTTCATCTGGAGAACTGATATGTGGTATAGTTTTAGTAGTGTTGGTTTTAAATCACAGGCCTTATTCATCCACAGAAATGTAGATTTTCTTTTCAATACTTTGGCAATGTGAGGAGAAAAAAAAAAAAACACAACTGTTTTTCTAAATCATGTTTCATAAAATTACTGAAGAACTAATTTGTTAGTAAGCCCAAATATATTCCTGTTCCAAAGGAAGTCTTGTAGTTGATGCATTGATGATAGTGCCTGACATACCTACTGTCCTAGTCAAGATTTTGAAAAGGACAAAAGGCTCTCTACAAGGACACAAAACTTAAAGACAAATATGTCACCAACAATGCCACCTCCGTCCCATGCAGTCTTCCAACATCATCCCCAAAAGCCTTCCTAGTCCAACTTGCCCTATCACAGAACAGGGCATTCACCTCATGATCCTGAGCATCATACTTCAAAAATACCACTTAAGCAGCTGAAGCACAGCCTTCACAATATTTCACGTGTATCAAGAAGAAAACAAAACTATAGTCATGTTTTAGGGCCATAGGGATATTACATGAAGCCTTATGACTCCTTAAGCCAAATAATACATAGAATGGATGTGAACAGGGCCTGAAGGCAGTGGTTTCAGAGCTTTTTGCTCAGTAAGGCAAAGCCTTTTTTGGTTTGCCTCCATCAGCAGGGCAAAAAGAGTCATCCCTGACAGATCTTCCACTGATTAATGCACAGCTGAGAAGTGATACAGTGCTATGGTGTTGATTTATAACAAGGATAGGATAGGATAGGACAGGAGAGGACAGGACAGAAGTTACAGGGGTAATTCTACTTGTAAGATAATCACACTTCCAACCTTATTCGTGGGAAGAAACCCAC
This sequence comes from Charadrius vociferus, assembly GCF_000708025.1. Lineage (NCBI taxonomy): Eukaryota > Metazoa > Chordata > Aves > Charadriiformes > Charadriidae > Charadrius > Charadrius vociferus. The sequence goes on along the minus strand of NW_009647856.1, from coordinate 4,402,548 downwards.
CCTTAATTTAACAGAGATGGTATGCATTTCCCTTTGGTGAAGCAGAGATTTGAGAAGGCTGTGCAGATGGCCAGCACTGCAGAGAACAGCTCTGTCAGGGCTCCTTATGCATCTATAAGGACGCAGTATGCCAGCAAAGCTTGATAGTCCGTGGATCAGTGCTTCTGTGTCTTCACAGGCCAAATTTCCACAAGCTGATGAGTGCACATGTGAGGTGGCAGGGATATACCAGGCAAAGCCCTGTTAGTTATTTCAGGGAATTAGTTGTTGTTCCTCAGCCCACCCATTTGTCCTGTTACAAGAAACTCTATCCAAGTTACCTTCCTTGGCAGCTATTTTAGCAGACCAAGAAAAAAGATTTAATGACATGACAAGTGAGCTACTCTTTTATCACTGCAACTGTTCCCTTCACACCAGGTTTAAGGCACATTAACAGGGTATTGTGGGAAAGCAGACACAGCTGATGCCCATGCTGTATTGGATCTGTGAAAAAAAAACCAGATAACTGCTGTCTCCAGAGAGAAAATTCTGCCAAAACTCACACTGACTCCCATAGTGCTTGGATTTAGCATAGGGTTTTGATTTAGCACCTTTACAAAGAGTTAAATGTATATATACTTGCATTCATAAAAGAATACATCAATCACACTTCACATTATTAGATTTAAGATCTTGTAGGCTACAAATTTACTTACTGTTCGCGTTTACCAGTATTTTCATGACGAATCACAAATTTGATGAGGGGTGACAACACCCATTTGCAGCAATTAATACAGTCTCTCAGAAAGCAAGGTTTTATGAACCTGATAATCTCAAGTGTTTTGGATTTGTTTGGGTTTAAAAATGCCAGTGGCTACTTGTCAAACTTCATTTGTAAATCAAAATTGTTTTTCAGTTCTACACCTGCAAAACAAGTGTTCAAAACTTGTAAACTTCTTTATGGATATATTTTTTTGGCCTTCAGATACAGTGGAAAGAATCCAAGACAATTTTTTATGGCTGAATTATAAACACTTGAAAAATGGAGTTTGTAATGAAAATGCTGACACAGCTTTAATTATTGCAGCATGAATGATTTTATTATACACTATCCACAGTGTCTATACATACAAAGTACATGGTGTAGTGTTCTAATATTTCATTTAAGAAAAAAGCAATTACTTAGCAGATGTGGAGAGCTAAGAATAAATAGGCTAAACCAATACCTTTATGCTGTTTGAAAACCTATATGGAATGTTATTACCACATAAAAGGGTTTATACTTTAGAAGACTCAAAGGTACGGAGAACCAGCTAAAGCAATAAACTGCTCTGGTGTACTTAATTAAAAAGCTTCAAGTTACTGAAGTCAATTGAAAAACATAAGGTTTTATTCTTTAAGGTAATTTCGTCCTCTTCTGTTAAGTGCTTATCAAGTGTTAAAGAATTAAAATGCTGTCCCAGCAGTTTAAATAGAGAATAATTTGCTTTTCTTCTATTGAAGGCAATTCTTTATGCTGTCAGCCTAGACACATGTAATAAAATGGGCAATGTGGATGTAATTGGGTGACATGGTTGGGTTTAATTTACCTTTAATTAACCGGAATTGTAGAAGAAGTTGGGAAATCAGTATTGAGACACTTCAGAAAAGATTTTTTTTTTTTTTTTTTTTTTTGTGTAGATCTCTTTACATAAGGCTGGAAATCTTTGTAAAGAAAAGCAGAGAACATTGCTAAAATATATTTCCAGTTTATAAGCACAGAATTTCAGAGTGGATTTTGACTCAGTCATGTGAAAGACCAGCCTCCACACTGGTTTTGTTAGTGAAGCTAGAAAGGTCATGAAAACAAATGGATTTCTGCAAATTATGCTTCTATATTCTTTGGTTTTATTGCTGTTGTGCATGATCAATTTTAGAGAAGTGAGGGGTTTTTTTGTTATGGTATTATTATTTTTTCCGTTCTTAAAATGATGCTACAAATTTGTGAATATGCCTCTTTTGGGAAAGTCTAGAGTTTGTGCTTTCCCAACAGGTGAGTGTGGAAAGTATATGGTTGAATGGAGGATTTTGTGGTTCCTTGTTTCTTTAGCCAGGACTACATTATCCTTGGCACGGTTTGTGCTGTGAGATGATACCAGCCAAGGGCAGGTAGAGAACAGCAGTGCCCTCGGCCCCAATCCCAGGACACGTTCTGGAGTCAAATGCCACCAGGTGGGTGGTTTGGGCTTGCCAAGCCAGGTCCGTGTCATGCTCTGGAAACATCTACCTGGAGAGAAGTGCTGACTACCCACACCCTATGTACAATGTCCAGCACAGCATAAAGAGACTGAGCAGAAGTAATAAATCTGTTTCAATCATAAAAACATAGGAATTATTGCTATGTTTACATATCTGCTGTCTGTGTTTGAAATTCTGCACCGTTTTACCATCTATGACATATATACAGGATTTAGCGTTTGGCTAATATAGACAACAAAAATGTAAGAACAGAATTTGTCACCGGCTCAAAGGAATATGCATGTTGAGGTCCCATCTGTTTCCAGCATGTTTTGTGGCTAGAAAGAAGTGCAGAACAGGTAGATTTTTGATTACTTGGAGGGAAGGGGAAGAAATTGGTGACAGTCAATTATAAAGCTGTTTAACCAAACTTGTGGGATATAGGATTTCATTCGCTCAGAGTTCATTTCTGTTTCAGGTCCAATAGTCACAGTAGAATTAGAACACTTGATAAAAAAGTCTGGGTTGCTACAACAGGTAATTACCATTTCTGAATTCATGTGATTTTAATTTTTCTAACTCCAGTTCCAATCATTTTTGTAATGTTATTTTCCACATATTTTATAGTCCTTCTCTTTTTTTTTTTTTTTCCCTAAAAAATGTGGGGTTTTTTACAGATACTTGTCTCAGATTAATTTCTGGGTATATAGAGTTCTCTATATACTCACTAGGGTGACGTAAGGACCTCCATCAGATGATTCATTTTTAGGTTGATATTATTGCCCTCTGGACATAATTCTTTCTTTCCACTGAAAGACCAGTAGTAACTATAGAAGGACTCTGTAGTACTCATTTCCAGTCTTGAGATGCCTGTATTAGGTGCTTAATGATACACGTGATAAATCTGTATCCAAATTTAAAAGTCTTATCTTATAAATCATATTCTTCATCTCTTTGCATCATTCTCTCAAATCCTTTGAATTCCACCAGAACTGGAAACAACATCCGATGGTAGTTACACTAAGGAAAAAAACCACAGAAGTAATTTAATTTCAGTAACCCATACTTCTTTGCTTGATTTTGATTGCAGCCTTTCTCTTCTTTTCAAGACAATGAAAGCAGTAATCCTATCAGTTATATTATTTTTAGAAGTGTGGCTTGATTGGTTTTCGTGTGACTCACATTTTATATCAGCTCATGTAAATTAGAATCAGGCTCTGTATATGTAAAAATTTAGGTCTCAATAAGTTCATATTTCATTTGGTCCTAACTTTTTGCTTTAATTAACCATATTTTGCCCATACTACATAATGCAACATAATATTTCAATCAATCTTCAAGCTAGTTTCATGAGTGGATATTATGTTTCTTCTACATGATATATATTAGCTGAAATCAAATATAGTAAGATCCTGTTTAGTTCACATTCAAAATAAATGTCTACCAAACAATTTAGCAATTTACTGTAACTTGTAACAAGGATGCTGAATAAATTTATAAATAATTCCTTCATTATTATCAGAATGCTGGAATGCAAACCAGCAGTGGGGCAAATTTTCAAATGCCGTATGGACTTTACACACATTATAAAGTAGCAGAGAGGGGAAGAACATGGTGAATTCAAGAGAGTAATATGATCTTCACATAGAAAAGAAATTTCCTGCTTTTCAGAGCGGTACACTTAACAGTTGTTACTATTTCACTGTGGTCATGCATTTAAAAAAATTATGGGCACAGAAAAATAAGTAAAGTTTACTTCAGAATACTAAAAAATAAGTAAAAATTTAAATAGTGTGGTAGTTTAATATTTTATTTTCCAATGGCAAGAGTGAAAGTAGAAGCAGGTCAGTAACGAATGGTGAACCCACTCTTCTGTCCTCAGCTGCACTGTTGCAAATTTAGAGATGTTTCTTTCCTGCAGAGGTTAACTCCAGAGAGCAGTAATGTCATCAAACCCCTGGCAAGTGCACAAGCGAAAAATGAGTCAAGCCTAAAAACAATGAAAATAGATAGAAAAGAGGCCAATTAGTCATATCATCGATAAAATTAAATATGACACAAATACATCTAATTATGTCCTTGCTCTCAACTCATATTTTATTAGCTCAGGAGCCCTTGGAGGTAGCCTAAATTATATGTATCATGCTTAGTTTGATGGGATTTTTTACCCTGTTTGTGTTATGGCCTCATGGGCTAGATCCCCAGCTGGCACAAATAAACGTTGCTGTTACCTTCAGTAGGGCTGACAGCATTTTACACAGTGCAGGACCAGGCACCCCTGCTGGATTTGTTGGCTGACTAACCAGAACCTTGGATAGTTTGGGGAGGGGAGTGTGTGTGTTCTTCTTTTTTTAACACATGAAAGCATTTAGGGTTTAATCTCACAACATTTCTCTGCAAGCTTTAGAAAAGTGAACACTATCAAACAATTGCCATGATGGAAAAAGGAAAACTAACAACTTCCTCAGTCTCTCTAAAGCATATGACAAACAGAGTGGGAAAGAAACCTCTTTCATTCTGCAGCAGTGCAAATGTGCTCTGTAGTGCAGACTTGATCTCCCAGTTTCCAGATCCTGGAACTAGTTAATGTTCACCACAGACCTTCATTTAGCATGTGCCTTTTCCATACAAACAGAAACACAGACATGCAGGGGATGGTATGTATCCACATCTTGTAATAGTATGAAGTGGCTCTCTTTTATTGTGTCTGTAGCATAGCACATGGTACAAGGAATAATAGGTCTCAGCTGGCACTTTAGTAATACTAGTTATAATTACACCCCTGAAAGATGCATTAAAAGAACATTATTATTATGGTGGAGTTAATCACTTTGCTGTTGCAATATGCTGGAATCGGTGTCACTTGCTCACATCCCCCTCACGGCTTGCATAGCATGTGTAGTGCCAACTTTGTGAGCCGTTTTTCAGTGTTTTGCTTTCTCCTCATCATTTCAAGGGTGGCTGCAGATCATTTTGTAAATACAATAACCAAACTTGCTTTGATGACAGAATTATTAATATCACTGTGGGTCTTGCTTCTCTACTATGTCAGTTCTTCAGAAATATGAATTTATATGTACAACTTACTTTTGAAATAGAAGCGGGCTATTAATCCCATTTTAGAGGCATCCTTTATCAGCAATATGTTCTCCTAATTGATTTACATGGTACAAAATGTACATCTGCACGATATTTTCAAAAGGCAATTCCACTAACAGATTTGTTGTGTCATCAAATACTTTATAATTTTAATGAGGCATTGACTAAATTTACAAATTATAATTTCACAGGGAATCTAGAGAAATCTGAATGCATAATTGTCAAGAATAACCAAATGTGGAAAGTAATCATTAATGGCAAATTGTTAAACAGCGGTCAGTGTGTCAAGTGAGGGTCATGTAACAGCACTCCATTCCCAAATCTGGGCATGTCATAGAGGGTATGGTTGTCAGTCATATAAGATACTAGCTGAGAAGCGCTGACACATTAAAGAGATTTTAAATCAGATAAGGTGTAATATTCTCCACTGATTCATAGCCACTGAATTAACTGTGGTTGTTGAAGGCACATCTTAGGGCAAGAGTATATACTGAAGAGATACAAGGATAAGGATGATAAAATCAGATTCATTAAGATAAATAAAAGGTTGTGTTAATAAAAAGGAATAAGCAACGGTGCAGTTACATGGTCAGATTCTCTCATGCAGGAGCACAGAAGGAAAAGTAGGAAGTTCACAGGTAACTTTCTTGTGCTTTTTGTTGTTGGAAACAAACCTCTCAGTTTTTTACTTCTAGACTTGATCAAAACCTCCCTGAAATTCAATACAAGTAGTTTTTCTGTGGTCTTCAGTGGATTTTGGATGAGAATCTTTGAACATAAGCTCTGGATCTGGTAGAATGACATCAGGCACCTTCTTGCAGGATGTGTTCATAGATGAGGAGGGATATTCTAAGCTTCAGTTGCAATAATGTAAATTGCCAGCTCATTTGTAAGAGTAGAAAGGCATGGGGAAAAAACCTTCAACAAGTATACATAAAAAAGTGATATATACGGAGACAGAAAGTGTGAGCATCCACCGCCAATCCTTTCCTTTCTTTGAACTATTTAATTTCTGATTCATTACATATTTTTGCAATGAGGCAATTATATTTTATTGGCTTTAAAGGGACAAGGTTAGGTGCCGTGAATGGTAGTATTCCTTTTTAACACCTGTTGAGAGTTTTTCCTAGTTGATCACAAAGAAGGTATTTTCTCCAGATGCTGTTTTTTGAAAAATCCTTAACATAATCCTTCCATAATACCAGCAGCTGTAATAATACCATTAATAACCACTTGACTGCTTAATCAACATTCGTTGGTTAACTGTGGCTTTCCCCAATATTTTTAAGATGATTTTGCACAAAGTTAGGCAGGAACTTTTTGACAGAGTGGGTTTTTTTTGTGTGAGGAAGTTCCGGCTTCTCACAGGTACTTTTGAGAGGAATATGTCACTGCTGATGACAGTCCAACCAGAGCGCATCCCTCAAGTAAAGGATAGGATGGGTGGTTTTTTAGGGCCCAAGTGCAGAGACAGACAAACTCACCCAGCTCATTTGGGCATTCAAGTTATCTGTTTAGGCTGTTGTTTTGCCTGCTGAAATCTGTGCTCTTCAGGGAAGAGGATCAGAGATCATTTCCTTCCCACCAGCTGAAAGCCTCAGGAGTATAGTCTGCTTTGGCTGAAGGTGTCCATCCTGACATCCCCTCAGCTCGGGCTAGTTAGGGAAGAAAACAACTCATAGCTTAATCTACATGTACCATGGGCTGTCACTGAACCAGAATCAGAGCTATTTGATAGCATAGTTACACCTTTTAACTCTGTTCTTAATTTTCATTGTTTTGGTGAAATTTATTTTCTTCTTGATTTTCATTAATTTTGAAAGCATCCAGCTGTGGAAAGGGGGAAAATATATTAAAAAAAAAAAAAAAAAATTCTCATTTGCTGTAACAAAAATTAAGAGAAAAAAAGGACAGTGATATAGGTAAAGAAAGATTCCATCAAAACCAGAGAAGATGGCTGTACACATGGGTTGATTTATCCTCGATTTGGTTGTGGATGGTTTTGGGGGGGGAATTTAAGCCTTGTGGCCTGAGCCGTAGTGAAATGAAATCCCTTAAAGAAGATCCTGACAACTCTGTGATTTTCTTCTGAAAGTGTTACTATCTGAGATATTTTTTTCCAGGTGTATTTTTAAAGCTAGATTTTGTATCCTCACACTCTTTATCTCTCTCCCTTGAGATTTTCTTTCAAACAATACTATTTCTATAGTGACCCTTACCAAATACAGTACTGACCTGGTGAGCAGAAGTACTAATTTATTAAGCTTCCATTTCTACCTGTTAAAGAAAAGAAAAAGAAAAAAAAAAAAAAAAAAGTCACTTTGTTTCTGCTGAATGTCTTACAGTGAAAAAGACCAAAACCTTTATAAAGATAAATAAATATGTGATTTACCCTCTTTTGTGACACCGGAACATCACAGCAGGACCTGGAAGTATTGCAAATGTTTAACAGGAAACAATCAGCTAAATGTATATTAAGGTCTATTTAGCAATTACAATGCATAATGATGAATACTTGTACTAATATGAAGATTGCAAAAAACTCCAATCATTAGAAGAAAGGTGATTTTCTTTTTTTTCTGTGCATGATGAGCATAATCAACATCAGTAATTCTCAAATACCAGAATACTCTCATTGATCAGTGGAAATATTTATATCCCTGTTGTTGGTTAACCCCCGTAGGCTGCTAAGCTCCACACAGCTGCTCACTCGCTCCCCTCAACGGACAGAAGAGCTAATATGAGAATACTCACGGGTTGAGATAAAGACAGTTTAAAAGGGAAAGGAGAAAAAAAAAAAAAAAAAAGAAAAAAAAAAAAAAAAAAGAAAAAAAAAAAAAAAAAAGAAAAAAAAAAAAAAAAAAGAAAAAAAAAAAAAAAAAAGAAAAAAAAAAAAAAAAAAGAAAAAAAAAAAAAAAAAAGAAAAAAAAAAAAAAAAAAGAAAAAAAAAAAAAAAAAAGAAAAAAAAAAAAAAAAAAGAAAAAAAAAAAAAAAAAAGAAAAAAAAAAAAAAAAAAGAAAAAAAAAAAAAAAAAAGAAAAAAAAAAAAAAAAAAACGAAAAGAAAAGGAAAAAAAGAAACCCAAAGAAAAACAAGTGATGCAAAGCAATCTCTCCCCATTAGCCAATGGATGCTCAGACAGTCCCTAGAAAACTCTACACCTCCCTACCTTTTATTACTGAACATGACACCATATGGTATGGAGGAATATCTCTTTGGTCAGTTGGGGTCAGCTATCCCTGCTCTCCTGTACCCCCAGACTACTCACTGGCAGCACAGCGTGACAAACAGAGAAGGCTTTGATGCTGTGTAGGTCATATTCAGTAACAGATGAAACGGCAGTGTGTTATCAACATCATTTTTGTCACAAGTCCAAAGCATAGCACCATAGGAGCTAGTATGAAGAAAATTAACTCTATTCCAGCCCAGATACAATCATTTAAAAGTTGCTATTAAATTAAAGGAATTTTTTTTCAGAGGGAAGTCTTTGAAAGGTTGGCCTTTTGGCAGATATGCACACGACTTCTTGTGTCCCTGAAAATTCAGTGAAAATGGTTGTAGAAAATTCTTATACTAATTCTTTCATTTCAAATACTTTTAATTATAGAGGGATAGTTTGGTAAGATTAATTTCCTTTAGTCCAAAATTTTTATGGCAAAATCAAAAATAACATTTTTTCAAGTTGGATTTATTAAAACTGAATGAACATCAGACTACATTCATACACCTGTTAACATATATAGTTTGGAAAAGTAAGAGCTGTGGATTTTTTTGTGAAAGTCTGGTAAAAGTCTCAGGATTCTGAAACATTTATAGTTTTCATTGTCATTGAGACAGAAACTATTTTTTTATAATGATTCCGATGCAAATCAGACATGATTTTGCTGTATTTCACTTCCTGTCATTGGATACAAAATAAACCAAAACTTCAATTGAGACTTAAGATTATGAGTACATATAAACCAAAGCTAGGGTAAGGCATGGGGCAGGGGAATGTTTTGTATTTTTTTTTTTTAAATGTAAGCCTGAAATTTCTGAAAATCACTGATATGTATTTGACTTTTCATAGTTCCTAATTTCCTTGATTTTGCGTTCTCTCACTGAAAGTTTCTTACATTTTTGTAGCATAAGCAATCATTCACCAGTTATTAACACCTAATTAAAACCACTGTCATGAAGAAGTTCCCTAAAGTGCTCCTTTATCATTTTAAGGCTCGCGGCTCTTTCTGCTATTTCTAAGACGAAGATAGCTGAGTCACGGTAAATGTTAATGCCTGTAATGAGATTGCCTCATGCAGTGGCATTCCCTCTGGAGTGAAGAACTGACAGTGTTGCAAATGCATCAGCTCATTTAGAAGGACCTGAACTAGTACTAACCTGTCACGTCCTCCAGGGAAAACCAGGTAGCAGAAAAAGCAACAGAATAAGTCACCTTAATAGGTAAGTTGTTCTCCATGAAAACAGGGCTGCTTTGTGCTTGTCATTTCAATGGTTTGGATAAAAAGTCACCTAGGAAAACACAACTGTGATTTTTGGTTTTTTGTTGTTTTTTTTTCTCCTTGCATTTCACACACTTCACGGTCTTCCTGCACTCTCTCATGCACATTCTTGATCGTTTCTGAAGTCTACATTCCTTTCTTCTACTGCTGTTCTGAGTCATATTTTTCATCTGTTCAAACCCTTCTCTTCCTGTATTCCTCATGCACCTTCTTAGTCTTTTTGTTTCTCTTTCACTTTGACTTTACTGAACAATACTTTCCTGTTTTCCTGTTGTTGTGCCTCATAGTTTGTACGAGAACATGGTTCTTGCTTTCTTATGTCATTCATTGGTTCTTCCGCTGCTTCTCAGGTACCTCTGAAACCATCTTTGTCTTTCCAACCCCTACTACTTAAAGTCTTCATCTCAGTATACCATAAAATGCCTTGTGATCATGTTTTCTTAGCAGATGCTGAATAAGATGGTTAAAGTCTTCCTTTAGGATCAAGGATGTTGGTCATACTGAAAGAGGGTATTACTGTGGGTGGTGGAAAGTGCAGAAGAGGCAAGTGGAAGAACTGGATTTCTTCTTGAGCCAGACATTCATGTCTTTGGACTAGTTCCTCCTTTAAAATCTTTGTTTTTCTTGTTTGTTTAGAAAGCACTTAATATTTGTACAGTATTAGTAAGGAACATATGATGAAGGATGAAGTGCCTTCTTTTAGATAAACGAAGAAGTGAGCTTCACAAAAGATTATCAATACAGGACTGTGGTATATTATTTCAGCCTCAGGTGTTGATTTTGCCTCACTAAATTCCTAAGAATATGCTTATTCTCCCTTCCCTATCTTATATTCCTTCATATTGGTTTTATACACTGACAAGTAGCTACTGTGTTTCACCTCAGGGATGTCTGTACTTCAGATGAAGTACATCACTTGAAATGATGCCTTTGTCTACTTTTTACTTAAAATCTCTTGGGATAAAAGGCAACACATGAAGATATGTAGAATTGCACTCATTTTATTCCAATCTAGTTGTAAAATCTGAAAGAAATGAAAATCCAAACAATAAGTTACAGATAATAAAATTTTGTGAGCAACAGAAATTAGAAAAAAATACTGAATTGTTTAATTCCAAAATTACATCCATCCACCTCTTGATTATTAAGCAAACTTTTCATTGGGTGAGTCATTCATCAAATGTTGAGGTCAGCAAATAATGTTAACATATAGTAAAAATTCCTAATGACCACCAGTTGCATGTAAAGTATCAATGTTTTGCTTATTGTATACGACACAGAAGGAGGAAGTAACACAACCTGCATTTTATTACTTGAATCAGATGCAAAGGGTTTTCAAAACTTCAAATTCAACTGAAAGCAGCTGTTGGGAAAATATCATTACATTATACCTTAAGCTATAAAAGCCAATTTAATGGTGACATTTTATTTTATTCAGATGGTCCCTTCTTTTATTCTGTCTAACCCAGTAAAGCCTGTGGAAATTGTATCTGGATGAAATCACCAGAAGGTGAAGGGCCCATGACTAAAAACATTCTTTAAAGATTATTCAGGGTTACAGTCAAATGGAATAGCAGCACTAACGAGAGCAAAGGTCTCCATAGCTACAGGAAGTAATATTACATCGTTTAGCAGTACCTATAAGAAAACACAGTCTTGTTACTACATTTGGTTAAATGTCGATTAAAGTGCTGTTCAAAACCATTAGATACTGTAGTAAACGCAGGTATTTAAAAAGGGGATATGTCATTCGTCCAGAGCAGTATACAATGGCGGTTGCAGGGGAAGTACCTCACTCCCCATTCACTTCAAGTTATAGCTGTTGCACTAGTTTAATTAACTATTCCTATGATTTGAGTAAATTATTTTTGATACATCTCTCACCTTAGATATTAATACATTCATCTTACTCAGGGCTGAGCAGAACCATTGTACTTTTACCTTTAGCTTCAGTAAATATGATAAAAACATGAGAGGAATTGTTCAAGTTAGAGCGGAGTTGAGCTTGTGCCAGTGTCCAGCCCGTGACTATGGTCAGCAGAGGAGAACACTTAGAGGAGTGTGAGCATAAAAATGTTCTGCCCTGTGTCATCTCCCCTGGCTTCTGGACTGCAGGTGCATCTCACCCTTCTGGCTGGCAGCCCCCAAAAAACTTTGCTTCCATGAAACTGGCTATTACCATCTTTAACTCATTTAGATTTTTCATTTTTATACCACTCTGTGACAGTGAGCTTCACAGTTTAAATTTTCATTAGATGAAAAAAAAAGTACTACCCTCTTTTGTTTTCAGCCTTCTGCCAGATACCTTCACTTGGTGCTCTGCTGAACTTGTTATGAGAAATGCTGAATGCTGCCTAATGAGCTATTAAGATCAGAAGAGATTAAAATATAAAACTAAATTATTCTTCCTTTCATGCCAAGGAAGCAAATCCTGATTAATTTCAAGAACTAAGCCCAAAGGAATAGAAATGTACATGGAAACTAGGTATACAGTTCCTTTAGGGGAAAAAAAAAGGAAAAAAAAAGAAAAAATGTTTAAAGTAACAAAACCCAGGGAGGCCGCTGGATAGACTTATTCGTATATCTGCATCTTCACTTGTATATTAGGTCCAGTAATGCTACCAGTCTGAAGAGTTACCTTAAAATTTAGATGATTCTCTAATATGTATATTCTGTTTATTTGGGACATTTGCCGAAACTGTTCAGAATATTGTCCTTATTTCTTACAAAAATGGAAATGGGTGGCTCCAGAGCTTGTCAGGAAATCATCATAGTTGCACATAACCATGATCAGAACAAAATATACATACATGTATGTATACATATATCTATCCTTATATATATTTATATTTATAAAAATCTAACAAGTGTTTCAGTGAACTCATTTCACTGTACTAATATTTTATGTTAAAAAAAAAAAAAAAACATAGATACAAACCCATGCTTAATTTACAAAGCAAACAAAATTATTTGATTTTCCTCCAAATTCAATCACCTGAAAGTTATTATTAAATCTTGAGATACCAGTTCCTTTCAGGTTCTTTCAAATTGCACCAAAACAACAAAGAAAATCTCATTAAACTATCTGTTATTCTTTGTAATGTTCAGAAAGTTTCCATGTACCTTGAAGCTACTAATTCACTTAATGAATAATCTCAGATGACTGTAGCCAATATGTTTTCTTGCAGGGTTTAAATAACCAGCTATTAGAGATTTAAGATGTAACTGTGTTTTCAGAGGTGTCCTGACAAATAGTAATCCAGTGAGTAGCCATTACTTTCATATGTAGTTTACAATAAACTTGAAGGTAACTGTTTTCTTGTCATGTGTCTGCATAATCAAATCTTAAAACAGATGTATTTTCCTGCTCATGAATGAGTCAGAAAAAGGACATTTTTACCCAGTGTCACAAATAATTTTCCAAACAAAAGCATAGCAGAAGCTTAAATACACAGACACAAAGAATTCTGAGAAAGTTCAGGCTGTCAAAAAAATGTCTTGCAAAGGGGACAGCTTTGATTACTCTGAATAACCATAATGCTGAGGTAGGAGAATTCTTCAAAAATCCCCACTGATCCAACTTTTGTCTTTGCAGTTAAAAGTTCACTGAAGTATTGTTTGAACTGATGGAGAGATTAGAAGTACAAAATCATTGCTGAAATTCTGCAACTGTTATGAAGCATAAATATTAGGAAATTAATTGATTTTTCCCAACTGAATTGTATATGGTGTGCAATATTTGAGTTGGCAAGACTTAAATAGGTTGGTCATTTTGAAGTATATCATAACCAAATTTCTTCAAATGATTTTTTTTTTTCCTTTTCCCATAAGACGTTTACATTATTTACATAGCAAATGTGGTTTTCCCTTTTGTTTTAGACTATTCTTTGCTTGTTCACAAAGTACAAAACAGTATTTCTTCATGCATAAGTGGTTGATTTACACATGTGTTCCAACAGCTGTTTTAATGCAAAAAGGATGAAGTGAAATAAAAATGAAATTGGGAATTTGTTTGCTTTTATACTTCAAAATGCATGCTTATGTTGAAAAAAATATGGCAATATTTCACTGTATTAAACTAGTTTGTTTATACAAATACTGATCTGCATACTTAATGCAAATTATGCATACATTTGTAAAACTGAAAAAGTAGATTGACATGTAAGGGAAGTACATCTTACCAAAACCTCTTCCTGGTTCTATTTATAAGAACTGATGAAACAGTCCTAATGCAAGAATACCTGCAACTGGCATTTACCAGCTTTAGGTCCCAACGTAGCAAGACATTTAAGCATGGGGGGGTGGGAAGCAAGAAAAATGTTAACAAAATTTACTAAACCAGAATTTTCAGATGGCGGGGGGGGGAGGGGAGGATTCTTATCAGCACTTCTACATTTCTTTCTATTTTCATTCTTTTTTTTCAGGCTGTCAGGCATATTACACAGCATGTATAATTTACATTTGATGACTTTCATGGTATGTTGTAAAGTCTACCTTTCTTTGAAGTATTTACAACTATTGGACAGTCCAAAGGGTTGTCAACTGTTAGAAGGGCAAACAATTAAGCTTTAATTTGTCTGATTTGCTGGTTGTTGGTTGCAATGAATACTGTTGTTGTACATGGAACATGCTGAGCAGCTTTTATATTCATATCTGCTAGCAAGGGTGTCTAGCTGCTTTGCTAGAAAGATTTTCTTGTTACAGCTACCTAGAAGCACATTTTAAAACATTGTTTCTAATTAACCTCAGTATGGAAAGAATTCTGCCTGCCATGACTGTATTTTAGTGGAAGTCACTCAGAAAGTACAATGAACAGTTTACAGAAAAGTAAAAAACAAAACAAACCATGTGTTACTTACATCTTTATAATTTTGTGATGACTTTTCAATCATTAAACTCAAGAAAAAAAACTACATTGCTCGGCTGAACCAGACAAACCCTATAAGTCAGAAATCTTGTTACCAACAAGAAACAGAAGCAAGACTTCCATGCTACGGAAGATATTCCAGTCTGTAGGCAGAAGTCTGTACTTCTTCAGAACCTGTGCAAGGCGTGTTTAGTCTGCACCATACACTGTAGCAGAGGTATAAACAGTTATATCTGATATACACCCCGTGTCATCTATAGCTGTAGACCTTTAAAAAAATGTTTCCAAGAACCTCAAACAAGCAGGCTGACACATGCCAAAGGTTTGGAGAATGTTGCTGTGCAATTCTCCCCTGCACCACATGAAAAGGATGTAGCGGATTATGGAAGCTGAATGTAACCCATACATTTTGCCACCTCCTATTCCTCTCCTCCAGCCCCAAAAGGTGTCCAAAAGGAGCTTAAAATTCTTTGAAGGCCTCCCTGCAAATTGCTGCCTCCTAAGAAAAGGTGATAGCTAGCAGTACCGTGCTACTCTGGAACAAGGACAAGCTAAAAGAGGTTGTAATTACTCTTCTGCTCAAGCTTCTGCTGCTAAAGGGCGGGTATGCTACATACCTGATGTAGGAATGATATAGGGTTTGCTTTCTTCCATGTAAGGAAATCCTTTCCCTGACATTTAATGGAACAAATGCAGCTCCGAATGCTTCCTATTCCTGTGCAGGTGTGCCATATCATCTGGCCTATATTTGTTAATTCCTCTGGAAATCACAGATCAGGGAAGCATCCAGGCTTTTAGGTTGTTGGGTTTTTTTACACAAGTAGGGTGGGAGTGCTTCCCTTGAACACTTTTAATTGGTTTTGGTGCAAAAACAATTTGACTGGGGTCAAAATCAGACCTAGAAACTTAACAAAATGAAGCCTACAGACAGCTGGGAAAAGCACCGTTTCTCCTTGCACATTTATCTTATTCAACTTGGGGGGCCTGGGGTTAATTAGAAGAACAAAAATTCCGTTAAACAAGGATTTGTAAAGTAGATCTCGGTTCTTCCTGGATTTAAAACTCATTGGTTCTACTCTCTGGATAAGTATAAAAGAACTATTCACCTCTTGATATATTCATTTCATCTCACCATTGAAATTCAAGCAACTCAAACACAGCAACAAGTCAACCTTTGGTGATGAAACACTAATGAGTCTCTAAAAGGACTGTTGATGTAATACTATGCTGATTGGATAGTGAGCTCTTTATTTTTGTTTTCTACTTATAAACATGCTGATTGATAGAATACTTCTTTAGATTCTTTAGGAATCTGAGGTTTTTTCCTTGCTGAATTTTGATTTTGAAGTTTTTTGTTCATTTTAGTCAGCAAAACATTTCCCAGTGTCAGTCAGGGAAATGGACAGCATTTGGTACCAAAGAATGAGATGAAGTAGCACTAGCTTTGATCAAAATTGACAAATTAAGCAAGTAAACAAAAATCACCCTGAGTCACTTCCTCTTTATCACAAAGGTGTCCCCGTTTACGTGCTAAGACTTTAAGCATAATTTCCTACTGAAAATTAATGATTTGTCTGTAGAGTTTCTGAAAACACTGATTCTCTCTGTCATGTTCTGTGCCAATGGGTCTTTCACATCTTTTGCTCCAAGAAGCATAATATCTTTTGACTATCAAGAAAAGTTCAGCAAAGAGGGTCTTTTGATAATAGTTTAATATTTTCCTCAGTAGTAAATTGGCTGTATAAAGTTGTATACCGTCAGTTTCTGCTTTGCTCCTCTGTAGTACTTTATGGAAGTTTTACTGATGTTTTGCCTGTTATCTTATTGAATGAATTTTGATATAGTTTGTTTCAGGAAAGGATCAAAATGTGTCTCCCATTTGGAAGGATTAAGATTCTGAAAGTAGATGTCATAAATCCTTAAAGGGAAAAAAGATGCTATAATAGGTGTTTACATAAGTAGAAAGTCTGTCATTTTCAGTGTGCAGCTACTCCAACATCAGTGAGAACTGCACACATATGTGGAGTTCTCTGTGGAGGCTATAACAATATGCAAGGACAAAGACATACTTCTTCAAAAATATTTAGGCATTTAAATCCCACTGATGGATTGATTTTTCAATGGCAGCCAAGTGTCTAGCTTTGGACACTTGGAGGAATCAGGACTGTTTTAAAAAATCAGCACCTCAACTGCTTTCAAAAATGCATGACTGGTTATGAAATAACATTTATGGAAATTACATATAAATTAAAACCAGGATATTTGTTCAACAAATACCCAAACAGGCTTAAGGTTTTCAAAGACTTTGTATGTGAAAGATCATGTAATTCAGAAAGATTTATGTTAAAAAAAAAAAAAAAAAAAAAAGAGGAACAAGTTTTGGAACTGCATACTAATTTCCAGTCATATTTTCAAGATGATTAGAATCAGTACAAAGAAAGGGTAAAATGACTGGACACACAACTGAAATTCTTTTCTAGTTTGAAAAACTGCAGCCCCTTTATCAGTTGAGAAGTCACTTGAGAGGACACAAAACTGGACACCATAAAACAATATACTGCATCCTTTCACATTCATAAATCTATTCCTTTTTTTGTCCTGCAAGCAGTCTCTTCTCATGTGTGATCATCTTTCCAAGTATTAGTCAGAAAACGTTTATCCTCTTTTAGCAACATGTTTGCCTTTTCTTTGTTTTTAAGTTTCTATTATTCTGTCTTAAAAACAAAACAAAACAAAACAACAACAAAAAAAAAACAAACCTTGAACATTTTAATTGGATTCAAAAGTCTGGATGTGTAGATTGATTTAATATGGTACATTTCACTCCATGGAAAATATGATTTCCAGGGAGAAAAGATCTACAAACTTTTTTTTTTTATTATTTTATTTTTCTTAAATCAAAACAAGACATCTTAAATTACAGATGAAATAAGGTGGCTCTGAAAATTACATGGAGTCTGAACAACTTTAGGAGTCTGTGTTTAAAATTAGTTCTAAAGTGTGAGACTGTAGGATGGGGATTTTTAACAAAGCTCACTGAAATATTAAACAAATTCCAGCATTGTGATTTCTTATTGTTACATATGATATATATAAAACAGAATTTTTTGATGGCACTCTAAGAGCTGAGAAAACTGTCTGATTATTCTCTAAATTTTGATACTGGTCGAATCTAGAACCAGCCCAGAAAATAGTATTTTCTAACCCCCAAAAGGTAAATTTTTATTCAGCAATAGTAATGGAAGGAAAAACAACAACTTTTTTATTTAAAGGTGGTGCTTAATAAAAATTTGAATAAGATATAGAGCTTATGTATAGCCTCTGCAGTAACAGAAGATTACTTTTGTTTATGCCTGAGGTTTTGTTGACTGCCACATGCCTGTTTTCCTAATAAATCCATTGGTATCTATTTTCAAGTAATTGCCTCTCTTCTATGTAGTATAATATATTTTAAGCATAATTTGGTGTATCTCAGATTACATCATCCCATGGTACATACTTAAATATCCAAGAAGTTATATTGCTATATACATCCACTGGGACAAATTCTCCTCTAGTACATATACCAAGAGAAATCTTGTATGAGGAAGTCTACATGGAAGTCAATTAAGTGGCAATCATTTACAGCGCTTAATTTTACCATTAAGCTCTAAGCAGGGACCATAATTTTCCAAATGTGTGTAGACACACTACAATCCGGAGGTCTCAGTTGGTTAGAGATTCATTCTAGGGGTTATTGAAATACAAATACATGACATTCCTAGAATAGAGCAAGAAGGATTTTTCTCAGTGAGTTTGATCCACAGTTAAAAATGAACTTTATTATGATAAGTATGAAATCACAGTAAAACCAAATACAGGAGTACTTTCCCCTCTTCCCCCTACCAAACTCTTACATTTACATAAACGTAGTTGAAAACTAATTTGTGTAGCAACATACTATGTCATTCTTATGATGAAACTAGTCACCTGTTAATGTCCGGTTCCCTCCTACATGCTATTTAAAACAAAACAAACAGAACAAAACAAAACAAAAAATAAAACCAACCTTCAGATTGTCCAAATATTCTTTAGGTCTAATAATTTAGGTTATATAGTTCCAGTTTTGTGGCCATGTTAGCTTAACATGATAAAGTGTCTTTACATGTTCCTCTGCTAATATCAACAGGAGAAGGGAAATATGTGACAGTTGCTAAAGATTTACTTCCGAAATCATGTTTCTTATTTGCTTGCACAAATGGTCAAAGAGAGTGATGAGTGACCTCTTGCTCTGAGTTCAAGCAAGTTACAAAAGGCAAAGAAAAATGGTACCGCTGGTCACTGACAGATGAACTCCTCCTTTGTCAATACAGCTTCACTGAAAAAGCAGGTAATAGGCTTACTAACGTCACTGAGAAACTTCTACATCAGCTTTGGCCCACAGCACCTATGCTTTGTTTGTAACTATTGCAGAAATGAGCAATATAAGCTTTGCACATTCTCAAGAGCTAATTTCATTAGTTGTCAATGGTTATCATAAACTGCTGCTGGGTTGTAGAATACGGTATTGACAAAGAAGGGTGAAATAGTGAAAGAACAATAACAAAAGAATAGAGTGAGGGCTAACACTTTGTATTTGAATTGTAGAAGTGAGTTAAGTAACAAAGTACCAAATCCCTCTGAAACTTAGAAAAGGCAAACTATGGCGGATTCAACAGTTGCTTTCTTTAAGTCCAGTTTCTTATTATAGCAGAAATTATAACAGAAATCCAGAATTTCAGATTAATTTGAAAAGTTATTACAAATTGATATATTCTGAATTTCAGTCAGCTGTTTGACAAAGCCACTTGCATCTCTGACTTTTATGAAATAGCAAGGTGGGAGGAAAGAATCAGTTTGCTCCTACCATATGTTCCCACCAGTCTCTTTTCCAAGCCTTCTAGTTCTTTTATCAATTCTGGATGAGTTCAGTCCATACCTCCTCAGTCTTTTCCACTTTTGTCAGTCCTACCCAGTATTAAACTAGAAAAGTTGTAAGGACATACCTCAAGGGTGGCACTGATTCAACATCAGTTACCTCTAAGCCTGCTTGTAATCCATTAATGTTACCTGTCCAAGCCAGTTGTCCACCCTTTGCTAGTGAAGTTTTCATAGTATTCTGAAACCTTCAAACTTTCTTCCCCACTTCACCACTCATGACATCAGTCCTACAGTTCTTTCATCTGTGGTGATATATGTCATGGCAAGGAGAGGCAGACAAAGAGGGATCGAGGTCCGATATTGTAGGCTATTTTGTCAGATAATGACTTCAGTTCCAAACTAGAATGGCAACAGATCCATCCCATTAGCATGTTCTTTCCTTCTGTGGAAAAATATTTGGTCTCTTTCCAGTTCCCGGGGAACATACAGCTGTGTTCTGGATCAATGCCATAAGTAGAAGGTTTGTCCCATACTTTTACATAAGACTTGTTCAGTCCACCTCTGCTTGACTCTTCTTTGCCTGTATTATACTCCTTGAGCAGCACATGAAGCTGGTCAGATGTTCTTGGTTCCTGAGGCTGCTGAGGCAGCTGGGGATCCCCACTTCTTCCCATCTCACACCGCAGCCTCTCTTCCATCTGTTGACCTGACATTTAACCATTTCATTTCATGATGTAGTACACTGACATATTCTGCTGCCTGCCATTGTCTAACAAAAGGAGTCTTATTCTTTGGGTCAGAACAAAATGAGGCATCCATAACAGGAACTCTGGTAATGTTGCTGTTTTCAGTTTCTTTTTCCCTGGATATACATTTAATCCACCACTCTAGGATGACAGACTTGTGACAGTGTTTGCAGTGCACTGCTCCAGTGCCACGTGTTTTACAATCACCTTTACTTTCCATGCTTTGCAAAAGTTTTAGAAACTCCCACACCAAGTGGGGGAAAGAATGATGTGTAAGGGCTTTAACTTTTCATGGGAGTTAAAAAAGATTAGTGTGGGTTGCTAAAACAGATACAACCTTGGTGAAGCAAATTGTTATTTTGCAAAAAGTCCTTGTTCTTAGATCAGTCTTTTAACTTGACTTTAAAACAACACCACTCATAAGAATTTTATATTTTGTTTCCAAGTCTTGTGGTTTTTCAGAAACACCACGGGACTAAGCTGGGAGGCAAGGAATAATTATTAGAATTCAAAGTGTATCCATGGGGGCTGCTATGTTATAGGAAATTAAGGACTGTGGAGACAATCAGTCCCAGCCCTCCACCACAGGTTGATTCCCAGGCCTTTATGATGGACTGCATGGTAGCAGAGCTCAATGCTTAAAGAGGACATCCAAGGAATGAGTGACAGAGTGAAAAAAGTAGGAGACTTATCATACATAGAAAAGGTAGGACATTTCAGTTTCTTTCCATCTGGGCTCTGTACAACTGACAGGGTAAACCAGTGAAAGAATTTGCTGAAAGATCCCAAAGTTGCCATATCCGACTATCAACGTAAAGAGTCTGGAGAAGACCTAAGCTGTCTGGAGAGGTCTAGCCTCAAGGATAACAGGGGAAGACTACAAAAATCTCAGAATACTGTAAGCTGAACACATCAACTTTTTATTCTAATATCAGATTTTAAGAGAAGACAAAAGAGGACGTTAGGACACAATGTTGAGTTAGGAGAGCTTTTTGTCTGACTGGTAGAGCAGGATTCAGTAGCCCTCATGTACATGCCTGTTGCCACAAAGGTGCACAAGATTGTCTTTTCTTGTCCTCAGTCTGCGGCTCCAGTGGGGGCAAGATACTGCCCCTTCGTTATTGACATCTCCAGTACTCCAGGAGTCTAAAATGGCACTGAACAGTATTGAAGCCAACAAAGCTTCGTGTAGAGGCTGCAGTGCTAATACAGTGGGAGAGAGGTGACAATATCCAAATGAAATTTGCACACTTTGTCTCTCCCGTTAATGCCTAGCTCCTCTTTCCCCACTGCAGTACTGAGGGCTTGCAAATTCCTTGCGTTTCAGATCTCTTCAGCTCCCTGACCTTGTGTACTGCTTATGGAAAGGTGAAGAGAAGTTGTGGTGCTCGGCAATGCCGGAGTGTACATGCTTATCTTAGCTTTGATAGTCCCACAATATGGGGCATGCCCTTGTCACTTGATGCAGTGGGTAGGGGAGAAAGGTCATCAGGCAGCACTGGGTTGTGACTGCTCCTCAACTGGCTGCAAGCCTTGCAGTTACCAAGCAAGAATTGATGACCCGGTAAAATATGTCATGTATTTACCACAGCAAATGACTGGAAGCAACAGGACATGAGAAGGTACAATGCTTAACAGTTTTATCACAGAACAATCACATATATTACTGGACACCTTTAATCTGCCCCAAAACATAAAGCTTTGTCTAAACCTCAAATATATTTGTCCTTAGTGTTTCAATATTAATATTAATAAACAAAATATTAGTAGTAGTTATGTGCAATTTTACTTTTACTTTTTACTCCAGTAATTTGTAAGCTATGAAATCTTTATTGAACACTCATACATATAGCCCATTCTCTTATCAGTGAGCAGATAGTAGATTCCTTTATATTTTCTTTTTATTTGTGCCATTTTGACATGTATTTGTTTTTAATGATTTTTTAACAGCAAAGAAAAAGCATTACAGACTTGTATAAAAAAACAGCCATTTGCTTATATATGGTAAAGTTCAAAGCAGAAAAAAAAATGGTCAGATTCTGTTAAAGTTACCTCTTTTTTAAACGCATTTAATTCTTTTCACACTACTCTAGGGTCATTCCAGGAAGGATATGTCTTAATTTGATAGCCTTAATCTAAATCTTTGTGGTTAACCTCTGATAGCCTTTTTGGCCTCTGTTTAGAACCTCATATCAGACCTGTCCACTCTTCTAAATATACCGTGATCCATGTCTCTATTTGTGTATACGAAACAGCCCAGAAATTAACTTTCAAGCTCTGTACATTCAGTTCAAAGATGTAAAACTGACAGGATTGTTACTTTGCTGGTGCTACATACACACAGGTAGAAAGGAAGCTGCAGGAGATTTAAGGAGAGAACAACATAGAAAATATGTGATTTGTATTTAAAAGCAAAGAATAAAAAATATTTTCAAATAAATTAATCTATTTTTTTTTACCTTTTTGAAGTTCTCTGTAGAAACCTTCCTGTCATCCCTCTGAACCTGAAAGTGAAGTCTGATAAGAAGGAGACTTAATCGTTCTTTGAACCCAGTTGAATTTGCATGCAATAATATCTGATTGAAATCTGGCTGTAATAACCTGCTGTAAACTTGGCCTCTACAAAATAGTGGGAGTCTTTTTGTCTTTTCTCCACAACTGAAAGTTATGGTTTTGGGTTTTTTTCATGATATATCTTTTCAGTTGTCATTCATGAGTATAGCCCTGAATTCTCCCATAACTGATTTACCTGATCACAGCCCATTGGGGTGGTTTCTGTGGTGATGCTCTGGACATGCTCACATTGAACCACTGGTCTAGGCATATCTGAGATCACCAGACAAGGTGGTATGTCCATGTGAAGCATCACAGTGTTTACGTGGAGAGAACATCCCAGTTCTGAAAGCAGAATTGTGTCAGTCCCACATCATGCTGAGTCAAGTGCCAGCTTGATGTTATTAACGTGTTTCAGGGCTGCCACGTGCTCAAGTAGGTCATTCATATCTACACTCCACTATGCTGTTTACATATAGATATAACCTAATGATCTAAGAAAGTTTGAAGCAAAGCAGGTGACTCAGCTACACATCCTGACTCACAGCCCTATGCACTCATTAGTGGGTCATTCTTCCTCTCTGCCATAGATCTGGCTGTTTCTAGCTTTCCGCCAAGGATCTCAACCAAAACTCATTGAAGTTAAAATAAAGAATCCTGCTGGCATCTGTGGGCTGTCAGTTCCAAACTGAATAAATTTGGCTTTCAGTATTTGTGTTGTATTATTCCGTATTAAAGACACATTCCTATCTTTTCTTTATTTCTTCTCTCTTCCATGCATCTATTTGGTGTGTTTTCTCTCTGTTGACACACTACTGGCTGAGGCTGGTGTGGTACTGTGCCTTCTCCAAATAGGTCACTACAAGAGCATCAATGCAGAGCTTTGGATGTCTTTGAGATAACACTGGCAGCCCGCTGGCCCTAGTCACATACAGGAAGATAGAGCAGTACTTGCTTCCTCAAAATGTTTGCACCAAAAAGCACAGAGAATAAGCAATCTGTGTTCTCATGCATGCAGAATTAACACTGTGTTGAGTGCTTTAAGGACGATGATTAGCTCTCTTGTTGCTTGGTCTTTGGCAGTCCAAAAAAGCCAGTTGCAATCTTTCCTTAAGTTTGAGAATTCTCCTATTTACCAAGAGCTTACTTCCAGCCATATATAAGATTCATGGAGTTCATATTTCATGCTGCATTTGTTAGGTACATACCATACTATAAATCACCTGGAACAAAAACAATACCACGTGGTGAAGATCTTCAAAATGAACTGTTCATAAATGAACTGCAGACCATGGCTTATTTCCTGGGGGGGAAAAAAATTGTGAACATTTTTGCATTACGGAAGGCATGAAAATTTCCATGATCACTTCCTGAACAGACAGAAGGGGAAGGATACTAGAGAAGGCAGCTTTTGCACATTTTTGCTGTGCTCAAAGATCTTAAATTTATTAATATCTGTTACATTTTCTCAGTAAATAACAGTAAAAAAAAAAGACTGTATGAATCAAAAAATAATCTTGCTTCACTTTATTTTCGTAAGGGTTTTATCATCCATCCTGTTTACAAATAGCTATGTTAATCATTGCAATCTGAGAATTCAGTGACATTTCAGTATAAATAGTTTATTAGTCTAAGCTTTCCTTTAGACCTGGTTCTTATAAACAGTTTGCCTAATTACCTTTCAAGTGTTCCTGTATCTTCTGATTAATGAAGAATCTGTCTTGTGGCTTACCCACTAGTTGCTTCAAATTTAATGACAAATAAAGAAAACAAAATTCTAAAGTATATCCTAACGTCACAGAAATTCACATATTCCAGTCTAAAAAGCACTTAAGCACATGTTGAGTTTAAAGACACACTTTTTTTTTAATTTCAGTTGAAGTTAAGCAGGTGCTTAAGTGAATACGCAAGTGTTTTTCTGAAGAGGAGTGCTTTTTTTTTTTTTTTTTGTGGTGGGAGGAGGGAATCACAGGACTGCCAGTTGATTAAAACAGAAGTATCTCCATTGTGCCATTGTTTAAATATAGGATAGATCTATTACTGTGCCCCAGACAGCTGACAAGCCAGACTAGACATAATCAGAGTGGTCAACACATAAGCAGGAAGAACATCATAGCAGTTGATACAGTGCATCGATATGATTTTTGGTGGTATATTTAGGTAGACAGGAAAATAGAAGGAAATTAAATGAAGTGATGCACTTTGGAGGGCAAAATAAGACAAAGAGGATAAGGAATATGGGATGAAACTGGTAAGGAAGGGAGTTAGAGCAAATGGTTAAGCAAAAACTGAAATACAATCATTCTCAATACAGTGGACCTAATGAGGTGAGCAAAGTTAAATGCAGTCTTGCACTGAAAGTTTTTAAAGTTGATCAAAGCACAACATTTGTGGCTTCACTGAAGACAGAGGATATTTCTTCCCAATAAAAAATAACATTTCCTCCTGAGCACAGTTACATCATTTCCACTGCAAAGAGAAAATATAGCCTTATTCTGGCTTTCCGTGAGTGCTTTTGAGGTTGCACTTAACAAAACACAAGTTGCTCTTCTGAATATTGGGTACCCCTGTAGGATTTTCAAGGGCAACTGTGAGTTTTTTTCTCTCCTGATGCAAAACTTTACAAATCTGTACCTCTAAATGAATATTTGCTTGCTGAGGTTTAAGATAGACTTTGATCTTGTGTTATTTCACTTATGCTGCTGAAATGTTCCTTTCTAAAAAGTATTTTTCTGAAAACTGCTGTGAATTCAGCTCAAAGTGTCTGTGTTGACTCAAGTAAAATTATGCCAATATCTGTCTTGCCCAATCTGACTCCAGTTCGAATTTTAATCAACATTCTCCCCAGATTTGTTTTCTTCCCCTCCACTTTAATAAATTTGAAGCTACAAATAACCAAAGTTTCATGGAAAGCATTAAGCTCCATATTAATAATCTTATCTCTCAGCATAAGAGAACAATTCCAGGATTTCTTTAAGCTCATCAGAAATACTTGCTAGTAGAGGAAACAGTCCGTAAGACACCTAATCTGAATGTGGCTTCAGTTAAAAGAAAGTCAGCTCAGCTGCTTCTTCAGTAGTGACTTTTGGTCTTGAAGCTCCTCTGTCTTTCAGTTCCTTTTCACTAGCAGCAAAAAGATAATATGTATAAGATTAGATAAAAGTTTAATATTTTTCTTTATTGTGAACAAACAGTATTAGAATACAGCATGGTATCTCTATATAATTGAAAGCTATTGAGACTAGCTTACTGATTGTAAAGTGCTGTTTCTTCATGATAATCCATCCCACACACAATTCTTGCCTTACTGGAGGATGGAAATGATGAAAAATGGAGGGATAAATGAGAGGAAGGAAATATGGTGGTAAGAGAATAAAGCCACTCATCAAACAGTACCAAAGGAAACGTATTTTCTCTCGTAGGTGAGCAGAATGTTACTTTGCAATTTGACAGCAAGATAAATCATGAATTATTTGGAATTTGTTTGGTGATGTATAAAACACTGGTATGTCTGCATGTAGCCACTCACCCCGTCACTCTGAATATGCCCTTTAATGAAGGACACAGAGCCCGATCCTGTTCTAACTGTACTGCTGAGAATCCTGAATAACTCCTTCAATGCTGGAAGAGTTATTCTAGATGTACTCTGTCATAACACAACAAAAACTTAGACTAGTATTAAAAAATATATAATTGAAATCAAGCACATTCTTAAAATAATATATAGAGAATTTATTTTATAAACCAAACAGTTGCCAGACAAATGGAAAAGGAACACAGATTGCATTACATCAGCTGTCACAGCCATGAGCAAGATTCAATGTAAACGCAATATGAAGAAATTGGTAGCAACATTTGGAGTTCAACAGAAATGCTTTTCACTTACTGTTCTGCAGCATGGCAAATTTGCTTATAAATCACCATAATATCTACTGCCGCATTTACTCTAATCACTCTTCTGAAAAAAAAAAAAAAAGCATCAGTAATTACCAAGGCCAAAGTCTTAATATGTTATAACACATTCTGCAGACTTCATTTTCTAAATGAACGAGCAAAAAAAAAGAATTTTTTTAATAAGTTGGATTAATTTGTGGTGTAATTGAAAACACATGCTATGACATGGAACAGTCTGGTTGTTTGTGGTTGAACCCACTTGGAGAAGCTAGAGTCATGTCTGTTCAAGGCTAGATCCTACATTAGCATGAACTAGTGGAAATGGAAGTCCCATATGTGCTTAGATTAATAAATAGTCTCCAAATAGGTTTATGTCTGGCGTATTCAAGGCTGTATGGAAAATGTATTTACAGTATGTAAGATGTCCTAATTGATGTCTTAATAATAAAACAAACTGGGAAAAAATAGTCTAATAATGCATTTACCATTTAAAGCACTGATGGCAATGTAGTGTGAGAGAGTGCTTTTAAGTCAGATGTGACTAAATAGAGAAATTCCTTATTTCAGATTAATCATCATATGTTGGTATCGCAGAATTTTTCTTCCCTTAATAAAACCAATTCAGGCTTAAGTGACACTCCACATTAAATGTTATTAATTGTGTGTTTCCTGAATTGACTCCATTTATGTGTAAATATTAACTTTTGAGTATGTTTTATTTACATAAGATCCTTTTTTTCTTTTTCCAATGGAAAAGCACATTACGATACCAAGCACAGAACTTCAAATGCTGAAAAGTACAGACTGATAAATGAATTTGAAATGATGACTGTTGGATATGACTGAGACCAGGAAATTAAAAGGTGATATCTTACCAAGGCCCTGTTGTTTCAATTATGAGTATGTCAGCTTTGGTTCAAAGTATGTCTACGAACAGAAAAATGGCTATGCAGTGAGATTCAGCCTGTCTTTTATTATCTGTTTTTATGTAGACAGATAAATTTTTAGTACCATGTAAGCAGGATTCATCTATATCTTGCATTCCAGTACTGTTGCTACCTTACTGAAAAACATGCTGCATTCTTAGCAACCAAAACATGAACTAAAAACTAAAAAGTTTGATATTCAAGTTTCAGGCAAAGGTTCTGTTCTTGAAAAAAAATATGGGTTTGTCTGTATAAACTAGACTACCAGGATTTGGAAGTAGCTGAGAATAAGTAGGAGAACTAATGTCATTTTCATGACCTTTTTGTAATTATGAATGTATTATTGCTCTACACACAGAATGTATTCTTTCTGGTGTCTGAATACAGCCTAGGGACTGGAGTGTTTACTTTAAAATTTCTGTATAACTGAATACATTCAGATGTGTGGACAATTTCTTATATAATACTAAAGGCACTGAATATTGCTTATATTTGAGTTGTAGAAACAGAATTCTTTACCTTCTTCATCACAATAGATATTTTTTTTTTTATTTTTACCCATATGGGGTCAAAGTTTGTTTTCTGATCACTATTACAATGTGTTCCACACATAATAGTCGTTACTGCGAACCTCTGATTTCCTGCGCCTTTTCTGACTGACCACCAGAATCAAGAAAATTTCCTTGTGAAGTGATACATTCCCAGCTGGATACACCATGAAGGACTGGATTTTATAACTGATCATAGTCCAAATCAAATACGTATTATTTGTTTCAAGTGCTCTCCTTTTATGTAACAACCTGAATTGCAATTCTAGTCAATGGCAAAACTCCTATTGACTTTCAGGAAAAAAGATTAAGCTTTGTAATGTGTATTAAATGTTTTGTTCTGGTAGTCAACTCAGAACTGCAGGGTGGGCTCAGTAATGCATCAGAGTAAAAATTCATCCATAATGACAGTGATAAAAAAGAAAAATATATTCTACAAAAGACGCTGCGGAATCGTTTCTTCAGTTGGAGATAAGTCTGTCATTAAATCCATGCTATATTAAATTATTGTTATATGTAAGGGAGGTTAACCTTCCTGCTTATGAGCAAAGAGAAAGCTCAGTAACACATACAAACATCCGCCTTTCTCTCCACCGCAGTAATTCACTATTTTTCTGACTACGTAGGAACCACAACACTAAGAAAAAGGTGACTCAGTGATTTAACCACAGTATTGAACTTTCATAGATTGCTAAAATAATGAGGAATATTTTCAGAATGCCATTATGCAATGCTTTAATTGTTTTCTTACTATTTTTATACTGTCAAGACATGAAGCGGGTAGGAACTCTAGAATGCTGTTCCCAACTGTATAACCTTAAATATATCCATACAGGGAAGAAACAAAAAGTAGGCTTAAGATAGCAATTATGACCTTACATATCAGAACAATTTCAGTGAATATTCCACGGCCAAAAATCATTGTGAAACTACAAGGTGTGAAAACACCATTATTTCAGCAGTATTGGTGTCATTCTTCTTCATAGCAGTGATTTAGGCCTGGGGTAATGGGAGATACCCCAGTTTACTTTCATTGCTAATTCAAACAATATGAGATGAACATGAAAAAAATGAACTGTCTCTGGAGAACACAGAAGAAAATTCAAATCTGTTTCTCCCCAGACTTGCCAATTCTAGTTTTCTTGGTTCTAATAGTAAAGTATACTAGATAAAGACCTGATTTCTTTCAAGATGCTTGCCTCTGATACTTTATAAAAAGATACATTAAAAAAGTTGGTAAATACTGTTGTAAATGTAAAGGGATGTTTACAATTCCAAAAGAGAGAAAGCATTTGGGCAAAAGAATTCTTATCTGTTGTTTGTCCTCCTTTCCTTCTTTTCTCTTTTTATTTAAAGGTTGGCTTTTTGTCCTCCTGTGAAATTTAACACACAGCCAAAATTGCTGAAAATATATATTTTTTTTTTTAAATGCACTTTGAAATTCTATCACCTCTTAGAAATTGTGTTTTTCTTCTGTTGAGTTTGTGTGTTCCAGTCCTTACCTGAAGTTCCCTTATTCACAGCTTTCAAATCGCCCACACAGTTTTCAGGGAATGAAACAAGCTTGAAGAGCTGTGTCAAACAGCCCGGTTATGAGCAAGGCCAATGTTACATGCCTAGATGGTGATACCTGTGCCTTGTCATAAAAACAGAAGTTATGTAATGATAAATTCCTGAATGGTAGCCAGAAGAACATGAGAAGAAAAAGAGGCCTGATTTAAAAAACAGGTAAATGACTATAGAGATAATATTTCTAAGAAAGTATTTGGCCAAAAATTATATGAGGCAAATGTCTTTTTTCTTATTTTTGTTTTGCTCTTTAAAGAGAGGTGAATTTTATTTCCTTAAATTCTTTGTAACCATTTAAAAATTAAGTTGACCACAGCATATTTTGACACCTTTTGTAGGAATGGAAGGCTCTTCTGGGAAATAATTACATGAACAGAGTAACCTTTAGCTGCACAAATGTTGCCTTGACTTCAGAGGGCTCCAGCAGGTCAGGCATCGTGGGTTTGGAATATTATTTTCAGCAGACCTGTTCACCTTAATAACTTTACTTTTACCGAGTAAATGTTGTAGATGAGAGGGAACATCTTAGCACACATTTAGTAACAGCTTACACATACACGTCTAGATCTTAAACTTCTTTAAAACCCCAGTAGTATTAATATTGACTCGAGAGTCTTTTTGCTCCAAGCTTGCTTTGGTCTACCTAGGAGTTCAAGGAGTGTCAATAAGTTCAAATTTCCTTGACATTTTTGATGGGTTTGTGTCATGAAGCAAACTGCATTTTAACAAAGTGTCCTTATTTGGCTGTTTTGCCATTCTTTTGTTTGCCTTTTTTAAATGAAACACAATTAAAAGTTGAGGTAGGTCTCATATGCAGGACTCGCATTTCTATGTTTCTCTGTGGCTTGTACAGTATATTGCAAATAGGTAGTGTTTAGCACATAAGTGATATAAGAAAAACATGTATGACCTCTTTTGTCCCTTGAAGTCTAATGGGGGATTTTTTAAGATATATATAAACAACAGTCAAGTCTGCATCAGGCCCATCTGGTTCTAGACGTGAAAGAATCTCTCAGACAGGATTTTTTTCAGATCAAGGGGTCTGTCGCTCTTAACAGACAACTTCTATGGAAAGGATGAGAATTCTCTGCTCTCTTGTAAATTACTTCAAGTGGGTGGGTTGCCTATTTTATTTGCCTCTCACTTAAACCACAGCTGAGAAAAAGCCTCCTTCAGATAGCCTACGCAAAGGAAGGAGCTTTAGGGGGATTTCCAAGTGACAAGCACCATTACTAATAAATTGTCTCAGAATGTAAAAATGTGACCCTCTCAGGTGGTTCAGCCACAGTGTTTGCAAACTGTGACCAAGTATCAGATTCCTGCCTTTTTGCTAAGCGCTTGACGTGGAACAATACAGGGCTGCGACTTCTCGCTCCAGCTCTGATTGTGTAGACCATAATTAAGGATTTGGACGAGGATGAATGGTAAAGAATGCCACTGTGCAATTGGCTGTAACCAATGCGACCTAAACTGATCCTCTATCTGGGAAAAAAAAAAAAAAAAAAAAAAAAGAGAGAAGGAGGGAAAAAAATGACCTCTTGTACCCTCTTCCGTGATCCGTGTATGTAGTTAGCACGGACTCCCCTGCCAGGCTTTTCATCGCTGTGCTTTTAAAACCATTAGCTTGCTTTGTAGTCTTAGCAAGACATACATTTTTGAGCTATCATAAATGAAATCTTAGAAGATACCTTTCAACATATGCCAGGCACAGTTAAAAAAGAAAAAGGCCATTATGATTCTTTAAAGAAGGGGAAAAATACCTCAGGGTGAAATGGTGCAGACATTTTGTAGAATATGGAAAGTTTGAAAGAAGCTAACATAGAATAAAGGGACATAAGAAAACATGGCTGCGTTACATAGAAAGGAGACAACCTGGATACACAATAGTTTTAATAGGATTCTTCGCCCCTATAAATTAGTTTTCATCTTCTGTGGTAGGTCAGGTGATGCCACTTTGTCTCCCATTAACTTGCTCCTGATATACTTTAATAAAAATCAAGAATAAATTACCAAAGGATTGTCTGGTATGATCCAGCTGTTTTCTGCTGTCATAGGATAAAACATATGACTAGAAAGAATGTATATCTCAATTTATTTAGGAAAAATTGGGTTTACGATTTTTCCAGTGAAAGTTTTATGTGGCATTTGGATAGCACTATGGAACAGATTCAGCCTCCCATTTCCCAGATTTCCTCAGTATACAGAGAGACATGCCAAGATTCTTTACCTGAATCTGGACCTCTGAGTCTTAACTTAGACCAGACACAGAACTTTTATGATTCACACTGACTATGGAAAGAGGGTTTTATTGTACTAGATGTGCATTTTTAGGACCTTGGAGTTGGCACATTGAGAACTGGGTGGGTCAGAGCTCTCTTACGCTCATATGCTGGATGCTAGGGTTTACTGATTTCACTGAAGAACAAACAGGCAGATTTGAATGTTTTAAATCCTGCTTGTAGTTGGGAGTGGTAGAAATCAAGCTCATTTTGCAACAGAAGGGAAGATGTATACACTAGTGGTGGATGTCTGGGGCACACTGAATCAGAGTGGGGAGAGCAGCAAGCTCTCTTTTACACTTTTTATAATAAACAGTTGGGAAATGTGGAGGAGGCAGAGCCCCTCATAGTACAGATGCTTCGCTCTTACAGCAATAAACAACAAAAATCCTATACAAAAATAAGTAGTTGTTTTAACTGATAGACAAATAGTGAATTCAGTGGGATACAAAAGCAAGCCTTGAACAGGTTCATTTATGGAATAGTTGTTGTGTATACAATACTTTGATTTCACTTTTCTGGCTTTATTTGCCCTGTCATTTTTTGTTTTCTTTTCTTTTTTTGGTCATGCACATTTCCTGGGTGAAGTGGGGGGTGGGGGGATGAAGGGGGAGAAAAAAAAAACCCACAAACTGTTTTTCTCTTGCTGTCTTCTACCTGTTTGTAATAGAGACTTGCTTAAAGTCTTACTGACCCTGTGCTTTGTAATGGTATTTGATTTACCTGTGTCAATTCCCTGGAGTTAAATACACCTTTAA
The DNA here is from genome assembly GCF_000708025.1 of Charadrius vociferus. Lineage (NCBI taxonomy): Eukaryota > Metazoa > Chordata > Aves > Charadriiformes > Charadriidae > Charadrius > Charadrius vociferus. Next base: position 4,369,716 of record NW_009647856.1, on the reverse strand, counting down.
AAAAACACTGTGGGGTTAGGACTCCTGACCCCTGATCTCATCCAGACTGTCCTTCATGCAGGATAAATCCACGCAGGGAAAAATGTTCCCACTGACAAGTGATGGAAACTTCCACCTCCTCTTACCCAGGAGAGGGAACTTTCAGGAGTGTGCCTTTGACCATTACCATAATAGTAAACTCAGCCTTATGCTAACTTAACTCACATCAATCACAGTATGTGTGAAACCTGTGGTGCTATCCATGCCTTTACCATCAGGTACTTGTGAACACATTTTCACAGACCCTCCCAACCACTCCTCTATCTTGAGTTAACAGGTTCAATATAACACAGATCGTATATGCAAATGTTAATATTGTCTGTGTAAACTAAACTGCCAATCTACTATAAAACTAGCAGTGGGATTAAATTTATTCTTAACAATATTCCTATTCCTTATTTGCATCTAGTCCTTATTCAAAAGTATTGCATATTTTCCATAAGATCCAAGGCATAAGGATGTGTCTTCTAATCGAGGAGATTCAGGTTTTTTACCCCAAAAGATGAAATGGCCATATTTTTACAAGGTACTTTCACAACTATCAACGTGACAGACCTTTGTGCACTTCAAACTTGCAGAGTCTCAGAGATAAGTTTTGTTTCCTACTCAATTTTTGTAAAGTACAAAACATACAAGGGTCAGTAAACTTTGGTTGATAGCCGCACAGGACAAGGTATGAAGCAAAAAAAAAAATTACTTCTTCTGAAGAAAAAAAAAAAAAACAACCTTTTAATGTGTTTTGGCAAAAAGAATTAAAAAGAGGGAAAAGGCAATGGGAAAATTAAATGGAAACGGGAAGAAGAAAGGGATGGGGAAGGGGAAGGGGAAGAGGAAGGGGAAGGGGAAGGGGAAGGGGAAGGGGAAGGGGAAGGGGAAAAAAAGGGGGAAGAGGTCACCAAAAATCATGCATCTGCAAAGGACAGTAGAAATATTTTTGTACTTCACTTTTGAAGCATGTGTTTTATTTCTCCATTTTTCACATTCTGATCTTCAAAACTCTTTAAACATGGGCACAAAGTTAACCCTGGGGCAAGTTCATCTAGCAAGCAATACTAAACACATGGATATCCTGGATCATTATGCCAAACTTAAGTATTTCCCTTCAGTTCACTTTTCATTTATCCTTTGACTTCTGCAAAGTGTTCAACACTATCTATCTCCCACAGTCTTCTCCTAGCCAAACTGGCAAAATACAGATTGGACAGGTGGTCTGTGAGGTGGGTAGGAAATTGGCTAACAGGCCACTCAGAGAGTCGGAATAATTTATTTTTTTTTTTTAACTCAGGCTGGCAGCTCATCACCAGTAAGGTGCCCTAGGGGTCAATACAGTGGAAGAGGACAAGGTTAGGTTGTACTTAAGCAAACTGGACATATTCAAGTCTGTGGGCCCTGGTGATGCTCACTTATGAGTGCTAAGAAAGCTGGCAAATGTCATTGTGAAGCCACTCTTGGTTATCTTTGAAAGGCTGTGGTAATCAAGAGAGGCTCCTGAGGACTGGAAAAAAGAAAATATCACTCCTGGACCTAAGGAGGGCAAAGAAGACCCAGGGAACTAAAGACTAGTTAGCCTCACCTCAGACCCTGGGAAGGTGATGGAGCAACTATTTCTGGAAACCATTTCCAGGCACCTGAAGGACAACATGAAGGTGATCAGGAGTAGTTAGCATGAATTTACAAAGGGGAAATCATGCTTAACCAATCTGATGGCCTTCTGTGCTGAGATGGCTGGCTTGGTGGATAAGGGGAGAGCAGTGAAAGTAGTTTATCTTGATTTTTGGTAAGGCTTTTGATGCTCCTATGGACATCTTCATAGATAAGCTGCTTAAGTATGGTCTACATAAGTGGATGGTGAGGTGGACTAAAAACATTGAACTGCCAGCCTCAGAGAGTTGTCATCAGCAACATGAACTCCAGCCAGAGGCCAGTCACAAATGGTGTAGCCAAGTGTTGATACCAGGGCCAATACTTTTAAATTGTTAACTGTTCCTTAAGGAGTTGGATGATGAGGCCAAGTGTACACTCAGCAAGTTCACAGATGATACAAAACTTGGAGGAGTTGCTCATATACCAGATCTGTACTGCCATTCAGGGGGACTTTGACAGGCTGGAGAAATGGACCTACAGAAACCTCATTAAATTCAACAAAGGAAAATACCATGTCCTTCCCATGAGGAGGAGTAAACCCATGCACCTGTACATATGAGGGACCAACTGTGTGGAAAGCAACTTTGCAGAGAAAGACCTGGGGGTTCTGCCAGACAGCAAACTGAACATAGCCAGCAAAGAGCCCTTAAGGAAGAAAAGACCAAAAGCCTCCTGGGGTGCACTAGGCAGAACATTGCCAATGTGACCAGGGAGGTGATTTTTCTCCTCTGCTCAACACTGGTGAGACCCAACTAGAGTGATGCGTCCAGTGCTGGCCTCCCCAGTAGAAGGTAGATACTCATTTACTGGAGCAAACCCAATGAAGGGCTACAAAGATGATTAAGGGACTGGGGTATCTGCCATACAATGAGACTGAGAGAGCTGGGCTTCCTCAACATGGAGAAGAGAAGGCTCGGTGTGTATGAACACCTGATGAGGGTACTGAAGAAGACAGAGCCAGGTTCTTCTCAGTGGTGCCTGGTGACAAGACAAGAAGCTGTAGACACTAACTGAAACACAGGAAATTTCATCTGAACATAAGGAAACACTTTTTTACTGTGAGGTTAGATGAACTCTGGAACAGGTTGCCCCAGTGAGGCTGTAAATTCTCCATGCTTGGATATTCAAACCCTGACCGGACATGGTCCTAGACAACCTGCTTTCATTGACCATGATTGAGCAGGGGGTTAGAGTAGATGATCTCCAGAGATGCCTTCCCAACTTGGTGATTCTGTGATAGCTGAGAACCTCTCAGTTAACACGGTCTGTTGAGACATTAACTGAAAAACTACAATTTACTTGCATCGTAACATTTACTGCATACGAGGTGATGATGGGCAATCCACCTTCTTAATGAATCATGCATTCATGGTAAGCAGGCAAATAAGAGCACCTGGTTTACACACTGCATGTGTCAGAGCTGAGCTTGCTGAACTTGCTTAGTGAAGTACATGTAAAATTCTCCTTATAAAAACAACTTAAAACAGCCTGAAGAAAAAAAAAAATCCATTTTATTTAAGTACCCACCTGTGAAATATGAAAGAACATCCTTAAACACTCTAGAGTGGCTTACTGATTGTTTGGAAAACAGAGCACAGTTCAGCATTGCGCTTAACACTGTGCTTAAATGTAAGTACACATTCAAACCTTGTTTTAATTCATTTTCACGTAGCTCAGTGGTACTTAGACACTTGCATAAGTGTGCAATTAAATGCTTTGCTGAAAAGGTGCTCCTGACATTTCTGAGACACCATATAGTCCAAGATGCTGAATAATATTATGATTTGCAAATCTGTTTGCAAATGCAACCGCCAGCAGCTCTCTTCTATGCTTAATTTGAAATGCTGATTGCAAGAAAGATTTATGCTTTATTTGAGCACATTTTAATTTTTTTTTTACTTTAATATTCACAGTCATTTTTAATTAAAACTCTTAACAAAACTGTAAAATCCAATTTTACATTCTGTATGGGTATTATTTCAGAAAAAAAAAGTTAAGATGGTAACATGTGTCATTTCCCAGGATGTAGAAGTGGTGTTACCTGCTAGGAATGTAAGATAACATAAGGCAGTAAGAAAGCAACATTGAAAATATCACGTGAAAAAAAATCTGTATTTTTTTTTTAGCCTAGCTGTAATGAACATAGTGTGTCTAAGGAAAAGAGGGCTTTGTTCCCTTTGAATGTTTCAGTGGAAACTGAAATATAATCATATTTTTCCAGCAATTAAAACACACCCCAAAAATCAAAAACCAAGCCCGAAACTCAGAACTGCTTGTTGGAACTTCATTTCATAAAAGTGAAAAATACAAAAAGCTGGGGTTTAGCTCTGTTCTGGTTTGGGTGCTTTTCGGTGGAAGTTCCAGTCAGTGACTATTTTATGTGCATTTTGAACCCTGTCTTTGTAGATAATTAAGCTCCTTTTGAAAATTGGTGCTAAAATCATGTATAGTTTAACAGAGACCAGGGTTTAGTACAGTTCTGAATCCTGTTGAATTTTCTTACATGGATGCACGTTGATTGGGGCAGGTGACCGGTGTGCAGTTTTCACTTTCACCACTACTGTTTGTCCAGCAATGGTTTTCTTCCATGCCCTTAAGCAAAGCAATAGAACAGACTTGTATTAATTTGACAATTTTCCTTTACATAGAAAGCTTGGATTGTGTAGCATGCAACCTATAGCTCATCTCAGCAACATCACACGTAAACCCCAGTTCTGTTCTCTCTCCTGAAGGAGTGCTAATTACATGTCAGATAATTAGACTATAAATATCCATCCACTCGATGAGATTTAAACACCGTGGATTTGATGCTAAGTTCTTTGTGTACGAGACAGTCTGGTTTTTTTGTTCCTTGATTGTCTTGCACAATAATGTGCAGTCGATGCCTGAGGTTCTGAGAGATTTCGTAACAGTACAATAAGGATCTGAATGAGGAAGATACATGTGTGTTTACTTTAACTAATACAACATCAGGAATTTTATCACAACTTCAATGGAAGGCTGATACCATATCTTCAGTCTCTCTGACTTTTTGTGCGACACTGCCTATATTCTATCTTAATTTAAACTGTGCTCTCCAGGCACTACCATGAATTTTCCCAATGACATCAGTAACAACAGCATCAAGCCCTCAAAGACAAGGTCTTTAACTTTCTCAAAACACATAAATCCAGAGGAGCTTAACATAGTGGGTAGAGGTTTTCAGTTGTCTTTTAAGACTGGATTTCTCAGTTAAAACTAATCCCACCTGTTGTCTGAAAAACTTTCTAAAGTGGCCCATCTTTAAAGCGTGTTTGTGCATTTTGCAAGCATGCAAAGCTGTTTGGAGTAATTCTTAGCCCAGGCTACACTGAAAAGAAACCTTCTGCAGGAACAAAAAACCTCTGTGTATTCCGGGTAAACATAGTTGTGCTCCCACAATTATGTTGGTGAACAGAGGAAAACTATTGAGCTATGTATTGCCATTAAAATTATTCATTTAAATGGGGTGTTTCCATTGTGCACAGGTGGTAAACTTATCTCACATGTTTTTTGTATAAAAGCCTGAAATAAGTGAACACTGCCAAACAGAATCTAATGGTGTCATTAAAATGATTGTAAACATGCCTGTTGTGGCAGATGTGTGCTTTCTTTCTGCTGATATACATTCGGGTTGTTGGTCAAGATCAAACAAATGCAGACTTTTAGCATGTCAAAAAAGGTCTGCATTCTAACAGGTTCTGTTTGGAAAGAGATCTGTTTCCTTAAGGGCCAGGATAGCTATAAAATAACCAGACTGCCTGATCAGATCCAATGTCTACTCTTATTTTCTTTGATTAGAGTTGTATTCCCTGTATTCTCTGCCATCTACGGTTTCAGCTGAACAAGAGATTGTGTGTTGCATCATTCTGGTTTGAGGAAACATTTCAACAGAGTAATAAATGTAGAGAAATATACAAAACTCAGAGCCAGGAAGCCATCAGCTTTTTCTTCTTTCTAAAATCGTTGCCCTCTGTTTAACTATAATTGCCAGCTTTCCAGTGATTATTTACTCTACTATACAAGGTAACACAGGCATGGCTGTTGTTATCCACCAGAGGATAGGATGAATTTAAACACATTTCCTCAGAGCCAAATTCTCCAGCCTAAAACAAAAGTTGACTGACAGCTGAGAATACAGCAGAACCATGTGCTTCCCTTCTGCTCGGAGCAGGAGCTGTGCTCCACGGCTACTTGTAGAGAAAAGTGTAGCTCTGCAGTTGCTCAATCCACCTTCAAGCGAAGAGTCCTCTGGAGTCTGGAGTAAGGCTCGTGGGGAAAGAAGCCAGAGGATTTACAACCATCTGTTTGTACCCTCCCCTTGGGAAAAAGGCTGTGCAGTAGTTATATGTCCCAGAAGAGGGATTCCTTCTCAGTATTTTTTCAGGCAACGCCCTGTACGAGAAAGGATTGGTTTTGCCATCCAGGCTTTAAGCTTCTGTTTATTCCAAATAATGCTCAGAATCCTTAAATGTTCGCAGTGTCACTTGTACTAAGTCTTAGTATTTAGGCTTTATAATTGCAAATTAATTTAGCTCACTTTAGTTAGCCAAGAAACGTTGCTATAGCCCAATCTACCTCCTGGATGTTGTCTGTTTTAATTTCTGTTCAAGTGCAAAAGAAAGTCAGATCTTCACTTTGTGTAAGTGTGTGTAGCTCTACTGGCAATGGTGGTGTTATGCCAACACATCAGCGGAGACAGACAGTTTACAGACAGCTACAGTCATATGTTTTGGAAGTTAAGCACTTCTGTGCTGAGAATGTACTGGATTTTAGATTTGGGGCCTGAATCTCTTGTCAGCAGCATCAGTGGAAGTCCAGCACAGCTTTGGAATTACGTAGGTGTAATACTGATGCATAAGACAGCAAAATCCATTCCATACAGCACAATGCATCTTTAGAAATGGTAAAAGACATACAATGTCCCTTTCATTTTTATAACACACAAAGCTCTTTACCTAAAAGTACATCAAAGTCTTAAACTTCCTGACTTCTTTCTGTACTGTTGAACTGCCTGGATGCAGGTTGCCTGTGGTGTTATTAGATTACTGTATTTGGACTTGAGACTTGATACACAAGCAACTGGTATCAGCACAATATCTCTATCCCACTCACTCAGATAATGAAAGTACCCCCTGTGTTCTCCAAACCAGACGAAGCACAGAAGGTTACACAAGGAAAGCTTTCTTAGCTCAACGTAAGCTTCAGTTCCTGAATAAAATGCTTTATTTGAGTACACCAAGAGCGTAGATGCAGAATAATGTCAATGCAATTATTTTGTACATGTGTTGATCTGTATGAGAACGTGGCTTTTTATAGCGATTCCATCATCCTCATTTTCAAAAAAACCCAAGTCCTGGGTTAAAAATAACTGCACACAAATTTAGAATGAAAACACCTAAAGTTGCTTGTGGCTTTTGTGTTCCTCTGTTTACAACCAAAATTGAAAAAAAAAAAAAATTGTGGTACACTTCTATATTTAGTAAATTGTTCTGGTGGAGAGAGAGTTAATAAGGCTCTCCATACGCCCTGGCGTCGCCTTCCTGATTGATGATGCGGGGAGGAAACCTGCACCATGGGGCCGTGCCCGGCAGAGCCCTGCACACAAGACACATTGCAGAATTCTTTTGGTAGGTGGACATAGTTTCTACTCTGAGGCACTCAGACACACTAGATCTCTCCAGGAACAAGCAGAGGTATTATCACAATGGAGGTAAAGTAGGTGATTTTCTGTTAATTTTAGCTTGGTTTTTAACCTCTTTTTTTTTTTTTTTTTTTTTTTTTTTTTAATGAGAAGCAACCTTTGATTTGAATATTTGAAACTCTACCTGTCATAATGCTAAGCCATTTAAAAGTAATTTTCTCTATATTAACTCTCTCTCAAGCTATTGAAACTTATTTTCATTTTGTGCACAGTGCAGTACAACTTTTTCAATAGTATGTGTCAGATGGAGAACAACATAGCCAGAGGTACTCAGACTACCTGCTCTACACCCATTTAATTTAACAATGCTGCTTTTATTAACTTAATACTTTTGACTCTCTGTTGCTGGCTAATTTCAAGGTGACTGTTTTCTAAGCAACAGTAGCACTGGTTTACCTGCCTAGGGAAGACTGTTAGCAACAGTTGGATGATCACAGTTCTTGTTTGAGCCGGCCTATGACCTACACCAGCACTGAACCAGTGCAAAGCTAGGTGTCCCATCACCACTGTGTGTGCTGCATAGTGGAGCTTTGAAGCCTGAAGGGAACTTCAGACAGGAGCATCGTGCAATCACTACCCCTGTAGTACATGCTAGGAGCAGGAAAAAGGTATTTGATGTAGCTAATATGCAACCTGCTGTAGGTGACCCTGCTCTGGCAGGGGGATTGGACTAGATGATCTCCAAAGGTTCCTTCCAACCCTGACCATTCTGTGATTCTGTAATATCCACCTGAAAGGCCTACCTGGTCATTCTTTTTTGCTGATGCTTTAGTCATTGACATTAGACTTCTGTTAGTCCTTTGTACCCTATGTGAATGACAGCACAGCATGTAGCAGCGCCAGGAGGGGTACAGGATCTTCTCCTCTTCCCCAGCACAGATCATAGCTCAGCAACTTCTTCCTGAGAGACAGATTTCAAACTTTTGGATTAGGAAGGATTGCTTCCAGGTTTCCCCATTGAAAATCAGAGCTGTAACTATAAGGCTGTTATGGCAAAAGACAGCCTCTGTCTTCTTGTGCAAAGCTCTGTGTTGCTCATAGTATATTCATGGCACTCATGGCCCTGTGCATGGTTCCATAGGTTAGGTATCCATACCTAACCTCTGAATCCCAGAGAGCCTTGAACAGGAGATGAACGGTTGTCTAGCTATATGTTCAGCTGAGACTAGAGATGATGTTTCTAGTAATTAATATGATAACAAGACTTTTAAACATCTTTTTTCCTGGCAAAGCCAGTAAGAGGAAGCCAAAGTTATATGTAGAACAGAATCCACAGAATTGTCATCATATATGTTAGATTATAACTTCATTTTTTTGTATTTGTGCAAATTTTTTAAACTTTTTAGAAACTGATCTAGGTATAAAAAATAGATTGCAAATTTTGACAGTTACTTGTCACTTCTTTTCTTTTTCTTTTTCTTTTTTTTTCACGCTACTAAGCAAGAAGAAACCAGCCATGTCTAATGAAACCATCAAGAAATAGTTTGAAGTGCCATGTATTTGTAACAAGGCAACATACATTAGTATTTTCTCTCAGTTTTTTTCATGGAAAAAGTGAAAAAATGCATGCTTCTGTGAATGAATTCAATTGTGTTTTTGAAGAGAGAGCAGAAAACTTCACACAGTTTTATGTTTAAAGAATATGGAATACATCACTTATTAGTTAAAGATTATCATAACAGTGAAAATTCAACACATACACTTTGAAGTAGATATGAGTTGTATGACTAGTACCAGTATGAGTTCTGCTGCTGTAAGATTGTGTGTGTTTATTTATTTATTTATTTAAAGAGTACAACAATAAAGGAAAAATAATGTGTCAAGGATCTACTATTAGATTCAATTTTAGGTGATATTGTTTTTGTGGGAGTTTTTTTTGTTTGGGTTTTGGGGTTTGTGGTGGTGGTCTTGTGTTTTTTTATGGAAGCCAATATTTACTTGCTTCAGTCTCTAGAATTGCTTTTTGTTTCTTTAACGAAGCACTTGTTCCCTACAGAAGCCATAAAAGTCTCTTGGAATATCTCTGCAGGGACTCTTCTAAAATTACTTTTATCAAGAATTGAGTTTTCTACATGCATGTTATTTTATTACTTTTAGCCTGACCCAATACACATTTATAGTGTGATCCTGTCTTCCATATTATCTTTTCCACTAGTGTTGTTTGGAATAGATTAATTTATGCGTAATTGGGAAAGGCATGCTGAACGCTAATGCGCCAATGTGGGTGAAGAATCAGCGGCTAAACAAAACAGTGTTTCACCTCATGGTCACTGATATTGAAAATTCTTCATATGTCTTGAGGTTGAGAGTGTTTGGTTGGGGTATTTTTTTCCTTATTTTTTTTTTTACCGGGTTTAGAAATCTTGGTTGTTCTAAAAATTGCGTCATTGAAGAAAAAAAAAAAAAAATCACTTTTATTCTACAAAACTGGACTCCACAAATTGGATTTTCATTACTGCTTTATTTGCGTCACTAGAAGGTTGTTAAGTGGAAGAAAGTGTTAGAACAATAAACATCTGCTCCAGAGGTCCAGTAATCAGTGTTTATGCAGTTATGGTTTTTCATTTTGCAGCCAGGAAGTTTAGAACCTGTCATGTGGAAATGTAACACTCTTTGCATGCAGATTGCATCCGCCAAGTCAGATCTGTGACTTAGGACTCAACACTGAGCTCTGCTATAGAGGGAGCATTAAGGAAACACTATAACACTTTGTTCTATGAACTTGTAAAAAAGAGAGGTGACAGGTAATCTTTTTTTTTTTTTCTTTTTTTCCCCCAGTACTCATGTGTATGAAGGCAGAAACTTCTCTTGCACCACTAATATAACATGACTAAGCGTAATGCTTTGGTTTTCTAAAGGAACTAATTTAAAATTTATCCAGAATAGCAAATTCCCATCACTGGACAACTTAAAGTCGGTACTTACTGTCTGATAATAGCCTGTACAACTGGCATGTAATAAATGAAAATCATGTTGTCACAAACATAGGATGTAAAATTACATTCCCAGTCAAAGGTCATTTAGATAAAGAGTAGCATGACATATGATAGGATATACTTTCAAAAATAAATCATAGGCATAAGACACTTTCCTTTCTGATAAATATGTTTGATATCCATCCTTAGATTTCTTCAGATAAGTGAAAATTATTAGAGAAAATGTGATTTTCATACCAAGTTCGACAGAATTCCTTGCAGAAAAAGCATATGGCCTTACAAGCAATAGTAATCATGGTTGGTAAATACTGGCATTAGAGTAACAGGAAAGCCTCAGTAAGAAGTGAGGCCAGAGTGAGCTGGGTGCTCTGCAAACATCTGAAGGCACACAAGGTTTGCTGTCAGACAGTGGTAAATAGTGAAAGGTCATTATATTCCTGTGGAAAGTGTATGACTTTTTTTTTAATCGAGGGCTGAAATAGGCAAGAACCTACTTAACCTTTTAGCCTTATGTCGTCTTTTTTTTCTAAATGTTTCTATGTCTTCTCCTTACATTAAGATTGCAGTTCTCTAGCATCCATCAGGAAGAAAAACAAATAAATTAAAAAAAAATAAAACCAAAAGTGTCTTCACAGGCAAAAAAGGACCCATGCAGTTTATGAACTGTGATTTTTTTCACTAGCATGGCACATAAAGATGTCTAAAATATTTGAGAGAGTTCTTAATCTAGGTACCCATCTCAGCGCTATGATAAAGAGAGTTTCCCCTTTTGGGGAATCCTCCTCTTGGGGCGCTTTGTGGTGTATAGGCTGGGAGCAGATGCAACACAAGCTCTTAATGTTATGATAGCACATGCAGAGTGGATTGACACATTCTGGAAAAGGACGCTTGTAAAAACACAGAAGATTTAGCCATATGCAGTGCCTTTGCCCTACATACACCCCATGCCTAATGTCCTGTAATTTCCTAAAGGTCTAATTCCCTCTCTTCTGCCCTCTCCCAAATTATGTGCAGAAACGTCTAATAAACTGTCTTGCTAAGACATACTGTGTAACCAGGACGTTACGGATGACACAGAAACAGTATTAAGAAGAATCTTCTGTGTTGATGCTTAGTATGTGGACTTGACTTTTCAGAAGCAATGACCTCAGCCTCATTCCTCAAGGCTTCCCTTCTTTGTAGTCCAAGCATTTGAATCAAAATTGCCGGGACTTAAATGCCAAACTAATCTAATTTAGTTCTTTTAGCAATCGCTTGAGTCATGCTCTGAATGCTCTGCCTTGCTTCATTTAATTAAAAAAACAACACAAGGCAAAAATAATACAAAAGCAAGGCTGCCAGAGCTCTGTAGTCTGCTTGTTATCCAAGTGGAATTTGTTTACCAACTTTATTCTTTATGTAGAGTACAGTTAAGCCTTTCTCTCTAACTTGTTTGTAATACTGTCACCTCATCCAAGCTAAAGGCTATGAACTCTTCATTTCTTCCAACCAAAGAAGGCAAATATTAATTAACAATGTCACTGCTCCCAACACCCAACCACCTTTTCAACCAAATATTTTATTAATTTAAATAAGTCCTATAGTAATCTTAGCATACCAACACAGCGATACAAACCCTAGATATTGGATTGTGTGTTTGCATGGAAGAATTAACAAAAAAACAGCAAGAAAAAAAACATAGGCAAGTAGTCTGGTAGTTTATTTTTTAGGCTTTATTCTTCTCTGAGCATTGAGTAGGTAAGAACTCCACTAGAAATTAGTGTGAATGTCCTTAGCTAAAAGAGATTCTCGTCTGGTAAGGAGGAATTTCCCATTGAAAATTTCTTGTATGATTGTCTACCGGAAAGCTTCATAGACTTGTTTCTAAATATCTGCCCCTGGCCAACACTAGATACTGATTTAAAGCAGCATGCTAAGATTTGTCCCTGTGTAAAGAACATATGGCTGTAAAAAAGATTTGGCATTTGAATGCCAACACTTTCTCATACATACATGCAGACTCATCTGCATTCTCTAAACTTTCAGACTTAGTTTTTCTATGGCTACTTTGTGTAACCTTTTGAAAGAATAATCCTAATCATCTTTAACATCTCATTTCCAGTCTTATCAAATTATTCTAAGCCTCTGTGAGCATTTTCTGTACAAATACTGGGATTAATCTGACCTAACTTTAAATGCTTGCAACTCACACACATATTAACTCATGTCAAGACCCCTTTTGTAGACTGACAAAGAACCTAAACACTTCTAGAGAGTGATTTGTCTGACCTATTTTAAATAATTCAGTTACCAAAAGACGATTCAGACCTTACAAGTTTCTACTTCTCCCTTTTCACCATAACAAAAGTTTAAAGATTACCAGCTCAAAAAGAAATTATAAGAGGAATTTTAAACAACCACGTCTATAGTCTAGGTTAGGCTCCCACAAGACCACTGCAGAAATATTTGTGCTTAACCTACAGACTACTGAAAACCGGAGGCATATTCTGATGTAAAAAAGATAGCCAAAAAGGTGTAATTCCATATAACTGCACTTCCTGAATAAATAATGCCACCACAAAGAGACAACTGAGTTGCACCAGTTGGCAGCAACGGCATCAGCATCTGCCACCTCTGCAGTGGGCCATGTATGTTTCACTGAGCTGAGCGGACAGAGTTCAATGGCCAAACAGCTGTTCCCCATCTCCTCTGGGGAAAAGGCAGTAGGCCAGATATTTTTCTTCACATACTTTGAAGTAGCTTTACCACTGCTATTGGTATACTTACCATAATTTGATTTAAACAATTTGTTCTTGCAAAGGGAAGTGCAGCCAAATTATATGGAGTTGAGGAAAAACAAGACAATGTCGAAATAATGTTAGAATGAGGAGTGGACCTGCATGTCCTCATCCTTCAGCAAAGCAACGTATTGGATGCATGCAAGAACTTTATGACAAACTCAAATTCTGTTACAAGCAATATAACTACATGTCTAAAAGCCCTCAGCTTTGATAAAAATATGGATCTGATAACAAATTTTGATGTTTAGGGTCATCTCTTTCTAAAAACAAGGCCTTAGTTTAGACTAGCCATGATTACTAAAGCTTTATTTTCCCTGTAGAAGAAGAAAAGGAATCTCAAGTCCAGTAAAACTCAGGATAGATGACATTGTTTAATTTTCACCACCCACAGATGCTTCCTGAATTAAATAACAGGTCTGAAATCTATTTTCATCTTTGTATATCCCTGTCTGGCCCACTGGTAAATTCACTTTGACTCAGCTCCTAAAATCCGTAAAACAGACAGATAAAAAGATTTCTTCTTTTTTTATGTTTAAATTATTGACTAGGGAAGCCACAAAGTGGAGGCAGGTAAGTTAGAGGTCAGCCAGACACTAAATGTAATTGCATGTGAAATATTAGAAAATATTACATAAACATGGCATGGACTGTTAGAAGTCTAGTTTTGGTTCCACTGAGGTTTTGTCTGGGCTCCAAATATACATCCATGTACTGCTTAAGCCATCTACTGAGCCACAGGTGACAGAAATAATCAACATTATTGTTAAAGTCTTGTTTTGGACTTCTTAAAGCAAATCATATTTTAACCAAAGGAAAAAGGGGGAGAAATAGGTATGTGTTTCTAATGAACCTGACTAAATGGCTGGCCAGAAAAACTGTGTTTGAGGACCTTTCAAAATAAAAAGCCCACAGCCTAAAATCACTAGCCCTGAATCTGCAGCTACCTCGCTAACTGTCTTAGTAATGCCTAAATCATAAGCCCCTGCTTAGGACTGCTCTGCGCTCCTAGCGACCATTCATCCTCAGTGACCAAGAATATAAGGTCTGGAAACCATTCTAAAAGCCAAACTTTTTAAAAACACATTACTTTTTCCACCAGTCTGGCCAAATCTCTGCTCACCAAGAACCTTGAGTGTAAACATCAAAACCAGCTTTTCCAGACGGGGTCGTAAACAATTGCAGATCCTAACTAGACATTGACCTCATTTACTATATTACTGTGCTACTTTACTATTCCAAACTATTGTCAAGTGCCAATATGCTTTCTTTTTACTGCTATATTACTCTGCAATTGCAATGTGCTGATGTGATTTGAGCTATTATGATTGGTAGGTAGAGAACAAAACCCTGACCTTTGTGTCAAATGACCATTCATGAATAGTGCAAGTAGGTATTTGTATAATGCTTTTATTTCCAAGTATTATTCCTCATTTTTATCCTTCCTGTATTCCTAAAGACATATCATGCCTTTTATCTAGAGGCAGGTAAGAGCCTTTACAAACCCCGCTCAGTCTAAAAGCTTGTTTCAGTTATTGCCGTAAAAATTTTTGCCGGTGAGATTTCCTGCTCTAGTGATTTCTCCCTGAAACACGGAATGCATTCCAATATTTTAGAAATAAGTCTTGGATTGCCAATAAAATGAAATCTCAATAATTCTTAACTACCCCTTAAATATTTGAGGGAAAACTAATAAATATCTAGGAATGTCAAACCCTTGGCAATAGAAACCTATTAGTCTAGAACAGTTTTTAAATACAGGCGCTAGAAAACCTATCTGCTCTCTCTGGCTATCTAACTGCCACAAAATTATGCTAATATGTTCTTCCCATTTCCGACTTTGAATGGAATTCCCTGCCTGTCCTACAGTAAATATAAGCTAGACCCTTGTATTTCCATGTAGCTATTGCTCACAGAAATAAACAAAACAAAACAAAGCACCACTCTTCTCAGTGCAGATCTTGCACTGATATCTTCTAGTTATTAGTAAATACACTATCTCTAAAGGAAAGGCATAAACTGTGCCATCCTACTAATTAATCTTAAGGATTTCCTAGCTAGGTAGACTCAGGGTTTCTTTCTTTCTTTATATTCTTAAGACACTTCTCACCTTGAATTCACCTTTAGTCTCTGACCTAGCATTTCCAGTCATCATCTGTATCTTGCACCCTAGTAGGTGACATTAATATCTTTAAGAAAAATGTGTAGAACAATTGTGCTTTCAGCGTTAATCTGCTTTTAATGGAGTATTTGCTTTTAGCAGTCTGAAACAGTCTCCTTGGCTTGATCTCCTTTTAATCTAATGCATCTGGAGAAATGGTGAAAACTTCATTCATTTGCTTTGTGAATGGATAAAACATTCCTTGCTCATCTTCTGTGTATGTGCATTGGAGTAAACTTTATTCGTTTCAATTCAACATTTTGGAAATTCCAAATGCATTTAACTGTTTGGATAGTACTATCATCTACCCCATTTGTAAAGCCCTTTTGCTCACTGTAGAAGTACTATTTCTGTCCACTTCCATGGGGCAGGTTTTTTCTTGGGCATTCTCTGATATGGACCTTGTTTTTAACCAAAGCTCCATTACTCACTTCTATTTGTGGAAGATTTTTTTATCAGTGTTAACCTTCTATTGCAACCCAATGAACTGTGGTTTAGTTGTCGTTAGCTTTCTGGATCTTACCTGCATTTTTCTTGGCTCGGTTCAACAAAGTGCGATCAACTGTCACAGGATAGACTATCGCACACAGATAACCTGTTTTGTAAGAAGAGAGTAGTTTACAAGTGGCTTTAGTTCAGGGTTTGCTACTCTAGTTGTTCTGTGTGCTGAAATTCCAAAACATTCACAGGAGTTTCTAAATAGCTAAAGAATCTTATGCTAAAATAACATGGGCAAAAATGACTGGTTTATTTAGCATGTGACTAGATATTTATGGGTGAAATCAGAATGCCAAATGACTTCTGAGCTGGTGACACCCTTGATAATCAGGAGTTGCCAATATATGACTAATGATCCAGTACAAACTGTGCTTGTCTAATTTTTCAGCTGTATAGTGTTTTTCCACATTAGTTTTTCTTCTATATTTTTTTTTTATTATTATTTGAAGTTCTCTGGGCAAGTATAAAGGTATCGCACAAAGGCACGTATCTCAAGACCCTTATTCAATTTTTACACAACTTGTTCTCAGACAGATTCTTATTATAGTTGTTGCATACCGTTAAAATATTTGGCTGAAAGCATATCCATGAATTGAATTTTATATTACTCCTTCATGCAAAACATATCCTTAGTTACCCCAAAGGTATTTAAATACTTATAAACATGAATAGTCCTATTGGTTGCTATTTTATCTCACTGACTCCACTGTACTCCTGATTTTAAACAATGCATATAAGCAGACAGCTCTTTACTTAAGTTAGATGCCTGTTTATATACCTTCCTGATGTACAGCCTGATTCTGTCCTTGTTACATTAATGGAGTAGTTCATTTGATTTTTAATCCATAATAATTCTTTTACTTTGACTGCCAACATATATGTTGGAGATTAATTACTAATTATCATTTCTCTTCTCCACTTCCTATTCAAAATCATTAGTGTCATCACTTTGGGATCATTTTCAAAGACATGTTGTGCTAACTTGGATGCTCAACTATCAGCACAGTGGCAGTTACTTATAAGTGTTGTCATAGTTTTGAGAACTGCGGTTTCACACAACTCTAAAAAAATCTATGTTTTAAAAATTATGAGACAAAGAAACAAACTAGAAAAAAGGAAAGAATGGGCCATGAAATCAGTGTTTGTAAATAAAATTCTCCCTTTAACTCTTTCTGTGTGGAAAGTGTCGCTTCCAGTACCCAGACCCTGATAAAATGAAGACGTAAGCCAAGTGCTCTGTGCTGCTAACAAGTTTTCTTTGAGATGAAAGGTCTTGGAAGAAGATGGGTATGGGCTCATATATCTATGCTTTGTGTCCAAATGGAGGTGCTTTGAGCTTGGAGACACCTTAGATGTCCTGAGGACATGTTCCCAGAACATCCCAATTCAGGGTTAGCATCTATGAAACAACACCAAGTGCTTCTGCTCAAGGGATGGACATACTCCAGGCCTTGAAGAGGGAAGATTTCTTCACCATGTCTCACTGTTCTATTGCCCAATAGACTGTGTATTGCAGAGCTCATTCTCTGCTGCCAAACTGCCTCCTTTGACTGAAATAAACTTGGGAGCCTGTCTGTGAAATCTATTCCATCTACATTTAGGCCCTGTCACACTCATGGGTGCAGAAAAATTAGACTTTTTTTTTACTGTGTGTCAGGTGGGCCAGGATTTCACCTTAGCTTTTTAAACAGCATTCATTTTATTAATTTCTGTAAATACTGTGGGACAGTAGGGCAGAAATTTGTGTTTAACTTTTTCCTTTTCTGGTTTTAAATGAAAAATATCTTAAAAAATAAGAAACTACTTCCTTGAATCTGTTTTGTTCACTGTCTTCAAAAAGAATAGTATTTCTTTTTCAGTGATAGGTAAAAAGTAACAAAAAATGGGGAAATAAAACCAAAGACTGTACAGATTTTCTCCCATCCCGACACATAAAGGGATATATAAGTGCTGTTTACTTCCATTGCTAAAATTCTCTCTCCAGGAATTTTGAAGAAATAAGCCTCCCCCAAAATTATATCTTTTATAAAATTGTAGGACTTCATTAAAATTTCTGGCTTGTTCTTGAATTTTTCCGATGTATTCCTGGCTTTAATTTTCTTTGGAATCATTTTTAACTATTTGAAACAAACCTTTTCAAGCTGGCAGAATAATAGTACGAATGATAAAAAGTATATGGACATTTCACTGAAATGAAAGGCACTTTCCATCTTCCCAAACCTGTCTGTCAACACAGAACAAATATGCAAAAAATGTGAGACAAACAAGCCATATGTTTTGCTTTTCATGCATCTGGCAAAAATGTGATTTCTTTTGCCATGTTTCTCCTGTGATGAGAATTTATTTCACAAAACTGACATCACATATTTTTTCTCAGTTCTTTCCTAGTCCTCCTATTTGCTTAAATCTGCTATTCGACACTGTCCTTTTTTTAGCATCCTGAAGCATTTTTTCTTATACACAGGTCATCATCAAATCTTACTGGTCCGTGACATTGCTAAAATTGCACGAGTCTTT
>NW_009647856.1:4321866-4351404 GCF_000708025.1 Charadrius vociferus | reverse complement strand
CAGGAATTGTAACTAGATCCAAGGGCTGAAATTGTAAGAAAAACAGTATAATAGCTTAATAGGGTGGTTTATTAGTGACTTGAATAACCTAGGAATAGATCTTCAGCATGTTGAGTCTTTTACAATATCTTGCTGAAAGATATGTACTGGTTCTATCAAAATTATGTGCATGCTGCAAAATCATTGGCTAAATTCTTCGGTTTATGATGTGACAGTTTAAACTGAATAATGATAGTGGTCTCCTCTGGTCTTGAAATCCAGTGAAATAATTTCCCCGGGAATCCTGCTGAAAAATTGGATCATGCCTGATCGTCTTTGGTTTGCTTCTTCCTAAAGTCTTTTTCCTATCTGAAACGTAGGAGTCACTTTTTGATTTACATAATACAATAGCAAACTATTCATTCTCTCATTTGTTTCTTCTTTCATACCTCTGGTACCACATTCATTTCTTAGTTTTCTTAGTTTCAGTGCTCAAACTGTACTCAGACATCGGATTTATTTCACTCTGCTCTATTCCACATTTCTTTCCCAGCATTTTTTCCTGTCTGTTCCAAAATACCTTCAAGTTTTCTCAAAACATCCTCTATATGCTACACTTCTTTCCAGTTTAACAGTCATTACTTTGCTATGTATTTCACTGTAAAAAGATGTTTTTTCTTGAATCATCTTTCACATGGAAAATTACTGAAGAAGAAAAACTGGCTAAAATTATTCCTGTATTCTTTGGAAATCCATTTTCATACGACTAATTAAGGGAATCTTCATAAAATTTGTATGGTCTACTTAATTTGCAGAGTGAATTCCTGGGACAAAAATGTTTTATTTCTTGAGGTGTTAATAGCATAAAAGTATTGTTTACTCCATTAAAATTAGTGGTAAAAAATTTCAAACTAAAAATTTTTCTTAGTCTTTATTACCTGAACAGATTTTAAGAAACATCACTATCTGTAAATATATAGTCATGTTATTTAAAATGTAAATTATTAACCCTGTCATAGTAATGATATAGAGTAACTCTACATGGCAGAGTGAGTTATAGTAGTTTCTTGGATTCAGTAGCTGGATAACTTCAGAACTCAGCCATGATAATGCTCTTACAAACTCCTATTATCCAGTTCTATATCATCTGTTCATACCATATGCTTGCAAAACATTCATAGTTCAGAAGCTTTAGGTTGACTACCTCTGAATTAAGCATGTTTGTAAATGTTTGTAAGACAAATTTAAATTTAAATGCTAAAATTTTAACACTATGAAGCTTTCTTCCTTTGGAGCAAAAGCTTCTGGGCGCTTTATCAAAAAAATAACTAAAACAACATTTTCAAAATGGCTATATCCCAAATAAACCATAAAATCTCTAGATAGTGGAACAAAAAGAAAAGAAAAAAAATACATAATGAAACAAACTGTTTTTGTTGAGTAAAGTTGCACCACATGTGGAGGGTCAAATAGCTCAGGCAGCGATTCCTTACTGTTTCCAGGTCCTCTGTGTATCATCTGCTCATTTGTTCTACACACCAACTGCCCTCAGTTTTGGCATGCAAAATTGCCAGACTATTTGGTGCAATCCTGAGGGCTCAACTCAAAACCAAACCCCTTTTATTTCACAGAATATCAACAAGCAGAAGCTGGTGCAATTGGTTCAATTCCCAGTGGTAATAAAATGGCAGAGGCACATTGATTTCAAAGGAGGTGTGCCAGTTTATGCCAGAAGAAAATGTGACTCTATAATGGAAATACAGTCATAAACTCCAGAACACTATTCTGCAAATTTACTCATTTCTGATAGAAGTCTAATATAAGTCCCTTAAACAAAAACCTTCAAAAATTTTTTCTGGTATATCTCAAACCTATATCCTTTGCATCCCAAAATTTTCATTGATAATATAAAGAGTTCAGGTAGCTAAAATCCCAAAAAGTGCATCAGATACCTAAATTAGGAATACCAGAACACTAAATTGATGATTGCTATAAATAAACTCATCCTGATAATTCATATTGAAGGAAACATTTTATTTTTTTTTTCTTATCAACTTTTCCATAGGTAGAGTTCATTCAGTCCTAAAAGGGAGGGGAAAATAACCCTACCTTTTTGCATTAGGCACAGTGAGACTGTAGATGTCTAACTAAATCTATGTACCTGGTTTGTAGACAACTACGTTTTGATGAAATGAGTCCAAGGCTTAGAGCAAAAAAATAATTGCACAATGATCCCAGATGCTGATTACTAAAATGTGGACAAGCAATCCTTCAATTTTACTTGTGAAGAGGAAAATTATTTCAATTAATAGTCTCATTCTCCCAAACATTGTCTACTTGTCAATATTATAATTACATTTTTCATTGAACTGTTGTGCTAATTGTTGCACTTACCTCTTGACTTTAATTTGACTTACACATTTATTATTATTATTATAACTGAAGACCTATACAATCCACCAATTCATATTGCAAGAATGCCCACAGGCCATAATCAAAAGTTGGACCTCATACAATCATGTAAAATACAGCAATCGTATGAGAATAGATAACATCCATCTGATTTGAAATACAAGAGCAGGTCTACTAGTTTGAGATAATGATGGCTGATATTGACTATTTTCTGAACTATGTAAAGAAGTATTGTTTGCTACTTCTCCCCCTTAAATTCAACAGAAAATAACCTGAAGGGTTATAAATCTGTTCACATCTGTGTGTTGTCCTGCAGAATGTTTTGGGTATACACAATTGCCTAGGATTGTTTTGATTATATTTATTTTGGAAAACCTACCCTCTATCATGGCAGTGTTACAGGAGAACCAGAACAATAATTCCACCCTGAGCTCTATGTTGTGAAAACCAGGTGGTTAAGAGCTTTTATAAATTTAAAGTTGTGTTGCCATTAGTTTGATCATATTAAACACTCACATGTCCTTGTTTTCTTTACTTTTATCTCAGTAAAAGTTTACACTGCTCATCAGTTTGTCGATGAACAGATTTGTTTTTTACCGCTAGCCTGCCATGTGGACTCTAAGCATTAAATAACAAAAGGGAGTGGTGCTTTCTGTAGCCCAGTGCATCTGGCACTCATGTATTCATAGCACCTTTAAGCATATCGATCCGATTTTTCTGCAGCTTGAAAAGATATTTACAGTTTCAAATTTTTGCAATATTTTCCAAATGTATCATAGATATGTATTTAGTAATTGATAGGCATGGCATTTGCTGTCCTTTTCTTGGACAAGCAAATATGCAGAGATCTTAAAAATAAATTCAGCCCCCAGGAAAATAGTGGGAATGTGGGGATACTTGGAAATCTCTCTCTAAATGGGATTTAGGTATTACATTTCTGAGATGGCATGTTGGAATGTTGGACGGGAAAAGCGGTTTCATCACCCTCCTACAAGGGTGGGTACTGGCAATTGTAGGCTATTAATATTAAACAGATTTACTTTTTAAGAAGTGGAGGTTCAGTCTCCTGGAGCATTCTCTAGGATGGTTTGCTTTGCTGACTGGGTGAAACAGGACAAAAGTCAAATTTCACACCTTGGCCCTACTACAAAAAAAAGCTGAGCTACTTGGTAAGTGTGAACTAAACACATGAAGGAAGCAGGCTGATGTCTTTCAGGGTTTGGTTTGTGGTTTCTTTTCCTCTCAATAAATACTAAGCACCTTTGAGAAGGGAAAGACAGAGTTGCAGAGTAATTTTACATAAGAAGCATGAGTTTTTAGAAAAAGACATAAGAGCATTGTTTTTAGAAAACAAAACTCCAGACAAAAGGTATGGTTTTCATCTTAGCATTTCTCAATCTACTTTCATTATACCATTTTTGGAGTAGGTTTACTGATATTTAAAATATGTTGTATCACTCTTTTTACTTTTAACGCTTTAACTGTCTCAATGGTTGTCTTCCTTTGTTACCTGTGATGGTCAACAGAATAGGCAAATGCAATATGGAAATATTCTTTGAACTCTAAACTGTGGAGCAAAAAACAGTTTGTTCTCACCAATGCTGTAACTAGACCAGAAAACATGCTTCTTTGGGTTTTTTTTCAGAAAATTTTAGTTTTGACAAAAAAGTTCATGTAGTTATTTTTCTAGTCAAGAAATTATATAAATAGCAATTAGTTTAAGGTCAGAAATTTTTTAGTTTAATCAGGCTAAAAATGGTTGTTCATGTGATGTCTGTCATGAAATATTGTCAAACAGTTTCCTTATAGCTTTGTATTGCAAGCAGGTTGTTGTTTTTGTTTTTTTTTTTAATATGGCTTTTGTTAAGCTGTTCTGTATTTTTACTAAACTAACAAAGGAGTAGCCAAATCTGCAACAGGAGTGCTAAACTCAGTAGCAATAAGCATTGCTAAGTGACAGAGATTTTCCAGAAATTTCCTCAGTTCAAGAGTTGATTGGTTGCAAAGATGAGGAAGAAAAGATTAAAAAGTTACTTATCGTAGGTATTGCACTTTTCTCTCATTAAAATATGTCTTTCATAGATCTTTGTTACTCAATGATTTGCCTTTATTTCAAGGAATCTAATTTATATTCACCTAATTGGTTTTCAGTGACATACTAGGAGTAATAAGAAAACACATTTTAGAAACCCTGTCATCAAATACGTCTTCAAGTTGGGTAGAAAGGTCTGGGCTTCGCTATTAATTCTCTGGCTATAAATACTTATTGCAGCTTTGCTTGTTTGAACAGAAATTTCCCTATATGCCTATTGCTCTGCCCCAAGCTGCCCAGCTCAAGCAGCCTGTGGCTTAGGATGCAATTTTGTTGTACAGCCTACTTTCAGGAGTGTTGACATATCTTGCTCTAAGTAAAAAAATATTATTAAATCCCCTGGAAGCACAGGATTACCACTACTATTCTTTCAGTTTAAAACACAAAAAAGTCACCAAAAACCCAGAATCTCTTCTTGTAAGGAAGAGAGGTTGAGATCTACAGCTTGGATATTTCCAGACTCCGAAACCCAGGTGGATTAAAGCTCCTCCTGGGTTGGTGCCAGTTCCCTAAAGAATAAAACTAATCCAGAGCTATCCTGGCTTTAATGTTTCTTGTCTCATCTGAAGTGACTTCTCAGCAAACAAGGTCTTGTTTATTAGGTTTCTTCTGTTGGGCTTCTTTGAGGAATCTCTTTTCCTGTGCATTTTGTAAACTGGATAATCATAAGAAAGACATTGTTTCCTACTTGGACCCGTTTGCCAAACTTTGCAGACAAAATGTCCTGCATAGGTGAACCAGCCTTTGGCATAGGTTTGATTCAGTCAGTCTTTGAGCACTTTCCATCTCGTATGAGATCCCGCAAACCTTCCTTGTAGCCTGTCTTTCATGCTTAGTGTCAGTAAATAATATCACTGCTAAGGAAAGAATTTTACTATTTTATATATATAGTACTACTCTTTGTTTGTTTCTATTCATATGTTCTGTGCTCTTAAGGAAAATGACTGGGTTAGATGAAGCTCCCTGGGTAGAGAAATTGTTCCTTCCTTGGAAGTGATTTAGTTCATTCAGAGGAGACAAGCTTTCA
The DNA here is from genome assembly GCF_000708025.1 of Charadrius vociferus. Classification (NCBI taxonomy): domain Eukaryota; kingdom Metazoa; phylum Chordata; class Aves; order Charadriiformes; family Charadriidae; genus Charadrius; species Charadrius vociferus. The sequence continues at coordinate 4,345,894 of NW_009647856.1, read as the reverse complement.
GAGACTGAAAGTTGGTCAACAAAGAGTAGAGAAAAGTCCAGTGCAACTGAGTGGGAGAGCTTGCCGAGAGGAGCAGCAGACAGAGAAAACCAGACATCAGAAATGAGGAAAGAAACTTCCCCAGGGCCACAACGAGCTGTGCCAATTTTGCTGCAACTCAAAGCTACTGAGCTGGCTAGAAGCTAAGAGCATCCCTGCAGAGATATAGTGGAGAGTTGTAAATAAACCCTTTTCTGTTGTGTCGGACTGAGTTATGATGAGCTGTATTTATGGAGTTGTCCTAATGTGTATTCTAATTAAATCTGGCTTTCTTCAGGTTAAAAGTCTTTTAGACTCTTTTGGTGAGTTCACTGCGAAGGAACTGTCCATGCAGATCTACCTCAAAACATTAACCATCTCCGAGTACTCTCAAAACGTCAGAGGCTCTTATTGTCATAGCTCTGACATAGCTTTTGTGCAAGAATAACTGGGCTGTACAGGCATGTATATAGGTGCTTATTTAGGCATGTATGCATGTGTCTGTAGGTATAAAGATGTCTGGCCTAACTTAGGTGAACTTCCTTGGTTAAAGATAGCTTAGTTGTAACAACACAATCTCAACGCCAACCAGTTTACTCTGCTTTTTTGATGGTAGACCAGGGTTATATACCTAACTATGATTTAAATGCAGCCATACACTTTCTGTTTTTCTATACACAAAGCCACAGATGAGAAGACTCTGTATTTGTATTAGGAATGTTGTCTTTTGCTGTGCTATGTTTTCACCTTAAGCAATACAAACACATTACACATACTTTTTTTTTGTTATATAGATTACAAGATTGTACCCTGTGGAACTATACTCACAGAACTGAGATAACCTGGTGCAGCTGTGCACAGAATTTTCAGTACAGCTAAGCTTCACAATCCTAGTTCCCTAATAGTATTCTGTATTCACAGAGTCCTAGAATCATGGAATGGTTAGAGTTGGAAGGGACCTTAAAGGTCATCTAGTTCCAACCCCCCTGCCATGGGCAGGGATGCCTTCCACCAGGTTGCTCAAGTCCTCATCCAACCTGGCTTTGAACACTTCCAGGGATGGGGCATCCATAATCTCTCTGGGCAACTTGTGCCAGTGTCTCACCACCCTCAGAGAATTTCTTCTTAATATTTAACCTAAATCTACCTTTTTCCATTTAGAACTGTTACGTCTCATCCTATCTCTACACTCCATGATAAATAGTCCCTCCCCTCCTTCCTGTAGCCCCCTTTAAGTACTGGAAGGCTGCTATAAGTTCTCCCCGGAGCCTTCTTTTCTCTATCAACAGCCAACTGTCTAAACAACCCCAACTCTCAGCCTTTCTTCACAAGAGAGGTGCTCCAGCCCTCTCCACTCCAACAGGTCCATGTCTTTCCTGTACTGAGACCTCCATGACTGGATGCAGTACTCCAGGTGGGGTCTCACCAGAGTGGAGTGGAGGGGCAGAATCACCTCCCTCGACTTGCTGGCCATGCTTCTTGTGATGCAGCCCAGGATGCGGTTGGCTTTCTGGGCTGCAAGCGCACATTGCCGGCTCACGTTGCTTCTCACCCAACTGCGCCCACAAGATCTCCTCAGGGCTGCTCTCAATCCATTCTCCTACCAGCCTGTATTTGTGCTTGAGGTTGCCCCGACCCAGGTGCAGGACCTTGCACTTGGCCTTGTTGAACTTCCTGAGGTTTGCACGGGCACATTATGTCATAGTAGCAGGGAGTGGTAGTAGTGGGTGACTGTTACATGAATTATCTATTGATCTGGTTCGAATTTGCTTTAACTATTTGTTCACAGTAAATCAAGTATTCTTAGCCAACCTCATTCAACATACTTGGGCAGAGAGCCAGATTCCACCATGCTTATTCATGGAGTAGTACCTGACAGCCCAGTTAACCCCTTGCAACCTGTGGTACTTGTGGCCTATGAAGGGACTGCCTTAAGGGTGACTGAGGTTTGTGGAATTCAGCTCTATAAGAATAATAAATGGGAACTAAGAATAGGATTTTAAGAGGCTAATAGAAATTAATTTCTGGTCAAATCACCTAAATTTGCTTTATACCAACAAAAAAGAAGTAGGCACATCCAAACATTGATTTGCCTCTTTCTAAAATAGGCATCTATGTCTCTGAAAGAGCTTGCTTTGTTGTAAGCAAAGGCTAACTAGCTCAAACTTAAATATCACACCTTATTTGAAGAGGCGTGATAAAATTTGAAGAGGTATATCCTACCCTAAGACATATATCCACGGGACTGATACATTCATTGAAGAGCTGCAAGTTGGTGGCACAAAGACAGCAACAACAGCTAGGTCTCCTTATACATTGTATAAGATCATTACATCTTTCCTGTTTAGTACTGTTATTTTTAGTCCATGAATGTATGCAACATATAGAAATGCTGTACAGATATATTGGATCAAATATTTTAAAGAAAAATGCTGCAATAACTTCTGTGCCCCTTCCTCTAAATTAGCATCTGTGACCCAGCTGCATAAGCAGTTTTTCTGGCCAGGATTGAAGACTCCTTCCCACTACCCCCATTGTAGTTTTTATGGAGCACAGCCATTTAGCACGGGCTGTACTTCTTTTTCAAGGGTTGGGCCCAAAGCCTTTGACAAATTTTGCATTTGCAATTGATTTGCTCCCTCCTGGGCTTGAGAATAAAAAGCAATGGATAATGTCTCAGGATCAGACTTTTCATGATGAAATAATAAGGGTCGGATGAACTGACAGCTTTTCTCAATATTCTATAATGCTCATTAAGTTAGACATTGTTTTGATTTTTTACAGAAAAACTCATTTGCAAGGACTATAGTCAGAAGAGAAAGAATTGGATGGGATAGATAAGTGTAGTCAGACTGTAGAGCTATTATCCTGAAGCAGACGAAGGAACATAGCATCTCTCCCAGACAACACAGAAAATTCATTTTTATAATGGAAATAGAAGTCCTTTTCATTTAAACTCCAGCTGTTTTGTTGGACTCATGCTCTAGCAAATATCAGTTAAACTTTGTTCTTTCTTTTGGAAATGAAGCTAAAGTTACTTTCAATCTCAGTATTTCACAGTCTTTTGCAATGAAACAAACAATAAACTCTAATGTCCCACGGACCAGTTGTGAAATGAAGACCCCATGGCACTTTTAGGAAGAATAGGTGAGTTAGTTCCACTGTGGTTTTGACAATTATATACTCTCTGGTTTGAACTAACTTAACATTCAGCTATAAAAAAAACATTTTTCTTCACTTTCCTCAAACTGCCGTGCTTCTGCTTGCTACTGAACAATCTCTGCCAATTCCAGGCCAAGAGGGAAGAAATATGATGAGCAAAACTTTCCGAATGATGCATGTTACTAAAAAACAAAATTCAGAAGTTTTCACTTCATTTTAGTAAATTTGTACATTGTCTGAATAATCTAAATTTATAATCAACATTTAGAGACTTTAGTATGAGGATCATCTGGTGCTTATGAGTTAGGAACAAAACATTGACTAAAAAATAGCATTTTTATCTCATTATCTACAGTAGTTCTTTATAAAAGTAGGAGTTTTAAGGAATGACTAGATCAGAACTGTTGATGTAGTTCAATAGCCCCTCTCTAAGAGAGAGACAATCAATCTGGTTCTAACAAAGGCGTAAGTGAATATTTCATATCCTAACCTCAATTAGTTAGGTATCAGACATGATTCAGTGTTCTGGAAGACATACTCCAGACTTCTGGTTCTGCAGTTGTAATGGGTCACAACTGGGTCCATGGAAAAAAAAAAAAAACCAAAAAAACAGCAGTCATAAAAGGTTATGCCTTTCCAAAAGAGAAAACCAAGCTGAAACCAGTTCCTTGTCTAATTGAAAGTACAGAGGTATAACTCAAACTAAACCTACACTATCTTATTCATTACTGTATAGAATACTTAATTTTCCTTCCTGCTAAATTTATTTTAAAACATAATGAAATTAATATTAATTTTCTTTGTGTAGTGCTCCATTGTCTCAGATGAATAGCAAAAAAATGTTTTATATAATGAATAAATGTATGCTAGGTTAGTCTGGCAGAAAAGTCATCTTAGTGGAAAGAGGGTCAGAGTTAAACCCTTTTGTGAAAATACTGTGGCCTGTATTATAGGTGAAGCGGTAAGCTCTGCTGGAAGACACAGGCTGCAGATATCCTTCTGCGTTCCTTTTATGGCCACAGACTCCAGAGAATTTGTTATTACATCATTACAAGTCATATTTTATGTTTTAAATATTTATAATATTATTTTATTGAAGCTTAATCTTCAGTTAGGACACAGGGACATTTTTATATGCCTCCATTTCACAGCATTGTGTACGCAGACTGGGCCTTCAGGGCAAGTTTTATTGTGCCAGTGTAACATATGTTCCCAATAGGTAAGTGACACATGAAAGGAAAGGAATGTGATTTAATGTTTCAATTTTATTGCTTGCAATTTAACATATGGCAGTGAAGAAGATACAATCAATAAAACTACATGAATGTGAAAGCACACAATAAAAGATACCTCAGAAGAAAAGTCTGATTTAAAGATTTATTGAATTTAACTAGTCAAATACAACACAAAAAGTGTATTTACGGTCTTGGGCTCATTCGTTATTGATGAATTGTTAGTGCACGGTTAATAATTTTGTAAAATTTTTGCAAAAATCTTGTGCAGATTTTGTACCTCAACTATTTCCATTGCACTTGTATAAAGAAATCATAACCCAAATCAACAATACATTACTATCATTGGGTTTTTTCCCCTCAGGAAATTAAAAATTACTTTTTCTCTTTTGTAATCTCTTCTGTTACTTTTATTCATTGATTTTCATTATCATCTTCTCCCCTTTCTCCTCTATATTTCCATCACACTATCCAGTAATTCTTTCATCAGTTTTGGCCAAATAATATCCAAGAAAACCAGGTTCTAATTTCCACGTTAGTATAAAAATTGCAAAGTCTTATTGCAGAAAGTAATGTTGAGACCCAGAAGCAGAAATAGAAATTAAAAAAAAAAAACAAAAACAATCTTGCTTTTTCAAACTATGAATGAATATTTTCCCAAAGTAATTTCAGATTTAATAAATGCAAGAATGCATATGATTTAGCAAAAAATTCTGGGTTTACTGAAAAATAAAATGAAAATCTGAAAGTTTCCATTTTGTTTTCTAAAAAGAACTAAGTATTTAAAAAAAAAAAAGCATCCCAAATTTTTTTCCATATTTTGAAAAGAAATTGTCATTTTAATGAAAAAGACATATTTTCTCCTAATTAGTAAATATAAAAGAAAAAAGGATTAGCTTTGCAATGGGTACAGTGTAAGAGTTCTAGCAGTTTATTAAGTCAGCCTAAAGCCAAAGCCATTTCACTTTCTCTCCTAGATTTGAAGTAAAATATTTAGAAACAAAATTTGAATACCAGGCAGATGAGCTTAATGACTTGAAATATTTTATAACCACTTACAGGCAGTCAACATAACAAAGGACTGAAATTTCTCAAAGAAAGATTACAGTATTTTTTACGTCAAGGTTATGACAATGACAAAAATGTTATTTAGCTACCTTCATGAATAATAAGAATGGATGACTGAACAGCACACCAGCTCAAAGCAGAACTGTGGCTTGTGTTTTCAAGCTTATCCTGGGTTTTGATGTGCAATGTAACCTTGCATTGATGTGCAACCTTGAGCAGACAGCATAAATCGGATGTTTAAAGTTTCATTTTCCTACCACTAATCATCCAGTTCTGAGTTCTTTTAATCTCATCTCTTTTGGCTGCCATTTTCCAACTATAAAGCATAAATGACATTTCCACATCTCATATTGTTCATTCTTTGATTTACTTTCATATAGTTCCATAGATGCCAATTTATGATTTAGCTTCAGCTTCAGTTTATTATCCTCTCAATATTTTTCATTCAGATCACACAATTTTGGTGTGCACACAAGGTGATTTGGGAAAATTCTGCAGGAATTACCTGACTACCTTAGCAATAACAATTAGTAATATTTTGCAAACTGTAAGAGATGAGACCTGAAAATATGACATGGACATTCATTGACAGGGATTAAAATCTTTCAGGCAGAGTTTGGTGGTTTGTTTGTTTTTTTGGGCGTTTGGTTTGGGTTTTTTTCCCCTATTATATTTTGGTTGGTATGTTCATAAAGACTAATTTCCAGCCAGCTAGGGAATTATAGTAGTTTTGTTTATTTCACATCACAATACATAAAACAGCGTGCTTCATTATTGATAGGGCAGATGGTAGATAGCCAACAATCATGGAATCACATTATGTCAGATCTGATTATTTAAGTTCATGTTACCACCATAACTATGTTGTATCCTGTAAACATAGCATATTTAAAATGGTAGATTTCAAATTTTTAAAAGGAAAAAAAATGTTACTTTCAAAATAAAGCAAGGATTATCACTGAAAGATACTATGTGATGTATCAGAAAAAAATCTGTATCAGCCTTTGAACTAAAAACATAAACATATGAAAGTTGTGGACAGAAACTAAACTATCACCTGGCTACTTGGACTTGGGCATTGGGATTATTAAGGCAAAATGAATTTTCTTCATGGTGGTCACAGGTGTCATGAGTTGCATGATTTATCTTATGCTTTTTTTACGAAATAAATCAGACTTTTGGCAATATGACATCTCAGACGGTGATGGGAAATGATTGTGCGAAAATTTCACTTGGAGCTGAAAATGTAATTTCAGGTTAGAAGGCTCACAGAAATCATAAGCTTAAATGCAGAGGATTGATGACCAAAGGGATGAAATTAGTAAATTCTCAGGAAATTGTTTAGTCTCTGAAGTTCATTAAGTTTTATTGATTAGGGCAAAAGACAGAAAAATCTTAAACTCATCTTCTTTAAGTTACAGAGAGGTTAAATGTTGATTCTGAGTCTGTTTTCTTTCATTCAGAAGCAGTCAGAAGCATTCTGTTCATTTCAGAAGCAGTTTACCAAGGTCAGCATTTACTGTATGTTAAAAGAGCACCATTACTGGAGTTGCGTCTTCTTTATTATTACACGATTAATTTGGTTACAATGTTTGCTTTTACTGACTATAAACTGATTGTCACAGGGAACTGTTAGGATGGGATATTTTTGTAAAATAACCTAAAATTTCACTGTGTTTTCCTTTCCCTTCTGTAATCATTTTTAACTTCATGGAAGAAGGGAGAATTTCAGATCCATTTTCTCCTTTATTTATTTTATTAATCTTATTAAGTATGTTTATATGAATGTTTGCTACCTACAGGACTTCTGGTGGTCATAGTCTTGTAGGAGATTGTAGTGACGTTTTGCTGGAGACCAACGTGCTGCCAGCCACATTTACTAGCTTCAGGCCATCCTCAAGAATTTCCTTCCTGTCTAACATGCGGCTTTTCTTTAAGAATCTTCTTCACGAACGTGTTCTCCAATTTCCACTCCTAGTCACCTAGAAAATACCAGATTTCAACCTCACGGCCATGTAAACATTAAACAAAACTATACCTAAATCACATTAGGGTCTTGGCATATGCAGAACTTATACATGAAATAAGCGTTAAATATTCATACACTATTCAAATGAACCTAAAGTTTCTTCATGAGTGGTATAACCTGAATCCATGCAAGTATACCACTGTGATCTCTGAGTGCCTGTAAATGTCTCTTCCATGATTGTGTTGAACACATGGTACCTATTTGCTTTGTTGTCACATTTTATGGATCATGAAGCTCCTTAGGATATGGCTCATAATAAAAGTTCTATTTAAGAGATGACTGCAATTTTATATGTGTGTGTGTGTATATGTACACACACAGGAAGAGAGAGAAAAGACATTTGTTAGACATCATCTGCATTCATGTCTGCAGTCCCTGTCACCATGACACGAAGGATTGTCCAAAACATTTGTAAAATCTGTGGGAGAATGGCAAAACTGTCAGGAATTTCCATGAGGTTCCTGTTGAAACATATCACTTCCTTTCTATCTTCTGGGTTGAGCTGACACAAAGGCTGCTGGATTCATTCATCCTCTTCTATCTTTTAAATCCTACTTTTTTTACCTTTGCCACGGTGGTGGGAGGTGGGGTATGAAATATGTTCAGCACCAAGAGACAGGCATTATGAGCATATACACCTCCTATAAACTGATGCAGCTGGAGAACTAGACCCATAAAACTGTACTGTGTGGGTGCCATATGGAAAAAGATTCCATAATCTGTGAAGCATTTGATCCATATTAAGATTGTCAATATATATCTTCTACATTTACCACTGGAAATGAAAATTCCTTGTAATGTAGCATTATTTATTTATTTATTTATTAAGTTTGTCATTCATGTGCTTCAGGCAAACACAGAAGACCAGAGCAGAACTTTAATCAAATAAAAGTAATTTATATTTACCCAAACAAGTGCCCAGTAGATTTCTATGCAAATCCTACGTGACAACTTTTCTGTCACAATATATCTACATCATTCTCTGGCTAGTTAATTTCTTCTAAAAATAAGTCTACTGTACCATGGTAACTGCCTAGTGTTGCAAAGAATGTCGCTTTTGAGTTCTTAAAAGGCCAGCAGCAAAAACACCAGGCCTTCTTTACAGTGATATAATTAAAACAAAGTCATCTGCTTGTTTGGGATCAGAAAAGAACCTTCTTTCTCTATCTTAAGATAAATAAATGGGGAAGTCTCCTTTCAGCAGTTTATTGTACTTACCCCTATGTGTCTTCAAATAATGCTTCCCAAAAAATTGTGAGTTTGACTGAAAGTCTGACCCAGCTTCACATGCTGGCAAACTGAAGGAGCAAATGTAAAGAATGAGCTATTTCATTACAAACATCCGTACATGACTGGCCTTATAAGACATATCAAGGAAAATGGCTGAAAACCAAAGCCCTCAACAATTTAGTTACCAGCTCCAAAATGCTGACTGCCTGATAGTTGCTGTGAGAGTGCCCAGGCTGTCCAACCAAAAACCACCTCAACTATTCACCACATGTGACCAAAGCCACAACTATGGGAAACAGCTTTACAGAAATTCTTTTCAATACCCTCCCTTTTCCACAGTCCTTGCCAGCCTTCTACACAGTGGGATCCCTGGAAACAAGCTCCAAACCCTCTCCTTCCTGACACATCCATGATGAACAGCTGCAACTCCTTAGGCACTGAGAGCAGCTGCCTTGAGCTGTGCCATTGAAATAATCCAAAAAGACAGCAAAAATTGGAAATACATTATTGAGTATATGGTTAGTGGTCTTCGTGCATCAGCTAGATGGGTGGCTTCCAATTCATATTGCTGAGGCTGCTGGAAATCATGCGCGAAACACAAGTCTGATTCTTTTTTCTCTGTTTTCACTCTGGAGTTATTTCTGGGTAAGGAGAAAGTGAAGACGACAAAACAAGATTATAATGCTCCCTTCTCTTTCTTCTTGATTAAATTCTTCATTGATATTATTACTAAACTTTTATTGCCTTCAAGGGGACTCAGACTGCATCCAAGAGACCAGTTTGTGGTCATGGTTATAACAGTTCTATGCTATTTCATGATATTTGAAGAAGTTCAGATACAGAGAGTAGAAGAGGCTCATTAACACTGCTTTCTATTTCGGCTGATTGGTAGGCAGCTGAGAAGGGGGTTACATTAGCTGAGAGGACCGCTTTGTGAACATTGGTTTTATTCCTTCCAGCACCTGAGGTCACACAAAGAGGACATTGCATTGGGGTGTTGGTATATCCTAAATCAGATTACGTTATGATTTGATTTACTGGTAAAAGAGCACTTGAGTGTAGGTAACATCTGCCCCACACTCAGCTCTGTGCTTCACAGTATATCCGGGCAGGCTTAAGCCTGTACGTTGTGTTTTATGAAACTCCAAGTTGACTGGTTGCTTCCTGTGAGGCCTACAGCAATTCCTACCACCAACATTGCGAGGAAATAAAAGACAACTGTGTGAAAAAAAAAAAAAAAAAGAAAAAAAAAAAAGGAAAGATAAAAGTTATTTGTAAAAAACAGTGCCCCACAGTGTTCTATTCATGGCACAAAATCATCCATCTGGGAAACCTTTGCATGATTATTGCTTGAAAACATTCTTCTTATCTGATCAAGTGTTTCTTAGGAATTTCTTCATAGGCTGGGGTCATGAGACTGTTTTAGAAAGATGTGATGCTGCCTGGTGCTGAGAACTGCAGTCCCAGTCCAGAAAAATGCTTGGCTCTAAGCGAGTAGGCAGCTCCTTTACTAACACACAAATGGTGTCTTGATTTCAGAAGTGAAGCAAGGGCTTAAGCAATTTTGGTTTGTGTTGCTTTCTTATTTCTGTGAAGCAAGCAAGGGTTTTCGGTGTATTTTCTACAGTTTATTTTACCTTTTTGTTTGTTTCTGGAAAGAGCATATTATTCTCCTGTCTTTCCACTTTCCTGTTGAAAATCATGTAGTATAAAATATCATACTGTATATGCTTAATTTGCTCTTCAGCTGCTGAAATGCTTAGTCTTTAAAAAACTGTTCAAGTTATTCTCTATGAGGCTCAAGTGGGAAGGGGCCAATTGCCTCCCAATGTAAATTTGGCGGTGGAAAAAAAACACCTACTGCTATTTCTTCAGACAGTAGATACTAACACAAGGTTAACTTCCCAAGAAAGTGACACTAGGAAATAAGGTGGCAATGGATTTTTATTTTTATTTTAAGTTTTCATACTAGAAACAAAAGGAGGCCATATTTGAGTCATTGGTGTATATTGAAATATTTCTTGGTAAATTTGGGAAAATGAAGATTTGGCAGATTGGAAGATTAAGATTTGTTAATTTTATTTAACTAGTGAGAGTACCTTTTCTTTGCTTTTTCTCCACTATGCTATTAGCTTTTCATCTCCACCAAGTGTTAATAGTTACCAAACAGTGCAGTAAATTAAAATACGCTCATAAGTTTTCCTAATCACAAAAATAAAAGTATTACAAAAGTAAATTCAGGCAAACAGGCTTTCTTCAGGATCAGTATGGCAGAAACAAACACCTATGAGGTTCCTTGATGTGTAAATGTGCAGTGACATTTTTAAAATGTGCACTGACTTTTTAAGAATATGCGTGCACAGTGAATATGAAAGAACCAGATACATCCATCAGGGTACTGTGAACCAGTGTTTCAGTCTGGTAGTGAAAGCTGGATTTAGGCACGGGCTCATATACTTCATTAAGAAACCAGTAATTCTGCTTGTTAAGCTGAAGGCAAGTAAAAAATATATTTGCTGCATCTGGGCTGCAAGATGAAAGCATGGGATTCATGATTAACTACGCATCTGTCTTCGATAGGAGACAGCAAGCAATAACTTGTTCTCACCATACATAACACCTTCCAGACAAGAAATTCACAGTGGTCTGCAAAATTGGGGTATATTCATAACACTTCAAAGAGTTATTTCTTTCCTAAGGGATATTATTTTCTCTATTTTACAGCTGAAAAACCAATGCGAAGACTAGTTGCAGTCAATCTTTTCAGTCATTAGTTCCCTAAATGATTCCTGTTTGTCATTCTTAAAGTTTTATTCTGGCACCTGTCAGAATCCAAGCTCCTCCCATGCTAACTCAAAATGTTGGGTGTATTTCAGCTAGACATCTATAATTAGTACCTAAGTAAGTAGAAGTCAAGTCATCTGTGGTTGTTCATCATTAAGCAATCAGGACACACTTTAAAGTACCTCCATTTACATTTAGAAAGAGGAAACTTTTGGGAGTGTCTCAAAATGTCTGAGCCTACAACCGACAAGTACAAGGTCACTCTCTCTTTTGAAGGACAGGATGCAACAGTGTGCAGAATTATATAAGACAATGAACGGAGTATTAGGAATGTTTGGTGTTTTCAAATGAATAAATTCCAATTTATGATCAAGTACTTATTTCATACTCGGTTTTGGTAGAGAACATGGTGAATGAAAATATAAAATATTTTGTGACATTACACTTGAATACTAAAATAAACTGTATTTAGTAATATTTCTTTTAGTTACATTTCTATGATAACATGCTGCGTCAAATGAACTTTATTATATACAGGTACATTTTTGGCATATTTGTAATGGAAGAGCATTCCTGATCAAAGAAACTAATAATTTATTGCAGTGTGGAATGAGAGACCTGCTCACTGGAATCTGACAATGGAATCCAAGGTGCTGATACAGATAATAATTTCTAACAGCTGCCTAACACTTCTTAAACATTCAGTACTCATCAAAGAAAAAGTAATTTTTAGAGATTCCAGGGGAGAGTCTTGTACTATAAATTGCTATATGTCAATTCTGTAAAATTGTTATTGGAGAAATCCCATGAATACTTTTCACAAATGGCATATGTTGGTGACCTGGGTAGAAACAGTTACCTCTTGTTCTACTAATGAATATCCTTAGCTAAGCCTTGCTAATCCACCTGGGTTATCATATCAGTGTGTTAATTTTTTTCAAGATGTGATATCTGGCACACACTTTTTAATACATAGAAATGCTGATTGGAAGGAAACTCTGGATGCGTCTAGTCCAGCTTCCTGCTCAAAGTGGGACTATTGCCAACACTAACTTTCTGGTTAACTTTTTTTTTTCTTAGAGTTTAATCTGAGCCTCCCAAACTGCAATTTCTGTTGCCTGCCCCTTGCTTTGCTGTCTTCGTGTACTACGGAGTGTTTGTCTTTGCTGCCATTGTAACTCCTGTCCATCTCCCATCGTTTCAGTCGTTGAGTCAAGCACTCTGGCTGTAACATTGCTGAGTCTCTCCATTACTGAGTTTGGTGTTACCACAGTATGTTTAAATAAAAACTTCCTGACCCATCAATTCATACTGTTAAATATGTGCTTTCATATACTTCTGTATGAACAGACATGCATGTACGTACACGCATAAAATGTAGATTTCTATAAAATGTCTTTCTTACAATATTGAAAGTAATTGCAATTTTAGCCTGAAGTGGTCATTTATTGTTGCTTATGGTGATGTCAAATGTATAATTTTTCATTCATATCTTTTTTTTATATACATATCAGAATTGGAAACTACATGCGAGCGTAAACATGTGCATATAAACATACACATGCTCATTCCACATGCAGTCCAAACATACCAGGGCTTGAAATATTTTCTTTAAGAAACAATTGCAGCATGGGATCTGTATATTTTTTTCCTCTGACAAGGTTGCTTCCCTGGTCTGTGCAAACTTTTGGCTTCACAGGCACCCATGAAAACATGTGTAACTATTTGTGACTACAGTGGGAATCGTTTTCCTCTGGGCAAACAGATTTTTGACTAGAGATGGACATCAGCCATGCAGATCAGATCCAAATAAGGATTTGAGAAGATTGAAACTTCCACTTACTTCATGTTGGATCCAGGATTTTAATTTAACCCATTACAAAGATAGGGACTGTTTATGAAATACATGTACTGATCCATCTGGATGTTATTTGCATCTGTGATTTAGTTAAGGGTCTCATTTACATTTTATATTTGAATTCAAGAAACTCTTTAAAACACTCAGCTAAGTACCACTGGGATGGAGAAATCATTCCACCGGAATAGTGTAAGAAGGCAGACTGCAGCAAAATTATAAAATGATTAAAATTGTTCATGCCATTACAGGGAAAAGTTTTATGAAAATTAGAAAAAAACTTATTCAGAACAAAAGCCACTTATAAAATAAGATGCAGCACATATTTTCTAGGTATGGTGAAAGAGTTTTGAAATCTTTGGATAGTAAAATATGTATTTTACTTCTAGAAATAAAGTTAATCCTTTCCTCCAAGTTTTTCTGTGGATGAATGCAAAACATAATCAATCTAACTTTTCGGCTACTCATGAGGACAGTAATGATCTTTTTTTGTTGTTGTTCTGTGCAAAACCAGACATCATTGTGTGTTATAAAAAACATTTTTGTCTGGAGTCCAGGGGCTATTTTATTAAATGCTGAAGCAGGGAAAAATATATAGGGAGAATAATTTTAACATATATAAAGATTTATTCCACTAGAGAGGAGGAGGATGATAATACCTAGCTTTTCAACAGTGGAGCTTACTTTCCTTCAGCATCATAAAGATTAATATTTTTATCTCCATTTTACAGAGTGTATTTAATGCCAAGAAAAACAATGAGTCCTAATTACAAAAATTGTCTCTAACCCTGAGATTAAATATAACCATATCGTATATGCCGCGTGATGATATTTTTAGCATTGCTTTTTAACCTTGCTTATTCTTAGACACTGTCAGTAAAAAGACAGTAAAAGCGACATTTACTATATAATTTACTGCTACAATAAAAGGTAGTAGTTAATTCCTGGAAAAACCTAGCATATTAAAGGATAATACTATAAATCCAGTGAACCATACATTAAAAATGGCTCAAGCTTTTCAAGGAGTGGCCTCAGGAAGATGAAAATCATGTGATAGAACATGGCAGTACCCCGTAATTGTGTAGTTGCTCTGAGACAAAAGGCCAACTTGTGGTTTGCAGTAGCAGGCTTACGTCTTGCAAAGCAGTTTGGCGTGACTTGTGAGATCCTATCGAAAACCTAGGCTAAACTTGTGGTTTAACACCACAGAAGTATTTTTTTCAGTGTAAAATGCCTGTGTATATCCACTCTGCACATCCTATCTTCCTTCAGTCCAGCGGATGTCCCTCATGTCAATAGTAGCACACTTTAGCATGTAGTGTGAGTTGTACATTGATCCTTGGATTCTTTCTGAGATCAAAAATATCCCCTACGTACCTGATTATCCCTACTTATAGCTATTACATTAGATTTACAGCATAAAATTTTGAATATAATAAAATCAATAAAATACGACAGTATCAACCTTGAAACTGGAAATCTCCTATAGAGATTCTTGTGGGGACAGACAACTATTTAAAAGAACAAAGATTATACTTTCAGTGGGATCATTCATAAAATATGAGCATAACATTGCAGATACTGCATGGACTCAGAGCAAAATGGTGGTTTCTTCTCCAAATGTCCTGCAACCTTAATAGAAGAAATAACATACAGAAGGGACGGTTCAAGGAAAAAATGAAGAATTACTAATTAACACCATGATTAGTGGTAACAATATACAACTTCAGAAAAGATTGCTTATATACAGAACAGCAATTTTTTAACCGTTCTTGGTTATGAAGTTACTTACTCTCAGGAAAGAAAGCCAGCAAATAAAATGTATTAACAGGAACCATGCCCATTAATTACCATATTTTATTTTATCTGTGATATTAGATTAAGATATATAGAAAGAGGTATAATATTTAATCAGTATGTACTTCAGCACAAAGAAAGAAACTAATTTCTCAAACTTAGATAACCTATAAGAAAAAAAGCATCGTGTTTTTCTTCACTGGTTTTGTCCTCAATTTTTATCAAATTTGAGATTTGATAAAACCTCAAATATTGGCCTGGATATTTTTGAATAGTAAGCAATTGAGCTTATAAAATTAGGAAAAATAACATGCTTCATCAAAAAAAATTGAAATAGATAGTTAATACCTATGAATTAAAACCAGATATTTCATTTGGGTGTCCGTAAAAGTAAGATCATACAACGAAAATAAATCAAATGGAACATGACATTGATTTAAATATTGATAAAAGTACAGACATGAATATATTGTTATGAGGTCTGGTCAGAGATATTTCAAGAACAACTTGAATTTTAAAAAATAATCATGTTGTTTTGCCAAGATCAATACATTCTTGTGTATCTGTTATACGAATGACTCTTACCTAATGAAGAAAATAATTAACCATTGCATCTAACTTCTATAAGTTCTTACCTTACTTCACTTACTATACAACTTCTTAGCTGCTGCTGGCTTTTCTCTCATACCTCATTTGGTACCAATTTAAGTTTGTATTATGCCTAAATGAACTAGTGCATGGTAGATGAACTTCCTCTTAGATAACTTAGAAGTGATTCGCTCAATAGGTTTGTCTTTGTGCGTTAGTTGTATGGCAGAGCAATGAGTTTGTCTAAATTTGCATGACATTTACTCCAGTACGCTTTTATGCAGTGAACAAACACAGTTAGGAAATACAGTTATGAAAAATACAGGGGAAAACTGCAGACAAAATCAATGGCCAACCACTTTCTTTTTCCGTTACAAACCACACCCAATGTGTTAAAAAGACAAGAGATCAGAGCATGCAGAGAGGATGTTGCATCATTACCTGATTGAATTCCTACCAGAGATAATGTCAAGATGAAAAGAAATGAAAAAGTTAGAAAATAAGTTAGAAGAATAAGTTAGAAAAAACTATTCTATGATTCTATGATCCTCCCTCTTCAGGCATTTAATGAAGATGGTGAAGACAGAAGAGCAGCTAGTGCAGGAGATTTCTGATAATAATAAGATACAGTTACCTCCAGAAGGGAACTGAAGTGGACTGAGGGTCTATGTCTGTTCGTTGGTTACAGAAGTTTCATTAAAAGACATGGACATCTATCTTGGGCTAAGTTGAAGGCTGAATGCTTCATGACACGTATCTGGACCATGATTTCTTATGGGTCTGTGGCATGAAGAGTAGGAAATGCTGTTCTGCACTGGGAGTTGAGGTATTCCTTTTATGCAATATCAGCACATTAGCAAGAAAGAGACATCTGATGCTCATTATTTTAGTGCAGGAATTTTTACAAATAATTGAGAATTATTTTCTATGTTGTATCCTCCAACGTTCTTGCTTAGAACTG
The DNA here is from genome assembly GCF_000708025.1 of Charadrius vociferus. Taxonomy (NCBI): domain Eukaryota; kingdom Metazoa; phylum Chordata; class Aves; order Charadriiformes; family Charadriidae; genus Charadrius; species Charadrius vociferus. The sequence goes on along the minus strand of NW_009647856.1, from coordinate 4,329,170 downwards.
GTAGAAAAGAGTCTGAGGAAGGATTTGTTTTAGTATGCTGGAGAGTCTGAGGGCTCAAAGGCTTAAAGCAAAACTCTGTAATCATTTTTGAAGGACCTTCCACATTAGTCAGAGAGCGCGTTCCTCTCCACCAAGCAGAGAGGGACATCTTAGGGGATGTGCAACTGAGTGAGAGCAGGACTCCTGTTTTCAGCTTGTGGAGCTGGCAGAGCACTGCTGCAGTGACACAAATCCAGAGGGACCTTGGAGAAACTGAGCATGAACATACATTTTAGGAATGACTGAGTGGGATCAGGGTGTTTAACCATATCCACCCTCTGTATTTTAAGTCATCAAGTTGAAAACACCCAACAAAAACAAAGAACCGGCCATGATATTCAAACAGATTCTCTGAGGTTTATTTCAAGCTGACAAACCAATAAATTCCTACTGGCTTGTGAGCTAAAGCAATAAAAACACCACTCACGCAACAGGCAGACGTTTGGGAGTGATGCTTGCTGCTTCCATTATATGTAAAATGCAACAGTTCCAGGCACAAACAAGCTCCCTGTGTTACAGTTGACTGCATTTAGTAATGACAGCACAGGCTCAATAAGTAAAGGTAACTGTGACACTCGTATATCTGCTTTTATGGCTCTTGACTTGACCACTAGCTGCAGGGCTCGGTGTTCTCGTTCTGAGGCCCCATGACTCAAAGCACATCAAGTAAACTGAGATCATTTCATGGGGCTCCGTGAAGACCGAATGTCTCCACTGCGTTTCCAGGTTGCTGATGAGGATTTCATCACCTCTGTGTGCCACACAGGGCGCATCCACTCTTTGACTACACTCACGTCCAGTCCACGGGTGACTGTCAAGACTGAGCTCTATATATCACAGGGTAAGGCATGCAGAGAAGCTTTTTCTTTTTTGTGAGAGAGATATTACCCTATGCTTAGCTGTGTCACTCTCAGCATAGGCAGAGAGGAAAGGACAGAGCATAAGATTATCTAAACCAGGGCTGCCATCGGATATGTGTTCATTGCCAGAGCACGTCAGTAAGGATTTTGCACTCTTAGCACAGCAGTTTGCACAGCTGCATGGACAAACTGTCATCCCACCATTGGCTTTTGGGGGAGATGTGGAGAACTCCAGCAGGGAAAATAAATGTCTACAGCCCCGTGAGGAAGTGTGCCTCTTGGTTAAACTCTCCTGAGCTGAGCTGAGCTTTGATTTCAGTCTTGATCAGTTGGCTCTGATATTTTGCTTAGCAGACCAAGAAGCTGATTTCTTTAAGATTCCTCTTTTGGGAGACCTTATCACCTTATCCCCAGCTGAGATGAAATTAGCACTTGAAATCTAATTTTAAAAATCCAGAATAACAGAGATTACCTAACTTTCTTGCAATGGCGAAGCTCATAATAAAAATGTTTCTTTGTGCGGAGTCCCTGTTGACAGACAATTTTCAGTGACTTTGCAGCCCCAAAAGTCATTTATCCAGGAAAGTGTATTCATTGGCACAAAGAAGGTTAGAAAATAGGCATTATATACTCTGAATCATCGCATAGACCTATATTATAGCTAATTTTAATATTCAATTTCTGCTGAAAGGAGAAAGAAGTTGATTAGGTAGTAGAATGAGATGCAGTAAGAATACCGGTTCTTCTTGTGTTTCAGCCAATAACAGGTTTCAGTAGGGAAAGGTGAAATAAGTCAATCAGCTGTTTACATTCTGATTCCTTCAGAAGATAGCAAAATACCTCTGCGTGTCAGTGGTTAAAACACCAGAGACTGTGGTATTCAAACAATATCAACATAAAGAATAAATAGGCCAAGAACCAGACATTGTATTTTATTTCCTTATTTTTATATGATCTCTTTTTCTTTGACAACTGCATAGCTCCACCCAGAAAAGTAGTAATTATATCCAGAATCCAAAGAGGTCCATCATAACATGAAAATGTTGTGACATCATAGTCCTTGGTTAAGGAAATTATAATGATGGCAGAGGTTAAAGCCACAGTGTAAGACAGGCAAGGGAAGAGAAGAGCCTCAGAGGAGAGTTTCTTGCTCAAAAAAGCACGAAACTTTTCAGGTTTGAGGGAGAATTGTCAAAAGGTAAGTCACTGTTTTTACAATGCTTCTTTACCTGGGGGAAGTTTTTGCAAAGGTTTTTCAGTTGATGTAGGTTTAAAACCACTCATGGGTGAGGTGGAAGAGAGGAAATAATGAGAAACAAATTCAGTGGAAAAACAAGTGTTGATGGTGTGACTAGGCAATGAAGTAAATTTATGAACTGATTTGATCATGGATATTAGCACCTCCTTTCCTTCCAGTGTGAGTCAGAGCGAACATAAACATCACAGCTATGTGGAAAAATGTACCTCTCTGGGAAAAAAAAAAAAAAAAAATTAACCCCCCGATTTTTTGCAAGGGTTTTTTTATTGTTTTGCTGTTTACTAAGGAAAAACAAAAATGAAAACAAATAAAAACAATCAAACAAATAAAAAAACACAGTTCAAATAGGTGTCTCATTTCTGTTCAGACTAAGAGAAGAAATAAATGAGCATAAATAAATGAGCACAGTGTGTGACACACCAATACATTTCTAAGTTAAATGCTACTAAGATATTAGGTTTATTGTTTCTAGCCAGGATCCACTATGTTATGAATTATAATAGGACAAAAACATTCCTTGACTCACATTTTATTCACTTTTTAACATTCTTGGACTGATATCGGAAATGCTCTTCCTTTACCAACTTGCAGTAGTCTAACATTTTCACAGGCAAATTCACATCTCTTGTCTTTTTGGCCTGTCCTGTGGAAAGAGAAGCCAAAAAGAGAAGGCAGCTTTGTGATGGTGGTAGTAATACACAACTTTTGTCATGAGATTGTCTGAGAGTGCCATTCATTGAACATTTCACCTGCAGAAATGATATGAAGTGACTGCTATTTCAATGATGAATTAGATATTCACTTTGCTTTTCATTTCTAAAGAAATAAATCTAATCTGGTAAGTTTCAAACACCAGTGAACATTAATCTTTTCACTATGAGTTCCTCAGCCAAATCTGAGATTTGCTTTGTTTCAGCCATGTGTTCATTCCTTTGTGTGATATAACAATCTTGTTTTTGTAAGTTCATTGGAGCTGGCAGATAACTAAGAGAGCTTGAATTCCAAAGCAGAGTCAAAATTTACTTTATATCCATGACTAATGTCAAATCTGAACTCTATCTAATAGAAATATTGAGTAACCTCATGTTAATCTCTTCTTGATGCCAGCTATGACTAGCTATAATAGCTGAGGTCAGATCACTATCCCTGATGTATATATTCTCCTCCCACAGAGTTTTCTTTTGTAAGGAACTATACTGAGGAAGAATCCTACTTCTAGTTCAGGCTGGCCTGGTGCAATGAAGTTGAAAAACATTATACACACCCTGTCATTTAAAAGTCCTTGACTCGTGGCTGCAGGAATTCAGCAGGACTTAATTATTAAATTGGTAAACATTTATCCTCCAGATACTTTCATCTATACATGTATTCTAACATTTTCTTGATAAACCAATTTTTAAAATATACAACATATATAGGCATGTGTGTAGCAGAATATGTAAAGAAAAATTTTTGTCATTATCTTAACCTGTATGAGGACTTCCCTGAAAATGTGTTCTTAGAAAGAGAACAAGCAGACCCAGCTATGACTAGATCTTTCTTCATAACAACAGAAAATTGTATGATGTAAATATTGTTTTTATTGTACAGATGTGCCATAACAAAGAAAAATGCATGCAATATTACATTTTCTCTACTATAAAACGAAAAAAAAAAAGAAACTTACAATAAAAAAGTCTAATCCTTAGCCTGTGTTGTATAAACCTAAAGAAATGGTAATCAACCTTGATGCGTGACTAAGGCACACATCTGTCTGTATGATTTATGACAGAACACAATCACAGAATAAACTGCTCTTTTTTAAAAAATATCCTCCCTGTAAGAGGATATTTTGCTCTACAATGAAGCATAGCATTTTTTGTTTTCATATTTTCTTTTCCACTAAGCTTTCTAAGGGTTATTATGTATCTACAAGACCTGGTTTCTTAGCAGTCATGATGGAAATCCTTATTAGTCTCTTCTGTATAGAGGCTCAGACTTGTTCTTGATGCAGAGAAATGGTTTAACCTGTTTTATTTCTACAGAAGAAACAGGTTTCTTCCAAAATAAATAAATACATATATATAAAATTCTGAATTAAACGTCAAGAAGGTTAAGTTTCTCTGTAGAAGATTAGTCTATGTAAAAAGAGCAAGATTTTTTTTTTATTATTACTATTTTATTTTTTTGTAATATTCCTTAGTCTTGAACAGGACATTTCTAAGGGCTAAAAAGAGTTGCAGCTTCAGATCTATTTGATCAAAATTCTGATAAATGTACCAGCCATAGTGAAGGCAACACAGACAGTATCAGTACTGGAATTTGATGGAGACCACCTAATTAAGCTAAAGTAAGCTCCTGAATTACCCCCAGTGGATTAATTTTCTTTAATACAGATACAGACTGTGTTCAAAGCAGTAAGATTTTAGATAAGACTGCATTTTTTTTTGTTCAATGGGTTTGGTAATAAATACAGTATCACTTGAGTTAGAATGGAAGGGCTTGAAACATTTGCACTGAACTCAATGACAAGATTTCCACTATCTTCAAGTGTATATTACTAAGTCATTTAAGACTCAATGTTTTCTAATGGCCTGGAGTCTTACTATTGACTTAATTTGAGATGAAGGTCATGAGTGTGAGTTGAAACATCTTCTATTGATCACCAGCTAGCATCTCTGCAGGGCAGGGAATAACATAGTACGGTAGCAGAATATTTCACTAAATTAAAAAAAAAAAAACACATTCAGTGAAGAACTTAAAATGGTTGATAGTTTTCCCCACTGTTGTTCTTTGTTTACAGTTGTAATGAATTGCTTTCAAAGGTATATCTCACGACGTCAGTTTATGCTACTAGTGCTGGCTGGACCTGCCAAACTAGCTGGCAGGGAGTATTACATGAGAGACTCCTGTGCAAAATTTCTGGATCGCTGCCTCAGGGAAGAAGCAAATTGTGCTTATGTATTTGTCACATTTAATGACCTTTTCAGAAGGAAATTGCATGTCCTGTGACATCTATCGGCAGGAAAGATGACTTAATAAAGAAAGGGAAGGTCTTACATCAGTAAGAACAGAATAGTCAATTAGTAATTCTACAGTCATGCCAAAGTTATGTGGTGACTTTTATGCAATAGTGCATTTTGATGGGCCTAGAGGAAGCTTAGCAAGTGTAGGAGGCATGGGAGATGGATTCATTCACTGCTTCTACTATAAGCCAAATACCTCATGGCATTACGTTATGTTAATCTACAGTTATATCTGCTTCTGCATCTCTTTCATTTATCCTGGAACCTTTATCACAGAGTGATCAGAAATGACATAAGCAATTTTGCATATGGAAGAAATGTAGTTGCTCCACTTAATGCAATTTTCTTTGGAAAGCATAAACCAAAAGAGATCAAGACAGAAGACAAGACATTACAAGAAATGATTTGTCTATATGACAGCACAAAATAAATGTTAAAAGACCTGAGCAAAGCCAATCAATGATAACAGTTTAGAAACTACTCTCTATACTGCTAAAATCTGTTATATGCACTAGCAGAAGGTTTCTACTTTTTCTTTTCCCTACAAATTCCAGTATTTGGCAGTGTACTGAAATAGAATGGAATTCATACCAGAATGACAAGACAACTCTGTTATTCATGATGCTCTTTCTCTCTCAAATACAACAAAATTTGATCCCCCATCTTAAAAAGAGCAGAAAGGGGTATATATCTACATAGTAAAGATGTAGCCAAAGACAGTAGTGAATGGTAACAGGAAGCAGAAGCAAAGAGTTTAAAAATATGACTCAAATAGAGAATGCGAGATTCTGCAAAGTACTAAATTGTTCGAGTGTAAGTCTTGACACTGCTAATGCCATAATATCAAATATCTTGGACAACTCCACTGAAGGGTAGAACCCTATTCCAAAGCCTATTACAGTCAATTTAGACTCTGCTGATACAAGAAACTTTCAGTTGTGCCTCACCTCCACAGCAATCTCGCTTCAGCCAGCTCAGGGAGTGAAACTCTTTATCATTCCATTGACTTTAAAGAATTGGGAAACACATAGCATTTCCCCACATCAATCTGAGGAAGACAGAATATAGGTCCTCTTGGACTCAAATATGTCATCTTGCTCCTGTGCCTCTAGGCCATAAAGGTAGCTACCGTCTACCTTTTTTTTTTTTTTTTTTAATGCAACTAAAGCATAAAACACTGTTTTTATTTTCTTAGAAGGCCACCCATGAGGCTTTCTCCTTCACTTTTCCAAAGCTGTTTTTCATTGGGAATAATGTGTTTACCCTTATATGTACGAGGCAGGAAAGGCTTTCATTAATAAGGCCAGTTTTGAAAATGCCTGTGTTCATTTTCATCAATAATTTCAAAGACAGGAAAATGTTTCTACATCCCTTTCCCTGCTGGTGGGATTCCAAAATTTTATGCACACACACAATAGTATGCATAATATAGCTTCTGAGAATGTTTATGGCGACTAGAGACCACGAAACCCAGCTAACAAGAATCGAACATCCTTTGTCCAAACACAAGCACAGACTTTGCCTATCTGTGAGTCTAATTTTGAAAAGTCACATTTTCAGAAACACACCTTTGGAGATGACTTGGGGAGTGAAAATGATATTTACATTAACATGCCTTTTCCCCATTGAAAGAATACTCTCTCAAATGTTACCACTCATCATACAATTATTATGTCTGGGACCAAGTTTGTCTCTGTGCAGAACACAAAATATGTTTTACATAACTTTTCAATCTTCTTGCAGCTTATCTCAAGGCTTTGTGACAAACAGTTCTAGAATTGGATCAAAGCCAAACATCACCCTCTAGGACTACTGTCTTATGCAAATATCGATGTTTAATGTCAGTGAGGAATATCCTTATGAAAATGTATTCACTCACATATCTAGCTCTGTGTATTTGATAAGATGCTGTGATAGGACTCTTAAGTCAGGCATAGTTTTTGAGATGAGCCTGTCTAAACCTTTTCTTAGAGTAAAAAAACAGACAGACCTTCAAAACTGCATTTGATTAAAACAAAAAACAAAAACAAAAACAAAACACCACAAAACCCAAAAGAAACAGCAAACAGACTGGTGACTCAGAGAAAGCCCAGAGATGTTTGGTGAAGGAAATTAAAATGATTTGAAATCTCCCTCTTGCCC
>NW_009647856.1:4286168-4321815 GCF_000708025.1 Charadrius vociferus | reverse complement strand
ACAAATCTCCTTTTCCATTGCTTGTCTGTGTTTTCTCTCTGCTTTTGTCAGGGGTGTCTGTCCATTCTGCAAACCCAGTCTTCCTTCTCACTCTTCCTCCTCCAACCCAGGGAGCCTCTCCCAACTAGTGGCATGAATATGGAGAGCCTCATTTGCTCTCAAGGAGATACAATCCCTCCTTCCAAGGGTCCTGTCTCATCTCAAGCTCAGTAGTTCAGACAATATGAACTCATGGAATTACCTCTTACCTATCACTAAGACCTTTCTATCACTTATTGTTTATAATGTATAATAATAGTAGAGAAAAAAAAAAGTTTAAATATGGAAGCATGTAGAGTTGTTTCATCTGAATTTATTTCAAATCTGTGTAAGACCATTAATTAAAATAGCTTCCGAAACTAACACTTCATATGTGGAGTATATCACAGACAAAACTAACATAATAAAGTGTACATGAAATACCTGTTTAACTTAAAATTGCTGTATGTCTGCAAAAGCTCATAGTTCAATATTTTATTTCCAAATTGGACTTTCAAGTGAATAAAAAGTTAATCATATCCACAAAAGGTCCCTCTCTGCTCTCTCTTCCTTTTATCTTGTAAGAAATAATAAAATGAGCAGATTTTCCTATTAAATTTTTTGCTGCTTTAGTCGCAGAACATTTAACAGGGTGGTCTACTCCTTTCAATCCTAGAGCAGTTGTGCAGGGAGCAGGGAGGTAGGGCTGGACTCGGCTGCCCATATTTGATTATCAGAGCCAGCTGGAAAGGGGTCAAATGGTGCCTATAAAGGACTGAGAAACCTCAGCTGTAAAAACCAGCAGGAGGTAGTTTGGCTCCCGTGATTGGCCCTGAAGTAGTGGGAGCATACAAGAAAAAGCAGTGAGGATCCTACAAATTGTTTAGCAAAGATTAGTTTTCCTTTCTGCATGCATGTGTGCATGTGCTTGTGGGTGTGTTGGTTGGTCTTCACATCACTGTGTCTGAGCATAAAATATTTGTTTGAGGAAAATGTCTGAAAGAGGTACAAGAATGTTGTCAGATCTTCCTTGCCTGGAGAGGTGGGCTAGTAAAGATGTTTAAAATCAGTGGTACACACTCTATTTATGACTGGGAGGCTTGGATTTGGCTTCATATGCATAAGAAAAAAAAAGCATGCACCTGCAGTAGGAATTTCAGAAGGGATTAATAATGTTGGGTGCTTAAACTTTTGATGCCCCTCTTGAGAATCTTAAAAAAAAAAGCTTTTTTTTTTTTAACATATTTTCTGGGATGCTAAAAAGGCGGCTTAAAAAGCAGGGGGGGGGGGGGAAACCAAAACTTGACGCTAAATAATTTAAATTATTTATGTTTTTCTGGCTTACAGATAACTTCAGATGTGGAAAAGGTCCAGAATTTAAAAAGCTTACTCTCTTTAACACACACTTTTAATTGGAAACTTTAATTTGGAGAATGTTTTTCTGTCCAGATGATAAAACTCTTAAATACAGCTGTTACTATATTTCCAGAAAGTGTTGATAGAAATTTTAACAGAAGCATTACAATAACAATATTTTAATATCTAATTCTACTATAATTAAGGATATTCTTTCTTCAGCTGCTGTGTGTTAAAGTCAATAGTTTAGTCATGTGCATACATATCACAGGAAATAGAGAAACTCCAGATTTAAATTGTTTAAAACTAGTTCTTATTTTTGCTTTTTTTTTAGAAAAAAATAAAACAAACATTGTTCAGAGACAGCTGGATTAGGAGGATGTTCATAGAGCTAGTGCAGCAATTAATAAAGCTCTAGGAGAACTGGATTGCTAAATGTGTTTAACACTCCTAGGACACTCTCGGTTGTCTTCACGAATAATGATTAGGATCAGATTAAGAATAGATAAAATGCAAGAATACATAGAGGTATCTTTTATGAATTCTGTCTCAGTTTACTTTTTAAATGGCCTACATTAGCCTCTAAAGGTCTAGGTCTGTTAGATTTGATGGGTTTGCACCAAGTTTGTGTCTTGCTTCCATAGTTCATTGAAATGTTTTCCACTTCCTTGACTGGGCTTCGTTCAGGTTTTAACACAAGACAGAGAAGGTCTGAAATTTGTCATTAGCCTGAAAAGAACACTGCTAGCGAAAAAATGAAGAGTACCCCTGGAGAGCAAATCAGCAGCTATTGTATGTGTTTTTTAAAAAAAAGTAAGGAAGATTTATGAACTTTGTTCCCTTTAGCAGATAAGGTAATTTATTTCGTTTTAAATCATTGACAGTCTAGGTTACAGAAGATCAGCTCTTGTATTTTTGAGATATTAAAACTTTTTCTTTCTTATTATTTTAATTGTGCGTGTTGGCTTCTGTATGACAGCTGATGTGGGCAAGTTCACAACACTGGTTTCTTCCACTGGATGAGGTTTTTTTTTTCTGCCAGCACTTTAAAACTGGAAGCTGGACTGTCTTTCAGAAAACTTCTTGTAATATATTTATAGAAGAAAAGTTTCCTGTAATCTCATTTGCTTCATCTTTATTTCAAAAATTCATTTAGTGTAGTTCCTACTGTGTCAATCACATTTAGAAAGCCAGAGAACTTCAGTGAAACTGCAAATCATGATCCAAATATAGAAACTTTTTTTTAGACTATAGTCGCATGCAACAAGCAAGACCTTGCATAATTTTACATGAGAATGTTACTAACATGTTTGCCAAGGAATGTTAGAAATTGTGCAAGCACATATTAAAACACAAGATGTATCCTCCAAATTTGGAGGGTCCCACAGCATCTGCTATCAGAAATACAACAGCGTTAACCAACACAGTCCATGTGTTCCAAACAGAAATCTTTAATTTGAGATGTTCAGTGAAATAAACCGGCTGTAGACCAAACTGGGTTTTGTTCCATTTGGACTTGATCTTTTATGGATAAATTCACAGAATCACAGAATGATTGGGGTGAATCACAGAATGATTGGGGTTGGAAGGGACCTTTGGTGACTATCTAGCCCAACCTCCCTGCCAAAGCAGGTTCACCTGCAGCAGGTTGCACAGGAACGCATCCAGGTGTGTTTTGAATATCTCCAGAGAAGGAGACCCCGCAACCTCTCTGGGCAGCTGTTCCAGTGCTCTGTCACCCTCAAAGTAAAGAAGTTTTTCCTCATGTTGAGATGGAATTTCCTGTGTTCCAGTTTGTGCCCGTTGCCCCTTATCCTGTCTCTGGGCACTTCTGAAAAGAGTCTGGCCCCATCCTCTTGACACCCGCATTGATGAGATCCCCTCTCAGGCTTCTCTTCTCCAGGCTAAACAGACCGAGTTCTCTCAGCCTTTCCTCATAAAAGAGGTGCTCCATTGCCTTCATCACCGTTGTAGCCCTCTGCTGGACTCTCTCCAGTAGTTCTCTGTCTTTCCTGAACTGGGGAGCCCAGAGCTGGACACAGAACTTCAGAGGAGGCCTCCTCAGGGCAGAATAGAGAGGGAGGATGACCCCCCTCGACCTGCTGGCCACACTCTTTTTAATGTCCCCCCAGGATACCATTTGCCTTCTTGGCCACAAGGGCACACATTGCTGGATCATGGTCAGCTTGTCCACCAGGACTCCCAGGTCCCTCTCTGCAGATGTAAATCCCATACAGATAAATTCCATACAGAGAGTTTTGAAAAGGATTTTTCTCTGTTCATCCATAGCCCTTTCATTCTTTAGCACCTCTGGATCCAGGGTGTACCCTAGGTCCCACAGCGGGAAACTGCAGCCCCAGGCGTTTTTACTCATGTGATAAACGTCAGGTAGTGGGAAGTTTCTCATATTGCCAGTGGAAGTTACGTGTTGGTGCCTGGAAGGTTATATGAGCAAACTTCATGTTAATGAGTTGTAGTAAGACTTAAATATTTTTTCATTGAGCTTGTTTTCTTGCTCCTTTTCAGGAAAAATTAAAAAAAAAAAAAAAAAAAAAGGAAGAGACTGGGTGGAGAAAGGGAGATACATATAGTCTGATGTTAGTTTCGGAGGGTGAATTATCTGAGTTTTTCCAGTGAAGAGGATGAGGCTGTTTTACAGCTGAAGTTTAAAGTTAGGTATCCTGAGCTACTCCAATATGAACTTGGCTTTCTGATCAACTTTCCTTGGTTGGAGTTAGCCTTTGTGGATGCCCATATACGTGTCTGAGTAGACCTGCGAGGCTAAAAAGCGCATAGCAGTTCTGCCCAGTTCCGAGGCACGGGCAACCTGACTCGTGTGTAACAGCACTCTGGCTAATGTCAGAGCAGGTTCCCTGGCACGTGCTCTTGCCTGCTGCTTTTTTGCCATAGGATTATTTATGCGATGCTCCACACCTGTGCTGGGTGTTATTTATACAGCACTGCAAAACTGCATGTCCCCTCTCCAAATAAGTGTTCCCCCCCTTCCCTTTTCCTAAGCAAGATTAACTGAGTGGGCCAAAGTAAAACCATGCTATAATGTTTCAAAAAGTGAAACTAATTTGGTTCACTGTCTTATGTCTAAGGCTTGCCTTTATAAGGAGATGTAACTTCATTCCAATAAAAACTGATGCATTTAGAGGCTTTGGGGGGAGAGGGAGGGGGTTGGGTTTCGTTTTGTTTTTTTTTTTCTTTTTCTATTAATGAGACAATCCTAACAAACTACAGTTGCAAACCAATATGACTTCACTGCATTACAGCAAAAAGGCTGATGTTTTATACAAAAGCAATAAGACTGTGTTTCATCACAAGCCCCCTGCCATGCACTTTTCCAAATCGTATTGAATTTAGAATGTTCCCTGTTATATAGTCAAGGCTTTGGATGGTTTGAAGCAATGCTATGGTAATCAATTATGTTCTTATTTACTTTTCAAAACATGTAGGTAATCTTTTATGGTTTTTTATGTAAATTAGTTGTATGTTTCAAATATAAAAATTTTTTCCTCTAGGAGTATCAAAAGAGACATCAATCAAACTGGATAATTTTGCTTTGACCATTAAACACTTGTGGTTGTGTGAGGTAAGCTCTTTTTCTTTTTCGTTTCTTTTTCTTTTCTTTTCTTTTCTTTTCTTTTCTTTTCTTTTCTTTTCTTTTCTTTTCTTTTCTTTTCTTTTCTTTTCTTTTTCTTTTTCTTTTTCTTTTTCTTTTCTTTTTCTTTTTCTTTGTCTTCTTTTTCCTTTTCTTTTTCTTTTTCCTTTTCTTTTTCTTTTTCTTTTTCTTTTTCTTTTCCTTTTCCTTTTCCTTTTCCTTTTCCTTTTCCTTTTCCTTTTCCTTTTCCTTTTCCTTTTCCTTTTCCTTTTCCTTTTCCTTTTCCTTTTCCTTTTCCTTTTCCTTTTCCTTTTCCTTTTCCTTTTCCTTTTCCTTTTTCTTTTTCTTTTTCTTTTTCTTTTTCTTTTTCTTTTTCTTTTTCTTTTCCTTTTTCCTTTTCCTTTTCCTTTTCCGCATATTTAAATGAGTTAGAGTTAACTCTTCATTCCTGTTTGTTTCCCATTAATAAAGAATTCTGTGCAGAATTACTATGTTCCTTAAAGATCTTAACTAGTACTCTGAAAATTATGCAAAGGATTGGAATGTTAGTTTTGATTAATTTTCTGTTAAAACCTCAGCTAGAAGTTCGTATAGACACAGCTGATTTGGTGGAGACAGATAGATAGCATGCTTATAACACGGCATAGGTGCAGTCCATGATGTGCCCTACAGTTCTGGTCCTTTACATGCATCCTGCCAATGCCATGCCTGTTTTCTGAGGTGGGAAGCAGCTGATTAGGGTGCTATTTGTGTGTTTTGATTTTATTTGGTAAATCTTGGTGGATGGGCATGCGAGGGTCCCTCCCTCCTGGGGAGCTGGGAATACGGACTGCCTCAGGGTCAAATGTTTCCAGAGTGTGAATGTGCAACAGGACTGTAGGTACACTACAGCTCTGAACTGTAAATGCTGTTTTCACACCTGGTAGCCTTTTTGTTCTGGCGGAAGCAACATTTACAAGAGTTCACTTTTGCAAGTTAAGCTCTTGGCTGGATAATTGTATGTCTGAAATAGTTTCAGGTGTAAGAGCTCAGATACTGCATCTATGATTGATTTGAGAAGCACAAACTTTGAAGGTGAAAACTTCAGATGGGAAAGAAAAACTATAAGGCCTTTGAATACCCTCACAAAACCTGTATCTATCTTGAGATTCATTATTGAATGTCCCTGTATTTTTTAATGTTGCTTTTTTATAGGGATTATGACTGGCTATGGGGTTATTTCACTTGTGCAAACCCTGCAGTAATTATGATCACTATTTATATAGGTTCTTCTCGCAGAGGTAGGCTTCGAGTACCAGTTTTATTTAGATATTCTGAATTATTTTCTGAAGCAGCCTCATTTACCTGATTACAGTGCGTTCATTGTACAGATGAAACCTAATGCCAAATGGTATGAATACTTGTTTAGGGTTGCATCCTTCCAGTATATGCTTTGGTGAAAAGACAAAAGCACTTCAACTTTTTTCTTGGAGAATTTTGTTTCTCAACCTACGTATCAGCTGCTGCATATGGAGCAAGGTGCACCAGGGTCTTCTCGTATTCCTGTCCTTTCCCCCTGGAGTTACCTTCACAGTGGGGGGAAAAGGAGGGGAGATTTCTCCCTCCCTTGCACAACCAAGAAAGAGTTATGATAATTTAGCCCTAAGTGTTTAAGCCATGGTCCAGTGCTGCTGAATCTAACTGAGCTTGGCATCATTTGAAGGAGCTTGCTGAAGTGTGAAAGACACTGACGTGGCTATGATTACAAAGTATTGAAAAATTATAGGCCACACTGCAAGAGGCCGTTATTCAGGTGGAGGAGGTCAAGGCAGGTTAACGCACAAGGAACACTTTTGTACTGATGCTTGCGTACATCAGGCAAAGACATATTAAGAGTTGTTTCATCAGGTGTATCCTCTCTTTCACCTTACTGGCCAGACTACAATTGGCAGAACAAATTTTGCAGTCATAAAAGTTGATCTTGCTATTCATATTTTTAGAAAGGGTTATGCATTGGCAGGAACTCCTCTGCATCTACTTCTCCCTATCCTATGCCTTTGATGTAAGGTTTTTATTCCGGGCCAGCTGAGAACCTGAGCAATAACAGAGAAGAAAAATAGAGAATGTGGTATATGATGTAACTCAACAGAAAACACAGGTGACTAAAGTTTGAGAGGTATGATAAATTTTAAGGAGGTTCCTGCTTTCTTGAGCAACTGTTCTCATATCTTAATTGTAACTATTAAAATGTAATAGAAAGGTTTTACTTCGGGTTCATTTAAAAGTAAAAGCAGTATGTTAGCAAGTGGCAAACTTCCAAGTTAACTACACACTTTAGGATAGGATGAATGTCATTTCCAACACTCTGGAACTATGATTGACCCCAATGTATAAATATTTTTTGATATTCAATAATATTTTAGTCCCATTTTCATGGCTGTATCCCAGACTATAGATGAAAGCTAAGTATCTGTTTTCTTTTTTTGGCAAACAATGATGTACTGATTTTTCCAATCTAAATTGCCCTCCAGGGCACTAATAAAACAAGTCATGGCTCACAAAGTAAATTTCCTGTGTACTAATTGAAAACGGTTTCAAATTTATTAGGGTTTCAATCATCTTCCCAAGATCTAATGCTTGTGTTCACAGTAGTCAGTATGACTGTTAATATATTTACCTGAAAGGTGAAAGAAGTATTAAAAATAGTTCTCAGGTATTTTCAAGTGGGGGGGAGGGGGAGATAAAAATAACAAAAACAGAAAACCACACATTTCATACAGTACAATGTGGTTTAAAACAACATCTGAAACTGAGCACTCATTCTCATGAAATATTTGGTTTTATTGTACTGCCAAAACCTTTCCTATATATGTTCCCAGACCCTGGCTGCAATGCATGATCTACTAGAATTTGCTGGTAAACCTTGTTCTCAGATGATAGAAAAGACAGGAAGGTGACAGACTTAGGTTTCTTCTCTTTGCTTGGTTTCTCTTTGTCCTGTTTAAACTGCAGGAGACAGAGAAAGAAGGGCTGTTGAAATGCTCCAACTTTCTCCCCCTTTAAACCGCACCACAAAGAAGTGTAAGTGCTATGCAAACCATCCCCCAACAACCCACAAAGAGTCCGCCTTCTGCTTTGTGCTTCCTCTCTCCAAAATATTGTACTGGGAGGGAGGGCACTTGTCAAATTTTCTGGCACCACATTTCATAGCAGAGTTCCTCTAGCAAGAGAACCACAACCTCTTGTGCAGACTGAATTAATAATATGACAAAAGCATTTGGCCTCCATGTGGATGAGGGCTGGCTCGAAAACTGGAACTCTGGTTTCTGAAAGATTTCAGAGTTTGGAGATTTGTTTTATTTTCTTCATCATGCTAAATCAAATTGTGTAAAGAAAAAATAGGATAGGAAAAAAAAAAAAAAAGAGAAAAAGAAAAAAATCTCCAGACCTTTACCTTCTTATTTTCCTAGGAATACTTATATGTGAATGTTCTAAAATAACTCAATAGTTATGAAGATCATCTATGATTAAAAAGCAAAACAAAACAAAACCCTTTTTCTCTCATGTCTCTGATAAATCCTAGAATAAAATAAATCTCTTTTCATTGCTTTTATTGCAACTGTTTAGGTTAGTGAAAATTCTTAAATATTGGGCCAGGGTCCAGCTGGCTTGATGGTGATAAAAGAACAAAATTGCTATGGAAGATCATTATATATCTCAGGGGATGTGGAGACGGCAGTTCAAATCTTACCCTTTTTTTGATTCATGGTGATCTCTCAAGAGAGGAATGGGACAAAGCCCTGTTTGTGAAGTGTCTCCAGGGATGTCGCTCTCTGTGTGCTCTATATCCCTGGGGAGACACAGGCTTTCTGATTGCTGTCCCACATTTATATAAATTATCTTCACTGGACCGTGACACACATCCATTAATTCTCTGTTCTCATGTTTTGCCTAAGTAAAAGTGAAGTCAGGGCAAATGTACTCCTTTGGGATATTCTGTGATGAATCTATCTGAGAAAAGTTTCAAATAAAAATGTTCTTGAAAAATATTATTTTTCATTAGGAAGAAAAAAAAGATTTTTTCTGATGAATCATAATTTTTGGATAGAAAAGGGACTTCGCTGGAGAAGTCCCTGCCAGCTGTAATACAGATGGCCTTTACTCCATATGTGTGCCCCGAAAGCTGCAGCGGAACACCAGCAGTCCTCATGAGATGGGCTCCAGCACTGGTTGCTGCTCGTATGTGCCGCTGTACCCACCCTACTTTTCACCCACCCTGCCTTTTCAGTCCCAGCACAAGAAGCAGCACTCAAAGTCTGCAATCTCTATTTTATTGAGCTCCAATTCTACACACTGTTGTTTGGGCTCCTCTCTGCTTACAGAGGTACGTTCTCAACTAGTATACCTAAGGGGACTACATTAATATCTGCTAGCTATTTTATCCAGCCAGAGTTTCTCTGTCAAGACTCATGTTCATGGCAAAGACAGCAGAAGACCAGATGAGCAACAGTTGCAGTGCTATAAACTAATTCCCAGATGTAGAAGAGACTAGTTGTAATGGCTGTATTGTACATGTGGAAATTAAGTCTAAACATACTGTAGTCCCCATACACTTGTGAGCCAATTAAAATGTCAGTCATGACAGCAGCCTAGTATATACTGTGTTTCTCCTTCTGTTCTCTTGTATGCATATCTTTTTGGTGTGTTCATGATACTTTATGGAAAAAAAAAAAAAAAAGAAGAAGAAGGATAATATAGTTATTTCACCATCATATGCTTGCTGCTATGCTTAGGACAATACTACACTTATTTCCAAGAACTTTAAGAGATATCCATTGAACTCCAGTAATTATGATTTCTTTCACACCATTCTAAGTAGTAGTTGCACTTTTTTGATCTTATGTACTAGTATTATTCTATAAAGCTGCAGTAGATAATTTATCATTTTACAAATGTTAGAGTATATAATCCATGTTTTATGCAGATACGTCTTTTTTCTTGGCAGGATTGTACTCCATCTTTCTGGAGTACAGAATCATGAAGTGATTATGAAATCTGTCAATAGTCAGATAATGTCTAAATGGGAAAAATCTTGACAGCCATTCTGTAGATTCTCCCAGATATGAGCCTAGTTTTGAAGTCATAGCAAAAATGGTTTTTGTTCTAATGGACAGTTTATACAGAAATGACAAAAGGTCTGATTTTCAGTTTTATTTCACATTAGTATGGGAGCATAAAAGAGCTTCAAAGTTAGCATAAATTATGTCCACTTTTGTACCATTTACAGTGATTGAAGAGTATAAAGGTATTTGTTGGTTGGGGTTTTTTTTATTTTAAAAACCCAGATGATTACAACTAAGTCCCCTAATACAGGTCATTTTGCATTAATCAGAGAAAGCAGTATTTTCAGTTCTCCTTTTCAAGTGTTCAGTTTCCTCATTTTCTTTCCTACTGCAAAGGGGTGGGAGGTGGGGGTGGAGGAGGAAGAACATTATTTTAGAGGGCCCCGAGGTTGTGAGAAGAAAAGGTCACAGAACCACTGTCCTGCGTACTACCATGCCTTGACAAGCAGGGCTGCTGTGTTCAGTGACAGGCCAAAATCTTTCAGTGAAGTTCATCTTTATAAGCAAATTTTTATTTTCTTTGTCTCTAGAAGGGAAGTATTCTTGCACCAAAGCCATAGTCTCAGTTGCCCAACCTGAAGTTTATTGAAAATACTGGCAAATTAATGTTTTCCTTACACTGAACAGTCAGTGACTTCTGGTTCTGAGATTTCTTCCATTTCTGTTACAAAATTTGATGTTTTATATTCGGGTTCCAAAGTACTATCAAGTATCTGCCAGTCCTCGCACAATGTGCATCTAAAGTATTTTCTTTTCCATGCAGAGGCTTTGACAAGCCAACATACATGGGTCCGAATGAAAAACAGGAAAAAAAAAAAAAATCTATATTTGTGTATAGCAAAGGATGATTTAGAATGGTCAGTGAGCAGCAAACTCTTGAGAAATCATTTCCTAGACTTAGCAGACAAAGACTCCACTGCTTGTGTTCAGAAAAAGTTAAAGGCAATTATAAAAAAAAAACCTTGCAATTATATGTAGATGGAAAATGAAGTCACTGATTTCCTTCTCCCTTTCCATATCTTATCTTTGCATCACTTCACTGGTTTTCAAATGGGATTTTGCAAAATCAACCGCATCTTTTCTGTGTGGTTATAAAAAATAATCTTTTTTATTAAGAATGTGATTGTGCAACTGCTTCTGAACTAGTGTGATCCTGAGGGGAGTAGTTAAGGGGTCCTTTGTTTCTGCTGTCTTGCCTTACATTGTTGCTTTTCTTCTTCCAGCTGAACTTCACTGCTTTCTGCTCTTCATTTGTTTAGGTCACATGTCTGAGTTGCAATTTTGGGCTTAATTATGGGGGGGTGGGGAGGGGTGGGGGCGCAGGATTTGAGAAATGGAAGGAGAGAAATGCTAATAAGAGTTGACTTAAATGTTCCAGGTCACTGTCTTGTCTACTGTCATAGTCATTTGTGCTTGTTGGAAAGCAATCACAAGTACTTAGTGTATTTTGATGGTATCCTCCTACTTCCTGATAGGAGTTCATCTACCACGTTTGGTTACTTTGTTGGAGTTCCTATCTGAAAGCTAAGTTTACAGTAACATTGACTAAATCTAATTTCTAAAGGTTTCTTGAAATGACATGGGAAATTGCAATGACATTGAGCATTCTTAATAGCAGACAGATTTTGGTTTCATGGGTTTGGTCTCCAGTACCTTTTATAATTAATTAATTCAATTAGCTTCTTTAATATTATGAGATGCACTGAAGGAGAACCCCTGCTTAGATAAATAAAGAATAGAGTTTATCCGCAGATATCATGGAAAATTAGCTAGACACCACTTCAAAAGATTTTAGTACTTGGAAGCAATGCTTAAGAATATTAAAAGTTGCTCTGAGGTCACCAGTGCATTTCTGTTCCTCCAACACTTCTATTTGTTTCAGTGGGGGTCCAAATATTTTGGAATCTGAGTTGCATACTAATGCTGATTAGAGAACTCTTATGAAAATAAGCTATACCTTATCCTATTACTTCAGAGCTCTCACGAAACACTTCCCCCAAGAAAAAAACACTCGTCAACATATTTAAATTTCAGAATAGAGTTGCATATTTTAATGATCTATTAGGCACAGTCGAATATGGATGAAACAACCAACGGAAGAAGTATGTGTTCTAATTTATAGCTTAAACTTCTATAAAGTTGCTCAGAAGAACTGCTAGATTTATCTCCCTATTGTGTTTCTTTTTGTCTCTGCATTCCTATGCTAGGAATTAGGCCTGAGAGGGAAAGCTATACTTTTAGCCTAGCCAGGGGCCAAGTACCAATCAGTCTATCTGAACATTCCTCTTCTGTTAAAGGCAAACCTCACTCTAATAGAAAATCTCAGCTATGTCCCAGGACAATGCTACTTCAAAGGTCAACATGTCATTCATGTCTAAACTTCAGGGACATGGTAAAACTGACATTTGAAACCACAAGCCACAATGTTTCCTCGGGATTTTTTTTTTAACACGTAACCAAGAGTGGCTGCAGAGAATCCCACAGTCAGAAATAAAAAGTGGGCTCAACGAAGACAGAGGCGTACAAAAGGAAAGCAAAAGCAAGGCAATTTATGCAAGGAAAAAATGTTTCTAAAATGCCAAAAGAACATTAGTTGCTTTTCTGTTCTCAATATATGGTAGCTTGATTCAAGGGGGAAATATAGATTTTTAGGAATGTCAGCATGAAGATAAACATCACACCAGTAGGTCAAGGGGTTGGGGAAGAGAATATGTTCACCACATTTTCTGGCTTTCTGCCCTACCTATGAAGCTGAGAATAGTTGTACAACAAGTTATATGTGGTCATGATAATCATATTTAGAGACATATTGACTATTTTGTTATTAAAAAAGTACATCTGTATCTCTCCAGGGGGAAATGCAGATTTGCTTCTGAGCCAGCTGACACAGCAAAATGGGAATCTGGACTGTCCCTTACTCAGCTGCACAGAGATCCTTTTCTCACTGCCTTCTACTTTAAGTCCGTGTACAATGAACTTAATAGTTACTTAATTTGTGCTGATTGCTTTGAGGAATAGCTTGGATAGGTCTGTACGATTTCTTTTACTGAATAAGTGTTAAGTGCCTATTTTTGTCTTCTCATTCTTTTAGTGTAATTTCTTAGTTTTATGTGATTCATAATGCAATAAGAAATGGAAATAAGTTCCATGGCACTCAGATAGAACTTATTTATGTGGTACATTGCTATATACTTTATCCTACCATACAGAATATATGTTACATATAAATGTGTCACTTGGCTCTGAAGAGGTATCTGCTTGGAATTCAGTGCCATTAAATTTAGGGAGGATCCAAACTGAGATACTTGCTTGTCCCAGAAAAGGTCCCTGTAATTTGACGTAAGTCTGAGCTTTTTTTAAAATGGGATGCATCTGTATTTGTTGTTTTGATTCTCTTTTCTGTTCTTCAGTTTGAAGCATGCATGTATAAGGTATTCTTTATGCACTCTCATCTCTACTTATAGCTTCCTTGGAAATTAAAAAAAAAAAAAAAAAAAAAAACCTCAACCTCTCATAGTGAAGTTCATCTAAAACAGATTTATGAGGCAACCTGTGATTGCTTCTGCTATCTAATTTTAGAAGTTACATGAGCATCAAGTCTTCCCTTTCCATCAGCTCCTGTGCCCATTGTCGCATTAAGACATGGCTTTACAGTTACAAACTGGGAAGTGAATAGTTATTAGTTATTCACAGTGACCAAGAAACAGAGCCTATTTTTGCAGAAGTCTCTGTATCTTAATCTGATATAGATGAAGGAAAGCTGCACAAACAAGTGAATATGCATTCTCAACTCTCCTGTCAGTGAAGCACTGGCACTCCTTGATTCTCCTTTACCTTCTTGTCTTCTGAACAGGAGTAGACAATTAAGCAATCTTAGCTTTTTCATGAAGCTTGTCTTCCCTCTTGGAGCAGTGTGAAAGGAAGCTGTGAGGAATGTAAAAATTAAAAAAAAAAAAAACAAAAAAAACCAAATAGGGCAAAAAACAGATATAGGGATTGATTTCTCTTCCCTTACAGTGTTAGCAATTAGGTAAACTGATTTTCAGTGAGGTCATCAGTCACAATTGGAAGCTAATTTGAAAATGGATTAGCTTAGGAAGCAGCAATTTCTGCACCGTGGGTTTCAGCAGTAAGTGATTCAATTCTGTAACAGACCTCATAAACTGGCTGAGATCAATGCCCACCTAATGTGCCATTAGGCACTGGGCATACTCCAGTGACAGCACGCACAGCTGTGGCTTCAGGGAGTTTCGTGCAGGGTTTCCTCTGCTCCATGCTCGCTTTCCACAGGTGTGTTAGCTGATTATTTTGCCTGGGGGAATAAACAGTTAAGGAGAATTAGAACCGGTGAAACTGTTTCCCCCTCTCTTGAGAACGAGCTTTTCAGGTCTGAAATCAGTGGCAGCAAGTGAGGATTAGTTAGCACAATCTTGTCATAGGAAAGGACCAAACTGCTTTGTGAAGGTAGGAGTCTACAACAGCACAGTAGAGGCTAATACAGCAGCTCCTGACATTACCAGTGGCAGAAGGACCTGATTCTGGTCAGAATTTTGGCCTGTGTGTGCACCTATTGGTCTGTGTGTGACCCTTTCTCCTGCCCTGTCCCTAGGTGTTATGTTTTCCCAAGAAGACCCCAAAACCATTTCATCAGCTTCTCTGAACTGCTTTGCCTCCTGAAGATTAGGACGACAGCCATGTTACCCCATCTGTCCTTCGTCGGTTCCCATCCTCTTTCCCAAGCCATACAGGCTAAGGTCCAGCTGAGTTCCCCAGCTAACCTGCTGCAGGTCCCTACAGCCGGCGCAGTGATTAGAGTTGGTTACAGAGACTGGAGCCTGCAACATCACACAGCCAGCCAACCAGCTAATGGGTGGCAATCCCCTGAATGAAGTTGCTCAGGCATTTATCACCAACTACCTCTGACGAATATAGAGATATTTGTGTAGCAGCTTAAGTAAGAGACTGAATGTGCTATTTGCCACCAATCTAGTGACAGTGATGGTTTGGAGGAACTCAGGTGTATAGCTCAAGTAAGCTTTCTTGGGGAAAGATTGAAAGGCAGAGCTAAGGTGCTGCTGGCGTGAAATATCTTAAAGAGTTTTGCATACTATCAGTGGTAAGAATTCTGCAGTTCAAGATCAGGCTGAATTAATAAGCCCAGAGGAATATGTTTCTCTTGCGGTGAGAATTTTTAAGATTTTGAAGAACTTTCTGCTCTAAGCTTGGTCAAAAGCTTTGGGCTGATATATTTAGAATTTCATATTGGAGGTCCAGTTGGATAAATAAAACATCTTTGTTGTAATACTTCTGTAGTGTTTCCTTGAAATAAATTTTGACTTAAAATATTTAGGGAATGGGGGCTGTAGAAAACTAAATTTTGAAATGAAAATTGATCTTGAGGAAAAGGAGGGAATTTCATTTTAAAATGTGAAAATATCAACAATTCCAGAACTTAAAATGAAAGTTAATTAAAAAGTCACTTTTTTTTTTTTTCTGACATAGACTTTTAACAAGCCGATATCTCTAAACTGCAAAGATAAATCATGACCATCTCCTAATTACTGACTTGTAATGCCAATATAAATTTGAAAGCAAAGAACGGAAAAATAATTGAAGCATATAAAAGATCAGACTTCCTCTGATGCCCTACTCCCAGGGTATGTGCAATTTGTGATTGCATTTTACAGTGGAATAGTTAGACACTATGTCAATACAAAGTATTGAGACTTCTAAAATTGAGGCTATGTTTACCTACATATTTGTGGTTATATGAATGACTCAACCTCACATACAGCAATGAATCCCATTCAAACTTCAGACCCTTAGATGCAGTTGCAAACACTTCTTTTTCAAAGCACTATTCAGAAAGATGTAATAAAAATCTTAGCATAAAATTCAAAGAACTCTTCACATGGAGACCTTAGGAACATGAAATTTTTCTATTGTCAGACATTAAACTTTTAGGAAGCTGTCTGATTACAGTCTTTTTAAAGGGTAATCAGACAACTATATAGTATGGCTAAAGTCTGGTCGCACATGGCCAAGCCATTTTTAAAAGTTAAATTTAATCTCAAAAGTGACTTAGATGTCTGTTAGAATTTTACTGGGTATTAAGAAAAAAAAAAAAAAAAAAGAAAAAAAGAAAAAATAATCTGGAAAAACAGACTTAATATGGTCTCTGTCTAAGCCATCATAAAGGTGAGACTCGTGCACTTCCTTCCCTGCCCTGCTTTCCTTGGAAAGGAAACACATCCGCCTGGAACGGTTGGGAGTTACAGTGTGCTCTGCTATACCTTTTTGTAGCCAGATGAAGAATTAGGGTGTCAGTGCACCGTATATTTGGTACAGTCTAAATATACACTTTGAAATTGTCTCTTGTGCTCTCCTAAATTCTAGCTCCCTATGACAGTCACAACTTTAATGCAGCAAATGCAATATTTTAATGGAATTTCAGAACAAATGTTTCAGATAGGTGTGAAAAGATGTAGTTCCATTGGTTTAAATGTATTTTTACCTATTAAGTTGTTTATGTCAGTTTTCAGAAACAGCTGTTCCACGAGACTCCCTCTGAAAACTCAGAAAAATTAATAGTATTTTCTTGATTTTGCTTTGCTTGGAATTCACCATCAAAACAACAGGAACAAAATACCAAACAGAATAATGAAGGAAAAATGGAAATCAAAAAATTAAGGGACAAAACCCCAAACTAATTCTGAGGTGAAGTTTGACTAGTTTCTAAGAGAGTTGTATGAAACCAATGACTGCAACAGCAATGAGGTAGCTGTTGAGGCCCAGGATCTCCTCTCATGCTTTGTATCTAGTTGTGTCTTTCTGCATTTTCGCAGCAGCAAATACATTTTATTTTCCTGTGTCACTATTTCTTCATAAATTTTGGAAGTATGAAAATTGTAAGAACTGTAAGATTTGGAAACCAAATCACTGTTTTGATTTATGAAGTAAACATTAAGTGCTATCTCCAGAGCTGGCTTCACAAAGGCTCCTATGAAACCATCAAGAACTGTAGCCCTTGTTAAGATGTCTTTATCTTCATAATTAATAATAGCATGTAGAAAGCCTCTGGCTCATGTACCATCACAAAAGTAGGACTTTCTTCTTGCCTTTGGCAGCAGGGTGCTGAGTTCGGCAATTGGATGGGCCTACACCTGTTTTCAATGCAGGAAGCAGCATTATTTAAACCAAATCTAACCTGCTAGTGACTGCTATGATTGGACTGTGGGGTCACTTTTACACTGCAACCATACGTCAACATCTGGTTAATAAACAAAGTGACACTTTGTGATTATGGCATAGCAAATTAGAAGTGAGGTGAAATTTCCTGCCTTTTCCTTAAAAGAAAATCTGTAATGTCAGTGACACCAGCTCCCATTTTCTGACCCTACAAAGTGATAGAGGCTGGTTAGGGGATTAGAAGTAGGAAAATTAGTTTTAGATGAAGTGTTGGTTAAACATGCCAAGTAAAATTCACCCCTACGATAGCTCCACTGATCACATGGGAGTAACACCAAAGACAAAATTCTTCTAACTTGGAAAACAAAATTTCCCTTTATTTCTTAACCATTTCCTTCAAAAATCCTAACTGAAGTTCAACTTTTCAGTGTGCCCGGTTCATCTATGCACAGAGTGAAAGAACTTTGCACCAAAGACTTAGAGGGAAATTGACTTTACCTTTTCAATGCAAAGCATATTAGCGATGAGAAATCCTGTTGTCCTTTGTTCATGAAGCCACAGGTGCTCAAGTACTTTGCTGACATCTTGCAGAATGGAGCCATCAGCAACATTTGAGCGGGAACATCCATCTCCCTTGTAACCAGCTGAGGCTTTATTACTCTCCACAGTAGGGCATTGTATCCATGGCCTTTCTTCTAGGCACGGAGGCTTTGGGATAACAGATCTGTCACTAACTGTGACTCACAAAACCTTTAACTTATCAAGAGTGCTGTCAGATGTACTGGAGATGGACCCACAGGTCAGGATGTAGAACCAAATATGTATGCTCCCCGATCCATTTTGCAAAGCAGAAATGAAGATGCCCAGTTTGTGTAAGCTGACGTAGCTCCATTGAGGTATAGGGAAGCATGCTGATCTATGGCACCAGAATGTCATCTGTGGTGTTTCCATTGCACTTCTGGTCTTGTGGATTTATCAGGGGTAGAAAAAAGAAAAAGAATTAGTCTAGGATCTAGCCAGCTTTAAGTCATGTACCGGCTGTGGTATATGATGAAGTTTCAAAAAGAATGAAGGAGTTCAAGCCAGTCTGAGAACCTTCCTGAAAGGTTCTCAAAGAATGTGTTTAAGTCACTCTGTAAATCAGGTTCACATTTTTGTCATTTTAACTGTAAATGACTATCACCTCATTTCATGAAGACTGGTCATTGAATTAAGCTTCTACTCACCTGAGATATTGTGGGAGGAATGAGAACATATCACATGTTATTGCTGTGTCTGCTCTGCAATACATTCCCACTAGCTAACCACTCTGAAGATATAAGTCTTTCCTAAAATATTCTATAGTCAAAGCCTCAATGTTATTGTTCTGGTGAGTTTTTTTATTCATTGTTCCTAGTCAGTTCAAAGAGGGAATGTATCATGGCTGTTTGCATAAAAAGATTTCAGCTTCATGAACACATGGAAATATTTAAAATGAAATACTGTTTCAGATAGCTGGAGAAACACCAAGTTCTTGTTATGTATGCTTCTTGGTTTCTGTGTATGAACACGAATATAAAGCAAACCAATATCTAAGCATTTGTGTATGAGTTTTCCTCTGAGCTTCTTTAGAGACCATTTGAAACCCACTATGTGTATTAAATTATGAACCATAACTTACTTCCCCATACCTAATACAAACTCCACAACTAACTTTTCAGCTGTTTAAGACAACTTGGATGAAAAAAACCCATGTCTTATTCCTGTCAAAAAATATCAGTGGAGAATATAATGTCCTTAACACTCAAAACTAGCAGAATACTTAGCTTATATTGATAAGTATGACTCAGAGTTTTGTATCCTATTGGATCTCAGATCTTATAGGGTCAAGAGACATGCACAAAGTAGACATCTTTTAGGCATTTACAAGTGTCTTAGTGGGAGAAGAGTCCAGTAGGTTTCAGAAAGCAGATGGCAGAGACTTTTCACTCACACCAATTGCCCTCAACTCTTTCTTGGATATTTCCATTACATGAAGGAAAGCCAAAGTTGTTTGGGCTGTTCATAGACTCCTTGTAGCTTCCTTTACATCTAGGGAATCCACAGGTATTGTTTTCACTCTTGGTTGGTTTTGCTGTTGTAACATCACCAAGTTTGCTTGGGGATTTTGCCTGTAGTCATTGAAGTCTGCTTGGATAACCACACTCTTTTCTTTGTAAATACTGACTCACCATGATTAATTCTCTGCCTGGCAGATAGTATTGACAGTAGGCTAAGAGGGATGAGAAAGAAAGATGTTAAGTAACTACCCACTGGATTCATAAGGGACTTCCAGGAATCTATAACATGGTCTCTTTCCAATATGCTTAACAGTGAAGCAGTCAAAAGATTTCCATTTTAAGATTTTATATTAACTGGACATCCGATCTATAGTTACTAACCAAATCAACATCCCACCCTGTATAGAATGGATAAATACACCACTCCCAGTATTCAGTCGAAGCACAGATAATACAGTCTGATGAACTTCAAATTGTTTATACAGTGGTTTTCACATGAATAAACTCTGGAATCTATCCCCCTCTTTTGACTTAAAAAAAAAAAAAAAAAAAAAAAAAAAGGAACAAAAAATGCAATATCTTTCTGCCCAGATTGTATTTTCTCAATCTAATGAACACGAACTCTGGCGTGCGTCCTCAGGCTGGCTGTAGCTGTGTTTAACACAAGTCTGTAAGACTGTAGGACAAAAGTGTGTATCATCTTTTCTTACTGCCTAAGGAAGAGATTTGATTTGCAGCAAAGACAGAATTCATATCCCACAGTCCAGTGGCTTTGTTCGGAGCGACGTGCCAACTGGGTTTAACGTGTAGCCTGTCCCATTAACCCTTGATCTGCTCAGGTCCTCCGCTGACAAATTGCAAGATAGGCAAAACTTTCAAAGCAAATCAGGTCCACAATGGTGCATTCCAAACTGCCTTCAGGCTCCCTCTCCTGGACATTTATGCATCCCTGTGCTTTGCAACCTGCTGTGTTTTCAGCACGTGTACAGCCATAGGTTGTTCAGGCCTTTACAGCACATGCTTGCCTTGTGTGTCCTGCACGCTATATCATGATGCATGTAATTACACAGGTCTTTTAAAAGGTAAATTTGATATTTTTAATAAGTCCTTTGAATTCAGTCCTTCAGGTGATTTTCTAGTTATTGGCTGTTTGTTCATTATTTTGAGTCCCTGTTTTAAAAATTATGACTGCTATGCACTTGCATTTCAATATTTCATTTAATAGTGGTGGTGGGGGGGTTGCCTTGTTCTATTAAACACACTCCAGAATATTACTTTGTTTCCCCACACATAGGTGTTATGAGGGTTATTTGTATTTTAAAGGTGTATTTATAGTATGGTCACTGCAATTTCATATTCTCTTCCCCTTCCAAAGGAAAAAGAAAAAAAAAATTATTAATCATGAATGGTTTAAATTTGTCTATTTAATGCATCTCCCAGGAACTTGAAACACCTGCTATGCCCTAGAAGAATGGAGAGGTTATATATTAGATTTAGGCTTGTGGATTAAAATAAAGCTTTTCTTTATAGGAGTTGCACCTGGGAATGGCTGCTCTAAAATTCTATAAAAACAATGAGAAAATTTGTTTCCAGCCCCAACTACTTCACAAAATAAAAGAAATTAACAAGAAAATATAACTGAAACAAAGCTGACAAAAAATTAAGTGCCATGGGAGAATCACAAATTTTGCCCTGCCAACAACATTTTGAGACCTGCTGTTTTCCCTGTAGGTGTCCACATGGCTTTGATTTTCTGCCGATTATAAAAAAACATAAACATTGGCAAATGCAGTGAAGAAAGAGTGCTGACCCCACTGTGTGAACTAGCCCTTGATGCTGTCTGCCTTGGTAGAGTCTCAGTTTGACTATAAAGATGTATTCATTTGGTTTTAATTTGAGGAAATTTTATATTTCAGTAAAATCAAAATGAAGTTCTCTTTGTTCAGATGAGTAAATTGTGACAGTTGAGTTTTACATAGATTTGCTGACACTTAATTGTGGCTCTGTCATTGTTTTGGTTGGGTTTTTTTCTTAATATTTAAAGGATTATATACAACTTTGTTAAGAACATGCAAACAAACAGTAAAGAAAAATGGAGAAAATCTATAGCACAATAAATCAACACTTTGTAATTTTCTCTGTAGCTTGTGTACAATGGGAGAATCAGATTTAAGGTCATATTCAGGGCTGTAGGCAGCTAGTCGCACGAGACGAGGTGACAGATTTAGTCTTAGAAAACTTTGGCCTCCTGGTATTGTGGCTGCAGTTGTTATTTGGCTAAGTTGTGGTGTTGGCAGCGAGAACAGATTTATGCACATAGAGCTGCCATTCTATTAGGGCTTTTATAACACAAAGTACACTTCTCAAGTTGTACCTTGGTCTGAAAAGAGCTGAAAGAAAGAAGCAATTGAGTACCAAGAGAATGGTACCAGATGCTGGCCTTTTGACACCAACCAGTGGGCCATGGCTGAGCACTTCCTCAGCAAGCCCTGCTTTCAGCCACTTCAGCTACCTTAAGAAACACTCATAATAAAAAACACTATCAAAACCAAAGAGTTTCATGAAGTCCATGTGAAAAAAGAAGAAAAAAATAGAGAAAAAAAATAAAAAAAGAAGGAATTTACTAAACAAGAAGGTGATAAAATCTAAAGCATGCTACTCTCTTCAGCTCCTAAGCTAGATGGAGGTTTTCAAAGAAGTGTTTCTTACCTTTCTAACAGTAAAATCAGTAGTTAGACTTACTGTCAGGGAAGTGGGGAGACCATGCTAACCAGGATACTCTCCATATGAAGCACTTGGGAGGGGCTTCAGGAGATCTGCCTTCCCATCCCTGCATCTGCTGTTCTTTTTCTGTGTCCTGAAACAAATATATTAAGTTGTTCATGTTTCAGTTCTCCCTCTGTAAAATGGGGATGATAATTTTTAACTGCTTCTGCCCTTTCATCTGTACTTTCCATTGGGATTGTAGGTTCTTTGGGGCTAAATGTGTTTTTTACATCTTCAAATTCCACAAGTGTGAGGTGAAAAACCTGCTCGTAAACACAGAGATACACATAAGAAATTGACTCCTGTAGTTTCAATTAACTCCTTTGCACTTTTAGAGCACCTTTTAGCCAAAAACCTCCAAGTAGTTTACAAACAATGCACGATGTTACGTCCAACCTCACAATACTTCTATGAGTTCATTGAAAACTATTGCAGTTTTTTAGATGGAAAAAAACAGGGGGACATAGAAAGCCTGTGATAGAAAAAACATCAGGCCAAGGATTTTTCAAAGTGCCTGTCCTCTGT
This sequence comes from Charadrius vociferus, assembly GCF_000708025.1. Classification (NCBI taxonomy): domain Eukaryota; kingdom Metazoa; phylum Chordata; class Aves; order Charadriiformes; family Charadriidae; genus Charadrius; species Charadrius vociferus. The sequence goes on along the minus strand of NW_009647856.1, from coordinate 4,299,214 downwards.
CCTAACAAATAGACCATCCCTTCTCGCTTGGCCTCTGCCAAAATATTTGCAAAGTATGGGGAGAAAGTAGGCACATGTCAAACCATGTCCTTCTCTAATGAAAACCACAGGCACGTATTGCTAAATTATTACAACACCAACATGCAAATATTGTCAGTGATGAAATATATGGAAATCAGTTTCAATGGTAGAAGTTGAGCACACCCTCTGTGGTTTGGATACAAAGAGAGAGGTAGTCTTCTTTAATGTTGTGAAGGGTCACTTATTGAGCTATGACAACTTTACCTTAGATTTAGCAGGGTAGAATAAAGTGGAAATAGGCAGCTGAAAGGCAGAAAGAGAGTGAAGGTTGGGGCACCTGGTTTATCCCTGTTGGATGAGTCCTCACCACTACCTGCTCATCAGACACAGTATTCTGTTGACACCTACACCTTGATAGATTTAGTACTTCCTTTTCCCCAGAAGAGAAATTTTTCAGATATGAGATTAGATTAGATTATTGCTTTTCTTCGTTATACTATATATTCTTCATTGCATATTCCTCATTATACTACATATATCTATATCTTTGTTATAAATTCTGCATTATATTACGTAATGTTTCTTCAGGGAAAGAAATGATGTCATGCTGAAAGCTGAAATCTTGAGACCTGGGTTAAGTTCCCACTTCTGCCATAGGCATCTTATGTCACTTAATTAAACCCTCTCAGGTTTTGTTCTTTTCTGCTTTGCATCTTACATAATTCTTTAGAAAATGCTATAACCAGTCCAAGCTGAAAAATATTTACTTCTGCTGAAAAGACTATCCCAGGACAACTCTAAGTATGAGCATGTGCATCTACCCATGTATCCAAGCAATTAATACAAATAAACAGGGACATATGTGTATAAGTCTTTACAAGTTTATATACCTATAAATAGGGATCACTTCCTCCCATTATGGAATTCCAGTCACCTCTCAGACACAGAATGGTAGATGTTTTCTGCTAGCAGTGTTTCTCAAGGATCTCTTGGAAGAGAAAGTGGTTGGGACCTCTTGGAGAATTTAAGCAAGCATAATATAATTACCTACACTGGAAGTAAGCCAGGACACTGGGGTTAACACCCCTGCTCAAGTGAAAGGAGCCAGGGGACTGTTCACTGCTATAAAAATGGTCAAGAGCTGTGGTTTTAGGTTACATTCAAAATACAGGTGACTCAAGGACATTGCTAAATGTATTGCACTGAGTGCAAGCTTCACTTCTGTAGAATGGCCTAGCATATTTTTAATATTTATGAGTACTTGAAGCAAGCTCTTCCAATTGTTACTATTTGTGATACACAGAGGTGAAGAAGTTAAAGACAGAAGGAAAAATTATATTCAGTTCAAACCAGTATTCAATCCTGATCTGAGTGAAACCATAGAGACATTTCCTTACTATTGAGAGAAGCATCAGACTTGGTTTCAATTTTATTGTGCACTGTTAGGTGCCTAGAAAATAAAAAGTGAGCCTTTCAATGGGAACTTGTTGCTATAGACAGATTCCTACATGATGAATATGGTTTTGGTTTTGGTTTCTGTGACTGTGTTCTGCCTGAGTGTTTTCTAAACACATAAAGCGTGCTGGAGAAGGACATATAGTTATGTTAAAAGTGGCTGAACAGTAAAATTTTTAAGTTTTTACAAAAAAAAAAAAAAAAGCTTTTACAAAAAGTTTAGGAAGGAGCTTATTTGTACTGTTAAGCATTTTCATTAGCTTTCTTGCCTTTGCTCAGCTGAACTAAGACTGCAGTTCAGAAAGGGCATGCCCCAAATGAAGTATACACACGGGCTTGACTTGTTAGACACCCTTAGATCACACCTAAATTAAGTTGCTCTAAATTTATTTAGAGCAGTACTGGCATACCTTTTGATATAATTACCTAATCATTACAGTATTTCTTCAGGAAAGACAGGACTCATTGTTTCCACACCACAGTGCAGTGCCTTCAGTCATTGTCTTTTGAGATATGTTCTGGATGAAGGGATTTTTCATCTATCCTGTTATATTTGAGGCAACTCGTGACCAGCAATGCAGGAACAAAGAGGGATTGATCCATAGGTGTCCATATCTAGAAATCAGAACACTCAGCTGGGAAGGGAAGTCCTGTTTCTGTGAGAAAGTCTGCTCCTCATTGCCTACATTAGTCTTTTTTTCAACCTAGTGGTGTAAAATGTGAAAATAATATACACGTCTAATCATGTTTAATCCAATAGGTAGCTTTTGCTTGATAACAGCGCTTCTTAAACTGACCTGAGTGATTTTGCTCTAAAGAGTATGCAAAGCACTTATGGACTCTGTTCCAGTGGCAACGGCTCATGTTAGAGTGATGGTGACAAACTGGTGGGGACAGTAACATCTTACAGTGGGACAGCTGTTCGCTCAGGAAAAGTCTCATCACGTGTTGCACATCCAGCTGTCAACGGAGGTGTGCAGAGCCAACAACACGGAGAGAGAACAAGAGATACTAGGCACTTTCAGAGAGGTGAGGACTGCCTGCGCATAACAGCGTAATCCTTAGGAAAACATCCGTGAGAGGTGCTTGTCCTCCACCACTGTGAGCCATGCTGCCTTTTGCTGCCTTCTCCCTTCCTTCCCCACCACACACGCTCAGCTTGGCCACAGTCTGGCATGTACGCCATGGAAACTTCTGCAGTGTACAGCTGTGCTCAGCAGGCACACAGGTGTTTCTGCCAGTACTTTCTGTCTTGCCAACACTGGCATTGTTTTTTTTAAAGGCAGTCGGGATTTTTTGGCAATCCCACTCGGATGTTCAGCAGACACAGGGTGAGCGGAGCCCACCCAGCAAGAACGAATGAAATCATCCTTGTTCCTCACCGATTTCCTGGTCGTTCTCAGCCTTTGAGGAAGAAGTCAAAGGGGACAGGTGAATCATTTAGGAAACGTTTCCGTATTAATATGCTTATTTTACTGTTTTGTAGATTAGCCTGAAAGGATTAAGCACGGCATCTGGCGTTCAGTGAGGTCCCACCTTTCCCCCAGTGATACTGCTGGATTGCTGAGGCACATGGAGGTCAAGAGACTGTCCACAAGATCGTCCAGTGACTCAATGCCTCAATTCAGACTTAGTCCCAGCATCTGCTTGACTTCTGATTTTTTGTTCTAATCACGAGACCCACCCAAAATTAATTGGTCAGGAATTCGAAGCTGGTCGGATTGAGTAGGTCCTTTTATGTTTGTGACAATAGCATGTCAGTGTTTTCATGATGAATAGAGGAAATCTGGTACACAGTATCAATCCTTAGTGAAGAATCCGGTCCTTAAAGGAGGAACAAGCTTTAGAAACTCAAACAACCACACATGCACAAACAAACGAGAGACAGTCTTGGGGCTATTCATTGATTCAGTCAAAGACAAGTTTTCTTTGCTAATAGCTCTTGTGCTTCTGAGGCATTTTCTTCTGTGACCAAGGTCAGCATAACATGGCAGAAATCACTCCATGGTGGGAAACGGCACTGTCAGTTCTGCTTCGTATCTTTCTTTCTCTTTCTGAATCTTGCTTTTTAACTTCTGCTTTTTTGAAAAATAAATGTTCCGCTGAAGATATGTCTAAACTTCTTGTTAAGTCCTGAAAATGTGAACATTGAGAATGTGATGCCTCCTCTCAAAAAAACAGTCTTTAATGGACAGAAAATAAAGTACTTACTTACCTTGATTTTATGTTTTACATATTCCCTTAAGACAATACAGAGTTCCATTAAATGTTTTTCTGTTATTCCATGAACATGCTGACATCATCCAGAACAAAGAGAAGGAGCTAAAAGTGGAAAATTGTTTTATGAATGGAGTTTCTTGAAGTCTGATTTTTAAGCCACTAGTCCCTGGAGGTAACCAGGACTTCCAATTTTACCAAAATGATGCATAAAATTGTTGGATATTTATTTGTTTTTATCTAGTAAATGCTTTCAAATTGCTAGTGTTATTTTTGGATATACACAGGAAAGAGGTTTTAGGGATGGGAACTCCTAAGAAGATGAAGTAATTTGAGGTCATGGGGCATTTTTAGATCAGCCAACTCTCATAGAAGATAATTGCACAGGTTCATCTCATTATGCTAGGGAGATAGTAGCTTAAATTGAGAATATTTGTTTCTTTTGTAGGAGTGGTAGGTAATCTTACCCTTTACCTATTACTGTCGGGTAACACCTTTTCCTTCCACCATTGCGGGAGTCAGGAAGCTGAGCCCTGTTCCATAAACCACGAGGAATCTCATTGTTTTCTGTTCCTTCTGAAAATACTCCTGCTTTCATAGGTTTTGAACAGTGTGGGCATTTAAAACTCTACCAAAGCAAAACACAACACAGCACAGGTAGTTCTGAGGAGAAGGTAGGAGAGAAGTCACCATGACAGGTGTCAGTCACATTGCCTAATGCTATTTTGAGTGATCCTGGGTTACTGTAATGATAAGAGTGTCAGGAGCCCAGGCAAACTGTAGCAGAGATTCTGGGCCTTTGTAACCTGCTTTAACAGATATATAATTTTGATCATCTCTTTAAAATATTTATCTTCTGTTTTGTTTTCCACTGCAACCTAGAACACATTATAATCTTCCTGCTCTTTAATGAAATTAATTTTGGAGGTACATGACTAAGTTTCGGAAAATTAGAAACATCTAAACTTTGCATATTCTTATATGATCAAAATGCACAGACCTTTTTTTCCTCTTGAAATAAGTATTTTTAAGCAGTTTTTCATTCAATTCTTTACTAGCTGTTTTAAAATGCTGGGGAATGAAATAGTGTGCTTGCAACTAAGTGACAGCACTTGTCCTGGAAATGAAATTCACATCGCTAAAGTGTTTATGGAATACATGGAATGAGAGCATATAAATCATGGCCTCTTTATGTATAGTTCAAAAACAGTTATTTCAAACATTGCAGGCATTGCAGTATGTCATGCTGAAAAATAATGCAACATTTCACGAGGACAGGTGGGATGGCATTGACAAAACTTTCCCTGTGTGTAGCAAAAAGGCCTAGCTTTATGTGCACCTAAATAAAGAATACACTTGATTAAACTTCGCTTGTGAACCTCTTTTAAAAACTTCGATATCACTTAGAATAGCACTGAGATATTGGTGGTCTGAAGATCATACACTCATGACTAGCTCTTCTTTAAAAAAAAAAGAGGGCAATTCAACACATACTTACAGTAATAAAAATAACTAAGTTTCCAGAGAGGGACAATTTTCTTCTGTTCCAACTTTGGTAAAACTGTCAGTTAGTTCCGATCTTTTCATGAATTTGCTTTTATAGCAGAAAACGCAAGCGATCTGATGAGATTGTAATGATGTCTGTTCAACTGAATATATAAATGAATCATACTAATTTTTACTATTTCCAGAAGTGGTGTAAAAAGGCTGGCTTTGTGAATGCAGCTCTTAGCAGCCATAACCAGATGGAAAGAAATTACAACTTTGACTAACCCAAAATCCAATGGGTAGAAAATGGAAAATATTTGTCATGAACTTGGTATTGAAGACTCTAAAAGAATGAAGTCCTTTGTAGACATAAATACATCTTGCTATGGTATTGCTTTAAATAGTATAGTTACTTTATACTTTCAAACTGGAAGGTTTTATATTCTGGTTTTTTGATTTCCCTTATCTTCCATTGTTTTGTAAAAACAGAATTTCAAGTCAAGAATACCTGAAGTCGGCTTCCACATGCTGTTCCCAATTGCTGTTAGATAACTGTGTTCAACAGGAGAGTATTTGGCTTCTCACTGTACAGTACATAAATCTTATGAAATTGCTGTTTCAATTTTTCTCTTTCCTTTGAACTCTTGAATGGAGGGAAAGAATTTCTTAAAGAGTTCAGTAGGAATGTCCCATTACGAGACATCAATCATCAAATGCCCATTGTACATGGAAAGTGAGGTGACGGTAATAAAATTGACATAACTAAGCAAGCAGCATCTGACCTTTAGGAGCCAGAGCTTATGATCAGAAGACCCAGTCTTCCAAACCTTTAGGAGTTAAGAGTTATCATCTCCCCCAAAAAATACCTCAGTAAATGAAGTGCTACATATGAATGTATGTGATAAAAGAGGTGGAATAAATTCTTCCCTGACCCTTAGTAGGGGAGTGTTGACAGAACAGAGGTAGAGAGTGACTTTTGAAGGGAAGGAAAAAAGGAATGTATCTTTGGGTCTAGATGGGAGCAGCTGCTCCCCTTATCTTGCATCAGTGTTAAAGTAGTTGCTGTTCCTGCCATGTCAGCCAAGTCACAACACAGCATGCAATGCTGCCTGCAGTTGTTGCAAAGAAAAGGAGCAACGGGTACCGTCAAAATGTTGTATCCACAATGTGAACATAAATCTTCCTTGTGCTTTGTCAACCTGTTTGCTTTTGTCTACGCTCTGTTTTCCATGTAACATGCTGTCACTACCATATTATTCTTTCCGAGCTTGCCAGTCCTTCAAGTATTTCCAGGGCTGGTTAGAGGAGACAGAGCTACTGTGAGTTCTGACTCAGCATTAGAGTGATGAATTAATGCCTTTTTAGTGGTCTTTTTTAATTATTTAGTTGTTCCCTCCTGCTTTGCTGTTTTATTTGAGTCAACGCATACACAGCTGATATAACTGATTAGTGCAAACCAAAACATTCAGTATTTTAAATCTTAGCAGAAAGTGTCCAATTATCCCTTGAATGGATTGCTCTTCCCATTTAGGTGCCATACACTTTTGCAAAAATATGAATGTTGCAGGGTTATACCAGTTCCTTCCTAAAGCTTTTGTGTAAATTCATAATATATACCAAAATAAAATTACAGGAGTTGAGAATGTACTATTTCCAGAATCCTTGAGAAAGTTGTTTCCTCCCATTACGTAGGCCCTACTTAACTAATTCCTGGGTCAGATATGTAAGCTCTTAAACAGAGAGTGCATCACAAGAATGTATACAATAGAGATGAACTGCACAGGGATTATTCACAGAAAACTACACATTTCGAAGAATTCTAGCACAACCTTATGAAAAAAAAAAAAAAAAAAACAACCAACCAAACAAAACCAACCCCAAAACCTGGGTTTGTTGTGTGCTTGATACTTCTTTTACGTTTTTCTGTTAGAAATACTTTGGTGATTTAGGATGACTTGACCACTGGCTTCTCGGGGTTAACAGTGGACACATGTGACAAGTAATATTTCCTTATTACTCCTTGGTTCACGAAAGAGTGCAGAGATACCAGAGTGGGAAGAAGGTATCTAGTAATAGTTAAATCTTTCTACTGTTCTATTCTGCTGTTTGTATCTGAGACACAAGTGCTCTGAGAAATATTATATGCGAAGAAAGAAAAAGGGTAGGTTGCCCTCTTTGCATTTTTACCTCCATCCCTCTTTCTCCGTGCTTACATGGCCTCCGTTCCTGAGGTACTACAATATCTGACAATTTACTTAACAGATTCAGAGAGCAATTTGTGGCAGACAGTTACTATGGTCTCCGTTTTGCAAACAGGAAACTGAAGCACTGAGGAACTAAGCTGCAGAGCAGGTCATGCAAGTGAGCCACTAACAGAGCAAGACATTAAATTCTTCCTTGGTCCATCAGTAAAGTCCTATTCAGGAGAGAACTTCAGGAGGCGCTTATCAGCCGTCTCTCCCGTAACACACTTTTTTTTTTCCCCTGAGCACAATGCTATAGGAAGGATCCTTCACTTGGCCTGGTGTGCTAGTGTTTCTGTGCAGGGGCAGATTTCTAGGGTTCAAAATTAAGTATATTTATAACTCACAAACAAGTTTATAAATAAAACAAAAAGAGAAGCTAACCATATGCCATCTTCCAGTTTATGTTTTCAGGGAATATAGTTCCAAGAGCTCTTTGAACTTGAGAGCAAACATGCGTTTTGTACCGTGCAGATGTTTCAGCAAACTATAACCCATCATTGCTTCTCTGGAGTACAGTGTACTGTGGCTTTAATTCAGCAAAGTACAGCATGTCAAATGTCAGGTTGTTATGACAGCAATAAACTTGTGATTCCCTTGAAGCAGATGTTTTAATTTGCGAGGTGTTTTTTTTGGGGGGGAAATCTGCTTGCATTTAAATAGATGTTCAGATTGAGAAAGGAATTTGCTTGAAAACATCTTTTCCACCTGTATGAAAACTTTATCAGAGAGGCTTATGACACATGTGTGAAGCGGTGGGAGAAATCATCACAAAGATGGCCAAATTACAGAAATCTCCTTCACACCTGAAATATGACCTTTCTGAAGTCACTCCAGTATAGGAGCTAAATCTGTACCATGGAAGGACCATGTTTAATATACCTGATATTGCAAAAAGAACACCGAAAACAAGAGTCTGCTGAGGGATCTTCCTCCCTGCGTGGATTTCCGGGGTGTTGATGGTCCTTGCTGCTGTGAATTAACATCATGATCATGCTCATGATCATTCACTCCTTAGTGTGCTCTTGCTTTTACCCTTGTTTGTAGTGATCAATGAAGACTACGGTTTTATAACAAGTGCTAAAAGTAAAAACCTTTGATGGTTTTCAAAGGCAGGGAAGAATTATGTACCTGTCTGAGCTGCAGGTAAAGAATGTTACGGCTTTGGAACACTAATTCAACTAATTAATTGATCTCACTTTGCAGTGAAATATTGGACCTTACTCTGTCCTCAAAAGCTGGCAGGATTGTCCCCAGGATAAGACTGATTTTAAAGTTCATAACTTGCTGGATTCACGTGGAAGGCAAAAACGTAGGGAAGAGACTGCCCCAATAAACAGGGTGCACAGACTGATGCACTGAAAAAGTCGGTCTAGGATTCCTTTTGTGCTGGGGTTACACACCTCAGACTTGGTCAATATTGTATCATATATGTTGGCAGTTTAATTATTTATTTTTTTTCCTCTAGTTCTTTATATGAGCTGGTGTAACCCTAGTTGCTGTTTATATTTCAGACTTTTCACCTTTCTAAGGCTGGTAACTCAAAACAAGTAAGAAAATGTAAACCTAAAATCAGGCATGGGCATTTCCAGAGTTTCCTTGAAAGAAAAAGGAAAAAAAAAAAAAACAAACAAACAAAAACCCCAAACCCTGCTTTCTTTAATGAGTCTTCTGTCTCTGATAATGTTTTTAGGAGTTAACTGCAGTCCACCTAGTATTAAAACTACTCAGCAGAAGCAGCTGTGAAGAGTTAAACCCCCACAAAGTAATGAAATTCAGCCCAGTGTAGAATGATCCCAGAACCAGCCACTCAGCGGTATTGTAGAGGCAATGTGGATCCATCAGCAGTGGGAGTATGAGCATTTTTCCACATTATTTTGAATGGGTTATGTGTTGGTATATCTGCCTACTAGATACCCTGAATAACTAAATAAGGGGCCAAGTTAGATAGTTGTGTAGCAAAAATATTTTTTTTTCTGTTATGATTAATGTTGTAGGCTATGAAAAATTCTTGCATGTTTCTTTCATCTCAAAAATTATGACAACTCATATCTGAAAGCAGTGGGTATATTCTGCAGCAGCAGGCAAGGAGGCAGAATGGCAGAAGCCTTTGGAAAGAAACCTAGCCGTTTCTGGTTTTGAAATACGTTTGAAATAAGAATTTGGGTCATCTGTAGCACTAACATTAACTTAATGGGAATTTACTTTGGAAACTTCATTTTCATCACACAATATGGCTAGTAGTATGTATCCAAACACAGCAAACTTGATGAAACGAGGACTGTAAGCAGAGGGGACTCCTTCACTCCTGCTTTCTCCCTGCTGCCATGCACATAAGTCTGTGGTGAGTTTGTGGATTTTAAAACTTTACTAAATGGGTGGCCTCCCAGATCTGTACATCATTGCTGAGTGGCTGGTAGCATGTTTATAATTAAAAATCATGACATATGACCTTTAGTCCATGGCCACAGCATAATTGCTTTCACCCTGCCTCATTTATGAATGCAAATCAGGTCAATTTAACTCAGCATTGTGTTTACTCTGCATATTTTTAAAAGACTCCTCTTGCCACAGCATGTCTTTCCCCTCGACTCCTGCACTTTGCGGTAATTGCAGAGCATGCTGTCATGCTGGAATTGCAGGTACGGATGGTTTGAGTGGTGATAGAGTTGGAGTGGTCTGGAGATGCCTTGGATCTGTCAGCAGCCAAAAGCGATGAGATAATTTGAATGGGACAACTTTGTCTTTGAATGGCTAATAGTACCTCAGAACAAGCTTTAATAGAACTACTATACTTTGGCAATAAAACTAATACCTTCTCACTGAAGTTATTTGTGCTAGCTGAGGCTCTGGCTCCCAGCTTGTTATACAAGCGAGGAGACTGCAGGTTGCAGAAGGCTCTGCCCCCAAAACTTGTCTGTGGACGGCCATTCTTCACTGTGCCTTTGAACCCTCACCATGCCTTGAGGTAAACTCCTCCCAAGCGCCAGTGGGTTAAATCACCCTTGCGTGGAGGCACACAGGGAGAAGGAGGGGAATTTCAACTGGTCGTTATCAATCACACAGCACAAACAGTTTGGAGGAGTAATCAGTCTCTCTGTCCTTAGCACAAAGAGGTTTACAACACCAGAGGAGTTTATTATTATTGCTGGTCTTAGATCATCAAAGTCATTTTGTTTCGTCTTGAACAGTAGTCAGAGGGGTTAAAGTGAGGTTAAACTGCCTAAACAAAATGGAAGCAATTACACAGTGGGATCGCGGAGGACTGTTTGCTTTAACCCTCACTGACAAAAAAGGTACTATAAGAAAAACGTTCCCTGAGTCTTTACAATCATTAAATGCATCTGTCTGTTTAAGTTCATGCCAAATTTCTTCACCTAAATCTTTTTGGGAGTGTCACCCTTTTAAACACCATCAGTTTCTTCACAGTTCCCAACACAGCTGCCATTCAGTGTCTGATCTCTGCGGCGTTGTCATCACTTTGCAAACCGCTTTGCAGGACAGGACTTACACTGCGCTGGAGATGTGCCTGTAAAAGTTATGCCTTAGCTTTTTCTACTTAGTGATTTGGCAGGAGGAGACGAGGCTATATGGAAGAGCAGTATGATGGGGAATGCAGATCTGGCCTATTCCAAGCTTTAAATTGCAAGATGGGGAATTGACTCTTCCCCTCCATTCAAGGTTATATCACAGCTGAATTGTCAAACTTGGCCTTCCAGTGACCTACACCATGTGATGGGATGAGATCTGCCCTTTACTAGTTGTTGGGGTTTTTTTTTCTGTTCCTCGAAAATGGAAGGAGTAGCATAAACAGCTTTCACTGACAGTCTGAGCACTGCTGTATTACGGGTCTAAACGGAGTCTTTATTGAATTCCCTGCAGGTTCATTGCTGTTAAGCAGAAAAACACATCAAAGAGTCCTAGAAAGGTGGCGTGTTTAAAGAAAGAACAGGAAAAAGGTTCTTTTAATTCTATAAGCAGGCATTGACACAGTGTTTATTGAAACTTGTCTGTCTGAAAGGGGACTAGGGCTTCTACAGATAACCCAAATGAAGAATTGCATGCCTAATTTTATCATTATGTAAGATGCTTGCAAAACGGTTCCTCTGTGCCCTGAAGGAATGTTACTGAAATAGCTCCTGTATAGATGTGAGCCTTTGCAAAGTTAATGGTGAAATATTTCTGTGAACCTGTGTCACACCTCCAAACAAGGGGTGACTCTTTCAAAGAGTTCTCTGTATCCTCTGAAGGGTTTGTCTTGTTCAAGCTTGTTGCGAGGCTTAAAGACAAAACCAGCAGGGAACAGGATAGGAGGAGAACACTGCGTTTACAACTTGTAAAAAAGCTTGCAATTACGTGGCATATATTCTGTTGGGAAAAAAAAAAAAAAAAAACACACAACCCTTTTTTATGCAAAAAAAGCAATAAAAACAGCTTGTCAATAGAGCCAAAATTTTCAACTGCAAAAAAGATTTAATGGATTCCCAGTAATAGAAGAGGGTTTTCACAGGGATGAATCAGGCTCTTACTTCTCAAAACATTACTGTAAATGGTAAAGACTAAATAATATTCTTACACAAATATCTGTGCAGCTGATAATTAACCACAGCCAGCACATGAAAGAACATATTTTGATCTGTCTTGCTCCAGATTTAAAACAATGGAAATCTGTTTGATTCATTGGGACTATTTTCATCTAAAACTCTAAAGTTGCAGTGTGATAGTAGAACAGAGCTTATCATTTATGAGGAACTGCTTTGAATATGTTAAAGCTATAGATGAAAATACAGGTAATGCCATGTAAAGGGGCACTGGTTTGACTGGGGTTCTGAATGTGTGGAGGGCAAGATTGCCACCTGTCATGGCTTATATGCTAAAATTAAATAAGTGTCTAATTTTTTGTGACTTATCTGAGAGAAGATAGCATGAAGACTTAGTGGAAATGTGTCTTCTGTTACAATTCAGGAGCATTTGCATCTGAATAGTTAATGCTAAAATGCCAGCCGTCCATGTAACAACAGTGCAGTATGCCACTTGCTTAATTAAATTAATTTCCTTTCCTTCCCCCAAATGAATGGACTACTGGACCATGGCATGATTTATGTATCCTCTAATACTGGCTCCTCAGACACAAGAAGGGCATAAATGGGATAGTGCAGACACTATTTTTATAAGCAAGCAGACAACTGGATATGAGAACAGAAATGGGTAATACTTCCACCATGTAACGATCCCGATGGCAAGGTACGCGTTCTTGTGTCATGCCAGTGTAGCATAGAGGAGAGTCTTGTTCCTTTGGCCTCTAAAAGCATGATATCCAAAGTATGTGCGAAGCTGCACCTGCACAAGCTCAGATTCAGCAGCTTGTTTAATCACACCTGGCGCAGGATCTTTATATCACATTTCTATCAATGCTTTTTCCTTGCACAGTACTAAAATATAAATTATCTTAGCCTGAGTGTAACTGAAGGATAGCCTGGAAGGTAGTTTACCCTGGTAGGGGTCAGTGGTGTATAGTGACATTCAGACTGTGACTTACTGTCACTGTCTCACTGCTGGCAGCAGAGAAAAGAGCTACTGAGCTGCCCTGCAAGATTCCAGTCACTGTTGTACCTTCTCCTG
>NW_009647856.1:4264432-4286099 GCF_000708025.1 Charadrius vociferus | reverse complement strand
ACCCACCTTCCAGCAGCTGCCTCGTCCGGGTAAACTTATTTCGGAACAGGATGTACCAGGAGATGCTGTTGCACAAGATAAAGTTCCCAGCAGGACTCATTCCTTCAGGCAAAGAGCACCTCTGAGAACCGTACGTGGGTTTTGTACTCGCATCTCCCAAAGAAGAAATTTCCTAAATTTTCACTGAGGACGTCTGTTGGGTGTCTGATGTGTGAGCTGATAAACCAGGTTACTCTCAGTAAACACTGAGACTGAGTGTCACTGATTTTCTGCTCTGTACCAGCTAGACATCCATCTCCTGTAAGCACGAGATTAGAGTGGTATGCTGGAGACGGGATAAGGGACAGTATTTTTGTCCTGGATTCTAGTATCAAGAGGAAGGACATATTTAGCAAAGAAAAAGAAGAAAGAGTCATTTTGTCATTTGAGGTCTTTATTCCTGATACACACTAGCTTGTGCGGAGAGGAGAGATGAGGCTTTTGGACTGCTCCCCAATAATTCATTGGGATTTCATTCTTTCCCCTTAAATGGGCAGGGAGGATAAGACTGATAGATATTTTCAGAGCACTGCTTTGAATTAACAGTTCCAGTAGCGGGCACTATAAACAGCCAGTCTGGGTTGCGTCTTCTGATCTCGCCCTCCATTTAGACACTCTGAAGCCAGCAGATCCTTTTCTTTTTCTTCTTTTTTTTTTTTTTTTTATTTCCTTTCACAGACCAATTCCAAAGGATTCTTAAACTATAAAAATGAAATTGCTCCCTATAAAATATAATTGGAGCTGCATTGTAGTTCAAGTGACAACCAGATGCTGGAAAAAAACCCCAAACTCTTGGTCCAATTATATAAGTTTCTTAGTACTCTCACTGCACAAAGTCTTGTCCAAAGGAGATTTGCCTCTGCTAAGATCTTGCTGGTAATTTTTATTCACTTTTAAAGGCCTTTTTGATAGCTTTTCTCCTTCTGTATCTACACGTTTTCTCAATATACCGAGACTAAACATGTGTGTGTTCTGTAGGCTGGGAAGCAAATTTGTAAGTGTAATAGGTATTAGAACAGGCTATATAAAACCCAGAGTGGCAATTACAGTGGCTGTATTCCCACCGTCCCTTAAAAAGCACAAGTCACCTCACCAAGCCAATGGGTTTCCATCAGTGTCTAATAAATGCAAATTAAAGAAAGTCAAGCCGCTTAAGTTTGCAAATCTGGATCTTTTTATTGAGTAAAAATGTATGTGTTTTGTGCTAATTAAATACTCTGGGGTTTATTTTTTTTTTCTGTGGAGAATTCCAGTCCCTGGCTTTGAGCGACTTCCCGATCCACCCAAACTCTGCTAGAAACAGCAATACTGTTCTGTCTAATCTAGTTATCTAAACTGAAAACAGTGTTAGCAAATTTGTTTACTTCCAGGTGATTGCAACAAGCTGAGTAAGATGGTTGTCCTGTCATTGTTAGCATCACTGAGCGGGTGGCACAATTTGGAGTTTGTGTGTTGGTTTTTTTGTGTTTTGTGTGGGTTTTTTGGAGTTTGTGTGTTGTACTCTGGCATTGGGTACAGGTCTTACAGGATGCAGCTGAAAGGTGGAATTTTGGACTTCCCACTGTCTAACTTTACTGGGATCTCCAAGTTCTCTCCATTGGGTTGTATGAATTAGTACCTTGAGAAAGTTAGTGAAAGGGGCTGTAAAAACAAAACTCTGCTGAAGAGCTGGGGAACACTGCACTGAGAGGAAATATTGGATAGATACAGGATTAGGCTCTTGCTGCCCAAGTCCAATGGCAGTCCAAGTGAAATTAAAAGTCCTTTCTTTAAGTGATAACTTCAAAGTTATATTCTTCCAAAGCTCAATGGACAATACTGCTGTTTTCAAATGTCTGAACCATACAATATTTACTCTCTTTATTTGAATAAAATCCTGATTTTCAGACTTCTTGTTTAATCAGTGAAATCTGTTAATGACCATATTTGTGAATTATGGCTTTTTGATCTTCAATAATAGAGCTATTGACACACGTTGCGTAAGAAAATATGCTTATTTGTTTTGAACCTGGATAAATCCTTCTGTTTCTCACAGGAAAGCACTGCACAAATGGCCAGGTTTCTCCAACAATATGCATTACCTTAGGTCAAAAATGTCATATAAAAATTTAGCACCAGTTTGTACTTAGTGAATATCAAAGACAAAGCTGTTTCTGTACTAAATATTTCTTGTAATGCTGCACTAGCAGCAGTTTCAAAGTGCTTTATAGGCACAGTCAGAGGTGGAAGGCTGAGCAATAATTCAGATTCAAGGTGATAACGACATGAATAACCATTGGACGGTTGGAGTCCAAAAGAAAGAGTCGTAGCCCGTGCCTGTACAATAGGATGTGTGTGCCCTTTGCAACAGTTACTTCTTAAATACAGCAATGTCATTTGCTGTGATCAATAGGCAAGTTCATAGTCCTTCGGAAAGCTGAGGATTCCCTCCTTCTCATTAACCGATAGTTCACATATATCTCTTGTGTCTCTTGAAATGCTTAGAGATGACCACAATGTGTTTTCAGTCCCTGCAGGCCTGGAGTAAAAATATTTACTGAGAGAGAAGAAGACGTTAAGAGTGGGGGAATGTAAAAGGAGCCTTTGGATTTTTACTTTGGGCTGCTTTTGAACGAACTTTAACAACCAGGGCTGAAAAACCACAAACATCTAGCTAAAAATGAAGAAAAATCAGAACCACTTGTTCTCTGGTGACTGAGGTGCCTTGGTATCAGCTGTCAGAAGTAGCATTATAACAGGAAGAATAGTAATTATAAAAAAAAAGAAGAAAAAACCCAAACAAACAAATAAAAGGAAATTGCCTTGAATTGGCAACAGTGTATGTGACATTTCTTTGCAAGTATATACCATCTACATGATATACATCATCTGCAGCACAAAGTATAAACAACAAAAAGCAAAATCACGAAAATATTTGCAGTTATTTTAACAGGACTTCTTGAGTATTTTTTCATTCCATAGTTCTTAATCTTTTGAACAGAGCAACTTTTAACTAGCAGTGCCGACAAACCTATCAGATACTCCATACATGCATAACCTTTGATGCCTGGTCTGTCTTTCTATCTATCCATCCAAAACTGTATGAATATTGGAGCTATAACGCATTAAGCAATGTAACATACTGTTACTGTCCCTGCATAATTGTCCTGTGTCTCCCTGGGCATATATCCTCTTTAAAACTCCTTCTTTTGGGGGTTGGACTAGATGATCTTTAAAGGCCCCTTCCAACCCAAGCCATTCTATGATTCTATGAAAACAAAATCAGAAAACTCAGAATATTCAAAGAAGAATTATTTAATATTTTTAGGGCGACAGCATCAGCATATGCATCTGAGCTGGGCTGAAAAGGTGAAATTTAGATGTGAAAAAGGATTTAGCATCACCAGATTTAATGATCATTCTGTTTGCATACTTAAAACCTATGAATTGTGATTATACTTTTGTTTGTCTTCTGGTTCCAAATGCTCCTAATATCTTCAGCTTTGAGGCACAAACAACTATTTGCATTGATATCTGCAGGCCTAAAAAAAGTGTGAGTTATGCACTAATGGTTCAGAAGTTTATAATTCAAACTTTTTGGGGCAGGCATTGTATTTCACTTGGTGTGTGTCACACCCAAGTCCCTGAGAACCCTGGGTCCATCTGTCACAATGGGAAGTTTGACTGTTGTCTTCAACACTCAAATGTAAGTGGCAGAATCACAGTTCACAATCATAATTTTATAAATAAATTTACTTTTTCTTTAGATTTCAGGGAAATTATTTATTTTGTTTGGATTGAGCTTTGAGCACCAGCTCTTATGAATGGTTCATATTTAAATTCAAGTCCGTTCATTCATTTGCAAGTATTATGCCAGGGGCAAGTGGAGAAGAGTATCTGGCCTTGTACAAAGACTGGTCCATGAAGGGCAGTCACGGGGCTCTGCAGAGAGGCCATGTTTCCATTCATATTTAACCAAACTGTTTCTGTAGCACCTGGCTCAGCCGCAGGCATGACATTCCCCCACTTACAAAATAGCTGCATCCTTCCCTGCCTTCTTCTGATACGCACCATGGACTGATTGACAACCCTTCACAGAGGTCATCCTGAATGAAATGGTTTCTGAAAGCCACATCCTTGTCTTTTCCATCCCATAAACTCGGAGTGTAGCTCAAATACAGAACAGCAGAAACATAATATGTCCTCAAGACAGTTGTGATTGCCATGAATTATAACAATATCTCAGTATGAATCTATCCGGGATCCATTTTTTCCCCCCAGACATTCATGAATGGATCAGATAGAAACCCTTTCAAGTGTTTGCCAAGTGAATATAAATATGAACAGCTGGGGCCAGGGAGGGAATCTTTCCTTTTTTTCTGTTATGCATCTACATTTAATTGGTTTGTTTAGTTGGTCTGGGCTTTTTGTTTTGCTGGTTTGTAGATGTATGAATTTTTATGAACAGAGCTCTCCAGTATGAATAAAATATCTGGTGAGAAGTGGTGATTAAAAGACAGCATTGGTATTCAGGATATATAGGTCCCATTTCAAGTTCTATCACCTTTGGAAAATCTCTTCATTCAATTCAAAGCATATGCCGATCACCAGTTTTTCTCTCATCTTTGCTTTTGCTTATAGTGTTTTTGACAATTCTCTTTTTCCCTATTTTTTCCCAGCCTGTTTCACTGTTTGGCCTTTTCTGGCCATGCCTAGTTCAGAGCTTTAAGAAAAAAAAAAAAAAAAAAAAAAAAGAGGTGTAGGAAATGTCTAAGGCTATTCATCATTTCCGTAACCTAGGGATTAAGAGACAACAACAAAATTACCAGGTAATATACCTTTTTTTTTAACAAAGTACTTTATTGCACAGAAAAAAAAGTATAATATAAAGCCTGTTGCTACTGGATTTTGAGAATGCCAAATAAATGCACTGAAAATGGGTTAAAAAAAAAAAAAAAAAACCAAACAAACATGGAGGAGAGGCCCACCAGCTGCACACTCAGAAGATCTGATTACACAGTGCTGGGAGGATGGTTCCCTTCATTCTTTCCATTTTTCTTATATTACTATAAATGTCTACTGATATCTTCCACAGATAGGAACTGGGTTCTTGGTCTGAATAGCTATGGCAGTTTTAAAGGTTTTAGGTGCAGAAAGGTTAGAGTAAAAAATGTACTGATCAAGGTGAGGAAGACATTCCATCTTCCTTAAATACCTATGTTAAGAATAGGAAGAAACCTTGCAAGAAAAACGAAAAAAAAGGGAAGAAAAATTACAAGGCTCCAGCAAAAATACACCAGTTGTCTTGTCACATGGGAGGTGTAATACTCATACAAAGGTTTAGGCTTATTCCTACCAATAAACTTCTGGTAAAGAGACCAAACTGAAACACAGATGTCCCATCTCATCAAATGTGTATCATTACCGACATTAAGCCATGCTGCAGCCTTACTCACAACTGATTGGGCATTTCAGAAACCCTTGTCTCTCAATTGGAAGAAGCAGCTTTAGGAACAAGAATGTGTGTGACCAGAAACTGCCCTTCAAATAGTACTTCTTTTTCTTCTTACGAAGTACGCATGCAGGGCCAACCATAGCCTGAACCTAATGGCAGAGTGCAGTTAAAACCTGACGTTAAAACCTGCACAGCCCTGATGAAATTGTGCCTGGACTGTGGAGTTTCATTTCCTGGCACTTATTCAATGTTAGCAGGAAAATATATTGTTTGGTTTTCCCTGTCTATGCTGAAGAGTATTTGGGAGAGCTCGTTCTCACTCCCACTCTTTGGATAGGCTGAGCCTGCATTATACAGCTGTTTCAGTGGCACCTATGTCTTCAAATGTCTTACAAGAGGTTGTACAGAAGCAGAAAATCTTTTTTTTTTTTTTTCTTTTTTTTCTGTAGTAACATGATTATCAGGGTGAACTTTTGTAGCACAAATAGTGCTTTTGTGGGGATAGAAAATGCCCCAGTAGGTTTCTCTAATCCTTCTTGAGAGAGACATCCTGGGGCAATCAACTCATTTATACATTCTCGACATTTTTTTTCCCCCTTTTTGTTGAAGAAAAGAGCTGGTTTGCTGCCAAGACCTGTTTAAGTGGTAACCTATGCAATTCATTCTAAAAACACTCATTTATCATTCCCAAATTAATCTTGTAACAGGATAGCTGCTCTTATTTTCATTGTCATTTTGCCCTTTGGATAAGAGATCACAAACACATAGATATCCAAACCAAAGATTCTAGAAAGCATATATAAAAGAGGGAAAATAGGAATGGCATTTCTATAATTATAAGCAGAAACAAGTAGCCATACATCTTCATTTCTCAGATATCACATCTATTAATAATAGAATGAAATGTAATTTGTGCTGAATATTGTTCAGAGTCTTGTGCCAGAAGCATAATTGTTTTCAATCAGATTGGTAGTTGAGAGGAAAAGGCTTTTTTTTAAACCTGCAGTAAACACAATTTATGCAAAATGATTAAAATACGATATATTCAATTTTTTCTGGCACTCAGAATGCATTTTGACATGAAAAATTATATAAACAATGAACAGTTTGGTATGTAACTACCGTGCAGAATTTTAAAACCATACATACACGCTGCTGTGAGTGTAGAAAATAATATCTTGGCACTGGCAAGAACAGCTTGCTACAATGAAAAAGTTATAGATGTAACTTTTTTAATGTAAGCATGAAGCCTTTTTCAAGCTATGTCTTGTAAAAGCATTGCAGACAAATTTAAACGAAGGGTCGAGGTTTCTGTGGCAGGTTTGGACTCTCGATTCTTCCTTTTTTGGGGGGGTGGGTGTAAAATTTTATGGGTTCTGCTCACACACTTAGAGGTTTTTCTCTCAAAGGATTTTCTTGTAGAGGAACACACTGCAAAATGTGTGATTTCTGACACCTCTCCTGTTCCCAGCAGCACAGCCCTAAATTTATGTTCTCTGTCCTGCATCCCACTCTGCAGGGACACGCAGAAAATAATGTCTTATTTTTCCTTCATTTCCCCACACACCCCCTTTCCCCTCATGCACTGACATATCTCTTTAAACTGACTTTCATCGTCGTTGGATATTGCGTATCTCTAAGTGTTTTGAAAAGATGGTCGATCTCCTTGTACTGTTGGAAGGGCTAGAAATGATGGTTTTTCAAACACACTTGAAAGTAGGAAGCATTCCCAAAAAACACTAAAAAATTATTCTTTCCATTGACTGCAATGAGCTTCAGACCAAAACCTTGAACTTCACTCTTCATTGTTTTTTTTTTTTTTAAATTAATTTCTTCACCAAGCTGTGAATTACTATTCTTTGAATGGTTTATACAAACAATTTCAAGCTCATTGATTTTTTTTTTTTTTTTAAGTGAGAATTTGCTTTCTTTATCCATCACTGGCTGCTCACTGGTTTGTCTGTGATGGGTCACTGAGGTCAGTGATACTCTTTCTGCTCCATGAATGGAATGACTCAAGTGTTTGAAAGAGACTAATGACTCTAATAGCCAACAAAGGATAAATTTACTTATGTATAAACATCCTTGTTTGTATGCCAGTTAGGACATTTATGCACAGTACATCTATTCTTCAAGCATAGGTGTATGCAAATTGAAATAAAGCTGGGGGGGAAATGGCAAATGGAGCTTACATCTCTGACGGAGAGACTTGAGAGCAGCCCAACTCCCTGGCGAGAGATGGCATGGTACAGCAGGTGCCTCCGGTCCCCCTGTCTATGCCCTGGGTTTCCCACAAAAGAAAATTGCTGCAGGTCCCATCCAGCTTGCGTGTCCCAACAAGTCCCTAGTTGGGGTGTTCGGAATGGTAGGACTCCAGGGCACAGCACCATACAGGCCCACGGGTCACATTATAATGAGCTGGAGATGATCAGAGAGATGTAATGGACAACTCCAGTTCCTGAAAACAGCTTGAGAGTGGTTTTGGTGTGCATTAGAAAAAGAAAAAATAAACATAAAAACAAAAAAACCTTTCAGAAGTATCCCCCCTCTCCTCATAGTTTTCCTCCTAAAACATGTTTTCCTATCATAAGGGTCTGCTTTTCAGTATTTTTTCTTCTTCTTCTTTTTTCCTTCTCTTATCAGAAAGTGACCTCAGAAACCTTCTCATTTAAAAATATCATCAATATTGAGATGCTTCTGTGCAACATTTTAGCTTAAATAGGCTAGAATATGTTAACTAAATTCCCTTTGGGTGAAAGTGTTCAAATGGTCTGTAAAAGCAACCTTCTTTCAAAATTGTTTTTTTAACTGAAAAGATTGAAATGATCATTTTTAATCACTTGTGGGTTTTTTTTTCTTCTGTCTCTGAATAGTTTGTAGTATTTGTTTTGATTTGTTTGTTTTCTCAGGCATCTGATTTCTTTTAATAAGTGTATCCATTAAAATGTTACACAGAAACGAAAAAAGATGAAATATCTTACATTAGACCAGTGACTATATTTGCAGGGGGAAAGTTAAACTTATTTAATTGCTGTGTGTACAAAACACTAGCAGCAAATCAAATTTTGAACATTTTCCACTGAAAATAATATTTACATTCATTCTGCCTTCTCTCTCCAATGCATTCTTCCATGTCTTTATCTACACTTTTGACTACAGCATATTACTTTTGTCCTAACTCACTCCCTTGGTAAACCATGAAACAGAAGCTGGAGCTCCATAGCTCGCATCTTAAAACCTTCAGGGGCTCTGAGGGCCAGACAAAGATTTAAGAAGCAGAAGCAGCAGCAGTGCAGGATCCATCGCAGACCGCAGACTCACCTCATGCCTTCAGTTAAGGGCAGTGCTGCTGAGTGCAGCCTTCTTGCAGAGACAAACTGATGCCCATTAGTGCTTAAAGTCAAACCTGACACATCCTAAGATCTGTCTGAAATCAAACATCTCTTTGAAATGGAGAAGAGGCATTTTCAGAGGTAGGTAAGAGTGTCAGCAGCTGGGACCATCACTTCCCACTGCCTGCCAGCATGACATCTGCATAACTTCATAGAATCATAGAATGGTTTAGGTTGGAAGAGACTTTAAAGACCATCTAGTTCCAACCCCCCTGACATGGTCAGGGACACCTTCCACTACAGCAGGTTGCTCAAAGCCCCATCCAGCCTGGCCTTGAACACCTCCAGGGATGGGGCATCCACAGCTTCCCCGGGGCAACCTGTTCCAGTGACTCACCACCCGCACAGTAAAGAATTTCTTCCTAATATCTAATCTAAATATCCCCTCTTTCACTTTAAAACCATTACTCCTCGTCTTATCATTACACTCCCTGGTAAAGGGTCCCTCCCCATCTTTCCTGTAGGCCCTCTTCAGATACTGGAAGGGACTATAAGGTCTCCCTGGAACCTTCTCTTCTCCAGGCTGAACAACCCCAACTCTCTCAGCCCGTCTTCATAGCAGAGGTGCTCCAGCCCTCTGAGCATCTTCATGGCCCTCCTTTGGACTCGCGCTAACAGGTCCATGTCTTTCTTATAGCACATGCAAAACAGTGAGCTCAACAGACCCAGCCCCAGAGCTCTAGTCCAGGGCAAATGTTTAATGTAGATATTGCCACAGCGTGTCTTTTCTCTCTGCAGTAGTGGTGATTCCAAGCTTCCACCCACAGCCTGCTTTAATGACAGTATTCTGGAGGACAGTGACGCCCACAGCTTGGTACTAAGTCTGTTGTCAGCTCTCAAAGTTTCTCACAGAGTTTAGCTCAGCTATTTAGGGCTGATGAGATCATGCTGTTTAATAGACCAGAGACCACATACGGATGATTTACCAGCACTTTGGGGAACCACAGTTTCAAAATCGTTGAGCAAAGCTAATCCCAAGACTTGATTCTGGCAGGTAAGATCGGTCACCGGAATTGCTCCTACCTAAGAGGTGCAAAAAGTCTTGACTAAAGCAGTATTTTCTGGATTTACTTCTGTAACACTTTTATGACTTCACTGATGTCTGCAGTAATGTATGAGAATGAGAGAACAAACGTAACCATGATTACTACAGATCTCAGCTTTGGCATCAGCACTTTCAGAAACCTACACTTTCTTCTTCTTTGGCACCTGCTTTCAGTTTATCTAAAGCTGCCTCTTTCCCCCACGCCTATGCTGTGTCTTGTCTGTGAATCGAGCTGTGAATTCCCCACAAGAAGGGTTCGGTCCCTTCTAGCTGAGTGGGTATTGGTGGCACTGTATAAATAGAAAGCTATAGGAGCCGTTGTGATGGGTGATTCCTCACAGTTTGCAGAGGGCAGTCGGTCATGTTGGCTATTGAGAAAAGGGGATCTCGCTGGTCTGATTCTCTCTTGTTAGCTATCAGTGAGCCCCACGCGTGTTTCTGCAGGAGGATCAGGGCAGGTACCTGTGCTCCAGCGGTTTTCCTTGCCGAGGCGTCAGCACAGGGTGCGTATAAAGCCGCAGAGCCGCTATATTTGCCTAACGCTGCACGGTGCAGATCCCAGCCAGGGCTCGGATTTGTGGCTGGGCTCAGAGCCTGCAAAGCGGAGGATTCAGAATTTGGCCTGGATCTGTCTGTGTATTTATATAATGACAGAAAAAGCAAATTCCTTACAAGCAAATATGAGTCAAAACAAAAACACTGTGAAGGTCAGCTGAGCGCAGCAGTGAGATGATGTTATCCCAGCCACACGTTCAACTCTTGA
The DNA here is from genome assembly GCF_000708025.1 of Charadrius vociferus. Classification (NCBI taxonomy): domain Eukaryota; kingdom Metazoa; phylum Chordata; class Aves; order Charadriiformes; family Charadriidae; genus Charadrius; species Charadrius vociferus. The sequence continues at coordinate 4,275,426 of NW_009647856.1, read as the reverse complement.
GCTCCCAGACCGGCCAGAAGGACTCCCGGCCAAAAGTTATGAGAAGATGCCAGCTGGGAAACCACCCACCGACACCCCAGCTGGCTTCTCAAAACAACTGGAGCCTCAGTGTTTGACACTCGGCTCCAGGCACAGCTGCAGGGCATAGCCCAGCCACAGAGCATTACCAAGGGCTTCTCATCGGGTTTTCCAACAGAAATACTGTGTATGGGCAACCCTGTCATAAATCCTAATTTGTAAGGATTTCCTTTTTTCATGAGAGGAACAGGGATGTATTTAAGGCTGAATGCCTTTTTTTTTTTTTTTTTTTTTTTTTTTTTGGCAACCTAGCTGGCATAGCTTTAATCCAGCAAGTCAAACTCTGTTTTAGGGATTTTTACTTTTTTTTCCTAAATATATTGGTTAGCGTCTTGCTTTCAGCCAAGATACTATAAACAGTTCACAGACACAGATCCAATCCAGAGTTAATTAAGGTTGATCAAAGCTTATGTGCAGTCCTGAACTCCTAGTGCTGAGGATAAAAGCACTGAGGTCTTTGTAAAGGATGTACTGTCCTTGGAAATATATATCCCCTCTTATTGGTTTGAATTTAATTTAATTTCATTGTAACCTCATGTCTATAAATGCCCTTCCATTAAGTAATAACAATCTATATGCAACTCTTCTTGGAAAAGTTTTGAAAATATCTGGAGGCATTCACCATAAATGTGTATTTGATTTTTAGACATGTAGTAATGTGTTTGCTATAGTAATTTTGAGAAGTTACATTGCATTGTGACCACTTTTCTTGTAGGAAGGCTTCGGCTTTGACCAGTCCTATTAAGTTAGGCACTATATTTGGGAAGATACAGTCGGTACCTAGAAAAGTTTTCAGGCAGAAAATCCTGTCTGCATTCTACAGACAGATCACAGAGACACCAGGGCTAAATCTAAAATTAAAATCTAAAATCTGGGCAGTAGGGCTGGCTGGATATGATATTTGCACCAGCCACCTACACCTCTGTTTCCAGGTGGAGGAGAACCAAACCCACCGGGTAGAGGAGAATTTAGCAAAGAGCAGATGGATATCTGTTGCAAATACTTTGCAATTTCCATGCTACATATTTGCTATTGAGTTTAGAGAAAGCCGAAGAAATTCAAATCAGGCCTTTTAATGACAGTTTTGTTTGTCCAGTGTGACATAGAATAAGTAAAGTGGCCGGTTCTCTCAGTGTGCACCAGCTTTGTCTCTAAACCAGGTTGCCTTTAATAGATATAGACTCTTATTGCAGCTGGGATGACACTTCACACTCCCAGGTAACAATTTCAAGTCATTTTATTTCCTCACACTTGCAGGAAGCACTATCCAGAGGCATGACCCTCTGCATCACTACCTAACAGGTCCTAAACCATGCTTGTCTTTATGACCTTCTAACAGTTCTGGGCCTAGAACGTGTTTGCTCCTGAAGGATTATACACAGAGTACGTGTATTCTCTGTTCAGAGGAGTAGTTTTGTCTGTGAAGGCAGAATCCAGCATGGAAAGGCCCTGTGTCCTGCCCTTTGACAGGACAAGATCTCATGTGCAACACCCCACAAAACAACTCTTTCAAGTTACGTGCAATTATGGCCCAGATGCTTTACCCTGATAGTAGCCACCTCACGGGTCTGTTTATGAGCCTACTCACTTCAGGACAACTACTTATTAAATTGCTGTAATACAAAATTAATGATGTTGCCTGAATATGGTTCTCTGATGGAAGTGGGAAATGGAAAATCCTAGATCCAGCCTGCCTCACACCTCATGAATGTAGCAGGAAACCTCTCCAAAGACAGCAAAATTGGTCCATTATTCTTTTATGCCAATATGATAAATTATGCAGCCAGGTATTTTGCTTTTCTTTCTCTTCACTTTTCTTCATGCGTAAATTTTGTCAGTTTGGTAGCGTTCAGGGAAAAGATTTCTCCTTATACTACAGCATTGTAGAACCCTCACAGAACCCTCGTTACACGTAGAGGTAACTACCTACTCTTTTCCTACTATTGAAGTTGCGAGTGAAAGTGGAGATTTTGCAATATGCCCCTGAGAGCTTGACAAACGTCACCAGACTTATTCCAATGGGCCACTAAAGAATCTCTAGACCAAAGCAGAGTTTCCATTTGCTAATGCTGGAACACGATTTTGAAGTGGGAACCCAGAAGCAGAAGGATTTTCATTTCTATTGTTCTGAGCCATTCACTGGTCTTCAATTAGTTTTACTGTCAGGAGGAAAAAAGATTATAGTAAAGTATAAAGCAAAATGTCAACATTTATTGCCTGCCTGGTTTTGTTGTTGCAATGGGAGTTGATCAAACTGGTAATGGGTAGAAGCCTTGTGCTCACAGTGATTAGAGAGCCAAAACTCTTGGTGAACTTTGTGTTCTGCCTAGAAAAGCACACTCTGCTACATGGCTACTATTTCATGCTCCCTTGTAGAAGGGAAACTTTTTTCCTTAACTGTTGATGTAACACAAGTATTCTCCTCTTCCATGAAAAAAAAAAAAAACAACAGATTTTTTTTTTTTTAAAAGAATGTAATCACTTAGTTGACAGCATTTCTTAAGTAGTTAAGAAACTGTAAAAATTTCCTTTAAGCCATATTTAAGGAAATAAACCAGGTCCATGGGCTTGGATGAGTTTGCAGTTAAAAAGAGGGATTCTGTTATTATCTATTGTAGATAAATGAAAAATCACTAGTGGAAACATGGCGCAATTAAATGTCATACCAGGTCTCAAATTTGAAATTTTTTTCACCAGATTTTATCCATCTAGATTTTTCAAAGATGACAGGTTTTGCCGCCTTTAAAATGAATTTCTGGTTCCGTGTTTCCTTCTAAATGGCTTACGATCTATTAGCCCTCTCTTCACTGTAATCTGTGAAGACAGCTCTATATATATTTGAATTCTTCTGGTGTTTTAATTGGATGCGTCTCCTGTGTGGTACTGTAAGTATCTCATTTAGCGTCGGTGGTTTAACATCCTCTGGAGCAAAGTGAACCAATGACTTAATTAACTTCCACTTGGGCAGTTATCTGCGCTGGGAACCTGCAGGAAGTATTATTCTATTTGAGGGTGACAAATGAACGTACATGAGGTACCACACGCCACCCAGTGGGAGATCTGACAAGAAACATAATTTATTTCATTAGTGGTGCCAAAATGGGCTTTCAAGCTGAAAACCTAAATATGTAGCAGTGTCTTAGGAGAAGAGGAAACAGCAAGGGCTTTGTCTGAAATAATTGATTGTGTACAGTTCACAACATATATTTCCATGGGAAAGTTTAAGTTTAGTGTCACTCTTCATCCATCATATTGGAGTTTGTTAGGTGTTAGCGTAAGTGGTGTATAGAATAAACAGTTATAAATACTTTCGGATTTGGTAATATTTATCAATTGCATTATGAAAAATAGATTTAAAAGAAAATAACTAGCTTTGAGTCAAAATTAACTTTGGTGTTTTAGAACATATTTATAATTGTTTTGAGTATTGTAGATACCGAAACATGGCTACAGTCTCAAAGATCTTTGGCTTTCTTCAGATTTATTGTAATTTATAGAGTAAAAGTTAGTGGCAGCCTCTAATTACCCACAGAACCAAAGTTTCCTGAGTGAAAACTTGAGATCAAAGGGCATGAATAATAGCCTTAAAGGCATCTCCCCTTACACAGGCTACTCTTAGCCCCTCTGCTGTCCTTTGGTATAAATTAAGCACCTTAGGATGAATAAAACATGAAGCACAGAAGGTTTAGATTTCACAGAAGATGAATGGTTGGATTATTGATGGGAAAAGGAGCATGGGAAAGTATAAACCATGTAGATCTAAAAATTTTAAACTCTGTAAGCAATCACCTCTGCTTTAGTAATTTTTTAAAAATTTCTTTTTCATCGTGTTGTCCAAATCCTTTCTGTCGATAAGGCAGCTGGGTTGTTCTGTGTCACTGAGCTGCACTTTAAAGCAAGCTCAGAAGCTTTTCACAGTTCATTCTCTTGATTTCAGTGGGCATACGACCAGGCCATAAAACCACAAGAGCAATCACTGGTTGTTAAAAACCATACAAGCACTTACGTTCAATTATAATGAAAAAGGTGCATACCTCTTGTGTCTCATGAAACTCAGACATGAAGGCTGTTTGCTTCCTCGTATATATATAGCATGAATCCAGTTCCTTCCTGACGTAAAGTTCATTGCCGTTCACTAGTGTTACACGTGCTGAATTTAATTCATTTCATATCACGTCATAGTATAGATGTATGCGACCATCAGAATTAGAGAAGGAGGATCAAAAACCTTTTGAACTGTACATGTTTGCTCATAGAAAAAGATTTTGCAGGATGAATTAGTGCATGAGGCAAAAGCTGTGTATTTGTTTTGAACAAAATTCTGTATTAGCTTTCTATGAAGAATGTTTTCTTTAAAGGAAAAAAAAAGGAAAAAAAAGGAAAAAAAAAGACAAATTAGTTACTGTTCTGGGAAACGGTAAAATGAAATGTTTCTCCATGAGCTGTGAAAATGGCTGACTCTTCATCTTGGCCACATTTTGTTAGGAATCAAAATCTTAGCTTTTTGAAATTTGAACATTTGAAAAATTATTGTTTTCCTGTTTAACTGTTTAGAAAGCAATCACACCAGTCTCTTTCTACTGACAGTCAAACTCTGAAATCAGCTTCCCTTGCAGACCAAAGAGATGTACTATTGTAATCGTATCTCATTAAATCCTATGGCCAAGCTATCAGGTCAGTCATACAAACATAGGAAAAGGGGTTTACATACTCCTTCTGCTTGATTAACATCAGGGCTGCTTTCAGCCAAGGTCATCTGCTTTCCGGGAAGTTGAGTCAGGCTTTGTCTCTTCTCTTAAAGCTGTTCCACTTTTTAGAATACAATTAAAAATTCATTGGACTGGGAACAGGAACCCAGGTGCCTCACATCCCTTGGGACTGGTCTAACCACTGTCTTATAGAGTCATTTTCACACTCTGTCTCTGGCTCAATAAATATTAAAGTATTTTATGCAAAGCAAAAGACCTTCTGTATGAGGAACGGAGAAAAAATGCATTCAAAGAATACTGTAGATTGTGATGATTACAGCAGCCTCAGGGGAGGTGGGACTCCTGCCTTTAATCCTTGCTCTGAATCAGGAAAAAAGAGTTTTGAAGCTCTCCCTCCTCATATGGGATTGTGCTTATTTTTGGAAGCCAGATAAAAATTAAAATTTTAAATAATAAGGTGCACTGAAAAGCCCTGATGCTATCTGTCTGAATGAGTTTCCTGATTCTAAGTGCAGAAACAATATAATTTTTAAAATTGTAATGGCAAGACTGGGGGAGTGTTTGTTTGGGTTTTTTTGTTGGTGTTGAAATTTGGCATAAACATTTTGTTCAGTTCAGTTTATTTACACAAAAAGACTTAGAGTGACCTAAACAGCATTTTTTCATATTTCTCCTTTGTTTTTTGTTTTTTGGTTTTTTTTTAAGGGAAATAAATAAATAATTAACTAAAGGCATAAAGCAAAAACCTTTCCATGCCTTTCTAAGCTTTTTTTTTTTTCATCAGACCCATTTATTTGAAGGAAGAGCTGTGAGTCAAAGTTTTTTTTACTAGATTGTAGCCAAAAAATCAAAAACGGGTTTGTTTTTTTTTTTTTCCCCCTGTGAAGTACGACAGGAAAAAGTACCATTTTTCAAATAGTTTTAATCTTATCGGTGAATAGGTGCAGTTATGCTTAAATTGTCAGGTTTCAGGAAAACTTTGAGCTCCCAAAGCTGATCCAAAGCCCTCTGAGTAGGTGACAGTCTTTCTGTTGACTTAAGCTGTCTATGGAGGGGACGCTATCAGAGTTAAAACCTACTGACTGAGAATCTGTGTCTGTGTAATCTAGTATATTAAGACAGAGGTTTACAGGAAGGAGAGATACCTCAAAGTTATCTCAATATTACAGAAATTTAATTAATTATGTTTTTGAAGTAAGGATATTTTTATTTATTGTGTGGGTTGGTTGGTGGGTTTTTTTTCCTGCTACATTACGGACATAACATATTGACATTGAGGATTCTGTAGAGGCTAATGAATTCCAATCAATACAGGCACAATGAGCCAGGCGACATGCACACTCAGAAACCCTCAGCGGTCAAACAGTTCTAGCAAACAAAGCCATTTTATAATATATCGGCACGCTCTTTGCATTACACTGTGGAATAAAAGGGGTAGTTAGTTTAGGCAATCGTGAAAAAATAAATCTCGAGGAGCAAATATTCTCACTTACAACAGTTTTCTAACAATAAGACCATTTCAAAAGGAAAGGGAGTTCACAGGTCATTCTTATTAAGTGCCTGACTGATTTATTTTAACACAACTCTCCCTTCTGCTGGAGCTGGGAGAACTGAGGTATATTTTTCCTCCAGAAAGGCCTGCCAATGCTGGGCTGGGCTGCTGGATGGGGAGGGTGAGCACTGTTATCCCATCACATTAGTTGCAGCACGTTTCCATCAACGCAGGCAAACTGCTCCGGAAGGGAGAATTTGCCGGCTTGAATGCACTCCCTTTCTGCCTCTCCCTGACCTCCAGAGTCTGCCAAATGCCCCTTTAGGAGCAGTTAGGTGGTCGTTGTGCTTGTCCTTGCAAGCTGGATAAACTGTCTGCTCTATTCACTGCCCTTTACAATATTTATTTAAGGAACAACCCAATTCTGCCTCTGGAAGCTGGCATTTTCTTGTCTGCCTTAAAGCATTTGTGATGTCTCGCAAAGCCAGACTGTACTGAATATTACAAACATAATATGGGATACAATTCCTCACCCATATCATAAACTGTATCTTTTGGGACTCCAGCTTCGCTTTTAATTACATCATTACCCTAATTATCTTATTAACATCCTATGGTGTAGGCAGATCTTTATGGAAGAATAAAAAAAAAGGCCATTTTCTTTGCCCCTGTGGCAGACTCCAATCGAATGTTCAGGAACTATTACACTAATCATGACCGTTTCACTATTATCTTCCGCTTTCCCCATCTGTTTGCCCATACCCACTTGTCTCCCACCGCACCCGCAGACTGTGAGCTCTCTGAGGCAGCATGTCTCGCAGAGCTTTGCACAGGGTTTGTTCCTAATTGGGGTGCGTGGGTGGTGGAACAGTTATAATGATAGATTTGTTTTCCAGATTATCAATAACATAATTATGTTATATTAAGTTGTAACATTTTTGCCGATGCACTTTCTTACCTTATAATCTTGGAGTACTGTGTAGCATTTCTGTGATGATCGGGACCAGCAATTAATTTATTAATCAGAGTGATAAATAGCAACCAAAGCTGTTTGGGTATAATAAAGGTAAATGTTTCTTCCTTTAGTTATAGACATTCATGAGCTCAACACACTTTGCAACAGTGAGATATGAAACACTGAAAAGAGAATTTGATTATGTATTGTCACCTCAATTCATACTTCTCATTTCTCACAATTAGTTCAGGCCCTTCATCTGTTCATGTCATCCACGCAGCACCTCTACACCTGTTGTTTGTCACCTTCTTCATTTATTCCTGCTTTGCAAATGTGACATTTTTACAATATTGCTTAGGAGGAAATTATAGATCAGACTAACCAGGCACACTTTTTTTTTTCTTTCATTTTATTTAAAGCAAGAAGAAATATGAATTGAATCCCATGTTCATCGAAGAGAGCATTGGTTTGAGAACACTGGATGTTGGTTTCAGTAGTAAAGGAGTACAAGCTGAAAATATGATACAGCTGTGCTGATCTCTTTGCAATTATTTTGAAAAGCTGGCTATCTGCCCCATCTGACAGTCTGTGAACATGGCAAATAATTTAACATTCATGCCGCTCCTGTTTTGGCATAATATGTATGAATCATGTGGTCACCACTTTCCTAATTCGTAGTAGATCAGAAAAGAGTTAATGACTAAAGTTTTGGTCATGACTTGTTCCACTGTTCCATGATAAAAACCACTGTAAAATGAAATATCAAGACATAAAGGCCATTTTGTGTTGTGACTCATAAGATATGGAGGACTTCTTTTTTAGTACATCTTAAGGAGTCAGTTTCTAACTTTGGAAGTTTCCTGAGGAGTTGATCAACTCGATATCCCTGAATGGCAGGCATGGTCCAAGTACTTATGGATCTTTCTTTGATTCCAGAGGCTTCTATGCCACTGTATAATCAGCCCTTTGCTATCGCTCCTAGTGAGTTGCAAGAGAGTAGGTCATATTTCATCTATGCTTCAAAAGGTTATGGAAAGTTTGCAATTAGATATTCTTAAGTCACAAAATGCCCACTTATTATTTGCCTGGGTTTTTTTAGTGTGGCTGAAATATGGGAGAAGGGCAGCCCTTGTTAGGTTATGTGCTGAAAGGGTGACTTCTATCCCAAATATTGCTCCAGCAAAGATTGTATGGCCTGGCTAGAGGCCTGGGATCATGTCTACGTGTGGCTCTTCATTACACTTACATCATTCATGTTAAGCAAGTTTGAGTGTGAGAATCCCCCTGGGGAGCAGCACTGTTGATCCTAAGTCCACCTGGGCACTGCGCTTATCTGCATGTCATTTTGAAGCAAAGCTGATAACCTAATTAGATGACATGCTGGGCGATTCTCAACACAGCAGTGAGCCATATCACATCACCAATTCTTCCTCCGTGATTCATCATCGTCTCTGAGCACGTGTGTGACCCCAATAGCTGACTTGGGAGGAGCTTCTCTGTATCAGCATCACAAATTGGACCTGTTAGAGAACCATGAGTTTCTGCTTATCTGAATTTTAGCTTTTGTCCTAGCTGAGCCAGCACAAGTTAAAAGCAGGAGTTTGTGTGGAGACAGAGCTAAAGTTAGACTTAATGTCAAGTAAACTGGGAGTTTACAGGTCAGGAAAAGCACAAAAGGGCAGTGAATACTAATTCAGATATGGCAGACACAGCCTGTACATTTGCGCTTTGCAAGCAGATACCTCATATGCACCATGAGTTGTGCCATCCTTTTGCTTGTGTTTGAGAATCCCATTAAGCTGTATATATGATCACGTTTATAAACAGGGACAGAAAGAGGTTACTGCTATGAACAATAGCACAACATCAAATTCCTTTCCTTATCTGTCCAAGTAAGCAGCAACCACAGCTTTGGTTCTTGGCTGCATGGAGAACAAGGAGGGAGGAAATAGTGTCCCCAGCCTCCCTAGACCCCATGGAAGAGCCACCCTCCCTTTCACACTAAAGCTAAAGAGCTCAGGAGGCAACGTCCACCAGCCTTCTCGGGGGCATTACAGGAATTCAAGGAAACATTGGCGCATCACTACTCAAATAATAAACTGCTTATTTTGTCAAACAAGGCCTCTAGCTTGCTCACTGTTGGTGCAGAACACATGCGTACACCTGCCATACATTTGGCATCAAAGGCATTGTAGAGCTTATGTTCCAAAGCAAACATGAAACTGATAGCAAAACACAGCAATCAAAAGCAGACAGTGCTTCAACTTGATGTAATGTAAGAAACATGAATGTGTAACAAATACGCTGATTTTATTTTTGTCTTCTAGTGCTATACAAGAACAGTCTTTTGATGACAATTTGAGCAAACAGCAAGTCTGTCGAAACTTCTGTAGTCAGACCAATAGGAGCTGGATAACATTTTTGGCTTGTGGGGTTGTTTGTTTGTTTGTTTGTTTGTGTTCCTGGTGGCAACTGGAAATGCTTACATTATCCAAAGTGATGTGAAAAATTGTTGGCACTGCAGCACTACCCACTGTCCCCCTCCCTGAAGGAAAACACTCTCCTTGCTCATCTGTGCAAATTCATACACCTACAGCCTTAATTTGAGATTTGCCAAGTCCATTTCTTAGAATTAATAGTGTTGCTAGGAATTACAGGAGAAGCTTAAAATCCTTGACTCAAACTTTATCCACCTAATACCCAATCTGCTTTACCCACCTGATCTACCTCTCTCTAGGTTGCATCTACCCGTCATAAGTAGGGTAAAAGAAGTTCCTAGGAAGAAGCACAGTCATACAGTAGACATAAGGAAGATTTGAACATAAATGTGAGCAGTCTAAAATTTAAGAGGTCATCTTAGTTTCCCACTCCAGAAAAAGCTATGACTGACTGGAAGGTTAATAAGAGGATTTAATGATTTACAGCTTAGTTGAACAATTTTTTGAAGTTGTCTTTATATGGAGAATTTTTTAATTCATTAGTTATCTCTGTTAACATTTCCCTTACAAAATATCAGATTAGTGTGAAAATAACAAAGAAAAAATCCCAGTGAAGCAAAACTGTTATGACTGTAAAATTAATCTCCATGGAAAAACGGAATTCACAGCTGAAATGGATAAGAAATCAATAAAAGAACTGAAAACATAAAACACCATTGTCAGGGCCAGGGGTCTTGGACTACGTATTCTACGCAAATGCCATTCAGTGACTGTGGTGGGATTTTTTGTCTCCAGATAGTAATCAGAGGACTAATGTGCTATCCAATAGATGGCTTGCAACTGGTTTCATCTTCAATATACTACTTGGTAAATCATTATCATGTACAATACACATACACACACACATTGTAACCAGAACAACTGCAAGCACACCTTTGAAACCCTGGTTATACAGTAGAAGAATGGGGAGAATTTGTTATTTAATGATCTAAAGAAGCAAAGATAAAAGATCATCAGCGATTTTTCACAGCAGGATAATAGCTCCAGCTCATGAACTGCAGAAACTATTACCTGAATAATTGCCTTTGCTGTGTTTATAGCGTAACTGATCCTCTTCTGAGATGGAAGTAGCATACTAGCATATTTGAGAGTCTTGGACTACAAACCATTTTTTTAGAAGATAAGACATAGCCTGATATGAGAGACTGAATGAAAGGCCTGTAAGTAATATATGAATTAACTGTAACCATTTTGGGGGAGATGGTTCTTTGTAAAGTTAGGGGCTTGAAGATTCATTCTCAGGAATATCACAGTCAAGAGTC
>NW_009647856.1:4244638-4264387 GCF_000708025.1 Charadrius vociferus | reverse complement strand
CTGATTCATCCTACAGCAAGCAGCTTATCCTGGTGATATTAATGCTACAGGAAGACAACTGGGAAAACAAATTATAGAAGTGGGAAAGGCAAGTCAGGGTAGCATTTTTCAAAGCAGCAGCAACGCTACATATTTCTGTTAACTAAGCTGTAGGAAAATTATTTAGATAAATCTTTTTAAAACAAGGATTAAATGGTACTTCTGGATGGGACTTAAATATTTTTATTTTCTTGTTGCACAGGCTCCTCTACTGCTGATGTTTTAACCATGAAATTGAGTATGTTCATCTATCTTTTGTGCTTTTCTTAAAACTTAAAACTGAGAGTTCACATGGGCAAGAGAAGAGAGATAAGGATATTGCCTTAGCTCTTCTATAAGTTTGTTACTGCTATATTCCCCAAAAAATGTTCAGAGGCCAGAAATTTAAGTAAGCTGTGCGTCATTTAGCTCCCGAGTTTTCTAACTAAGCAGTACTATTTGTATGAGACACCACATAACTTAGCATTATTTCAACAGCCATGACAAGGCTTATTAAAAATATAGAATCCCATGTCTTCTTTTCACGGTGAAGCATTAAAAAAAAATAATTGCCATTTGCATAATACAGAATTTCAAATATTTATAACCACTTTTTTACTTATATTTTATTCATTAGTTGTAAATGCTCTAAAGTGACCAGCAGCTTCTGACATGCTGTCCAAGAAATCTTCATGCCTTCCCATTGGGACCATCAGTCCCATTTATTTTTGGTTATGCCATGCCCACAGGTTTCACTGTGTCAATTTACTGCAACTCTTTCCTAGAGGAAGTGACCTTTTTAAATGTCTATCCAAGCTTTGTAAAGATATTACCCTTTCTTCAGTATGTCAGTTTGAAGCGACAGTTTCACCCAAAGTATGCCACTGGTGACCGTCTATTCTCACAACATATTCTCACTTCATTTTCATAAAATGGTGACTTCACTTGGTGGCACCAGGTCAAATTAAGGTTGTGGGGTTCTTTTCCTAACTGTCTCTACACTTTCATTGTTGGGTCTGACTTCCTATTATTCTCTGTGGAATAAATAGCACCTCATGTCAGATTCATTGGTAGCACTCCACAAGTTAGTCACACTTAGCATCATTAACAGCGTGACTCCACAGGTTTGTTATTAGGTTTTTGTTTACTTTCTTTTTTTCATTTCGGCACCATTTTCTTGCTTACCTATAACATTAGAGATAATATCAATTAATGGTTACATTCTAAATCTGTGCTAAAACTGCTTAAAATAACACTAGCTAATATGTGGCAGAATTTACTACGTAATAGGTTTCTATTAGAGGTAGGGCTGGTTTAGCAAAAAAAAGATTTAGTACATATGGCTACATATTTGGCTGCAGTATTTTCTGCTAAAGTAATCTCTGGGGAGTCAGCATTATATTCTAACACAAGTATATTTGTCCTTGCCAATTTAAACAATACCATCTATGCCTGCTTTCCTTCAAGGTGCTGATTTTCCTCTATGATTAGCACGACTTTATCTCTTTTTCACTTAGTTTTGGCTCATGCGGCCATCCCTGCCAATGTTCTTTATTTCACTGTTCACTTTGAGTTGTTATAAAGTATTTTTGCCCTTCCTCTACGGTGTTTTTGGACTATAAAATGACTTTTACATATCCTTTTGAACATATATTCCTGTAACACCTTAGCAATTGCCAGGTTGTTTCCTTTAAGCAAAACCCCATCTAGGACTGAACAGTCTCTCTTGAAAAGCTCTTGGAAAATTCTGATCCTACTATCCCATGCTGGAAACTTTAATGATTTTCTGCGGTGTTATCTCAGATGTAGCTCTGGCAGTCTTAGTCCACATCTAACCCAAGACCTGATGAGTTTGCTCATGTGTTGACAACTCCATAATCTAGTAATAGACATTGTTCCATTTCATGTTTGCCCAGACAATGTTACTGTAATTACTAAATCTTTCCCACTTTTTTATCAGTTTGAAAGTGTAGTTTTGTGTCTGAAAAAATAATCATTTCCAGGCTCTCAAACACTGGAATGGTTTGCCAGATCCCCTTCTGACAGCAGTAAATAATGTCTGACCAATTTCATTTTAAAAGGGCATAAAAAGAGTTAGAAAGAAGGATGTGAAGCTTCTTATTTCCATTGCTTAAGGTCAATGCCTCCTTTTGAGCAGACTGAAACCCATTTTTGGTTAGTGGTTAGTGTGGTTAGTGTGATGCATAAACCAGTGCCAATCATTTTCAATCACACTACTGTAAGTAGACTCTGCCAGAGCCTTTCTTAGAACTTTCATAGAAAAAAAATAGATTTCTGCTTTCTGGCATAGCAGCTATGTATTACTGGTCTTTAAATAAGCCCATCAGTTTCAGAACCTCTTTAAGCTTCTCTATGATAACCATTAGATTTTTTTACACAGTTTAACTTTGGCAGCAAGATTTATCACAAAATGTCCCTGTATGATTTAGCATTGAGGGGAACTTGGGAAACTTTTGTGTTGCATCAGGCACTTTAGTGATGACTTCAGCTTTATTATAATCTGCACATATACCTACTTGTGTTAAGGTCTCCACCGGATATGTTATGTCTATTATTACAGAACCTGTATTATGGTTATTCAGATTTGGGCCACAATCTCTGTTTCTTTTCAAAATTCCAGCAGCTCAGAGCTGTTGGTCATGGCTGTCTAATGTTTTATTTTGTTTTTCTAAAGCAAAATATTACTTGGGCAGGTCTTACTGTTGTCTGTAGCATAGATCTACAACTTGTGTTATATAAACCAGCTATGTACAGCCTAAAGAAATATATCATTTAGTCCCTTGCCTCTTTGTATGTTTTCTCTTTTCCTGGATAAACTGGAAAAAGTCTGTAAGCCAGAAGGATTTCCCAGGTGATGCACTGGTCCAGGCCTCTGCCTTCCTCAAGAGTCTCTTAGGTCATTCTCTCTGTCATGTCATTTAATATGTTTATAATGAATGTAATTATTATTTTAGAAGTGTTCTGTAAATCTATTTTTCTCAGGAAAGCCGTTTTTAATGAGGATGTGCTGTGCTGTGGTTCTGCACTTGCATAATAAATCTGATATTCCTGGGACGAGTGTACAGTATATCTGGAGAATAATTGTAGTGCACTGAGGCCTCTCACTGCCCATCTTTTAGCTGCTGGTGCTACATCAGCTCAATGGTGGCAGGGACACATAAATATCTAAAGGGTGGGTGTCAAGAGGATGGGGCCAGACTCTTTTCAGAGGTGCCCAGCGACAGGATAAGGAGCAAAGGGCACAAGCTGGAACACAGAAAATTCCATCTCAACATGAGGAAAAACTTCTTTAGGTTGAGGGTGACAGAGCACTGGCACAGGCTGCCCAGAGAGGTTGTGGAGTCTCCTTCTCTGGAGATATTCAAAACACACCCGGATGTCTTTCTGTCCAGCCTGCTGTAGGTGAACCTGCTTTGGCAGGGGGGTTGGACTAGATGATCACCAAAGGTCCCTTACAACCCCAACCATTCCATGACTCTGTGATTCTGGGGCATATATTCAGCTGTACCCAAGAAGACAGCAGGGGAAGCAGGCAGAGAGCACCATGAATGCCACCTTCTTGAAATGCACTTTGCTTGGCATTATTCTTAGAAGAGTGCCAGAGGTCTTCTCACCAAAAAATTGATTTTTGCTACCCCAAGCCAAAGCTGGGTGGAAAAATTTAGGCAAAACTTAGGCAATCAAAATATATGATCTCAGATATCACTAATGATTATTCTGACAAAGTCAAAAATGTTGGTTTTCTTCTATGTTGATGTTGAAAAATCCTCCCCCACTTTTAAAAGTTTTGTACTCTTGATCAGATACACATGTTCAGAGTCTCACTGTGTAGGGTGGGAACATTTTATGTGAAGCCAAGTTAAGAACTCCTTCCGAAGTTTACCTACTTACTCAGCTACTTTCTTCAACTGTAACTGTACTGGCTCACAGTTATTCCATGTTTCTTTGGCTCCAGTACTGCATGTGGTTCATTTATGCTTAAGGGATTTGGGGTATACAGAACTGCAATACACAGGTTGTTGTGGTAGGTGTCCCTGCCCATGGCAGGGAGGTTGGAACTCGATGATCTTCAAGGTCCTTTCCGACATAAAACATTCTATGATTCTGTGATTCTATGATTCATGGCAGCCGTGGAAGCTCCATGGGTGGCTGGGAGAAGGCCTCTACCTCTACCATCAAAAAATAAAAGTGATTGGATGTGTTTTTTTTCATGTATGGATGGCACTGTTTGTCACCACTTTGATCATTTTTCCGATGTTTTCAGTCTTCTTTTCAGGCATATCAGTTCCTTATTAAGGCTACTTCTCTTGCATATGGCAGGTGCATTATTTCCCCTGAGCATAAGTAGGATCAACCTTCTAATCCTGATGGTTTTTATGTCCGTATCTCAGAGCCATCTCCACAAGCAAATGGACAGAGTATCCTTTTTTTTTTTTTTTTCCCCAAAGTAAAACCGTAAGACAGCTTTGATTCAAGAAATTGGTTTTCTGTGATATACATTATTAATGACTATTATTCATTGCATTAAGGCGATACATAGAACGCCACCTCACAGTAGTATTCCATCTTGACACGTCGCCATAGAATCAGCAAATAGTTCACACATCTTTTGGACTGTGTCTAAAAAGATGTCACAGAGAGAGTATACAATATACATTTTAAACACAGATAGCTAAAGGCTGAAATTTATCCAAAACTCTGTAACCCTCCTCTAACAAAAATAGTGATTAAATTTCTACAATTACTGAAAGAACTTTCTTTGTAGTGCAACTCAGCTCAGGTTCCAAAGGATGCAGGTAGAAGACAGAGATATTTTTTCATTATTGATTTTTTTAATCATCTGCCTTCCCAGCCCTGGAGGCTGTTCCCCTGTGGTCAGCAGAAATACAGAGCAAAAACACAGAAGAGTAGAAATGTAGTGGAAACAGACAATCTAGATAGTATTTTATTTTCTCCTGAATTAATGAGACTCCTCACGTTCCAGAAACATTGGAGAATTATCTTTACTTCTGAAAATAAGGTGAAATGGGGGTGTGTGAAATGTTCTTCATTAGAAAAAAATGGTGAAGCTAAGCTAGTTTTAGAAAGGGAATTTATTACATACTGAGGAATGACATCCTTTTAAATAAAGAGAAAAAAGCAGCATAGATACAGCAGTCTATACATTAAATCTTGTCCCATTCACTAAGCTGTGTTGTGGATGCATCACCTTCTGGAAGCACAGCACAAGACAGTCTCTATGCTTGTGCAGTTCTTGTTTCTCCTTTGACAATCAGTGTTATGACAGAATTTTTTTGTAGTGTGAACTGTTGTCCCAGTAAAAGTACTAGAAAATCCTTTAAATGGTAAACGCCATCTGCTTCGGCCAGATTCCTTAGGTGACCAATGAATCTGCAACCCATATTATTGGCTGTTCTGAGCTGAAGTTTGTGTTGCTTATTTATCAGCATTATAACATTAACCTGTCCTGTTCCAGACACTGCTCATATTCTGGTTTACACATGCATAACAAAGAATTTCCTCTGACTGAGAGGTATCCTACCATATATTGCTGAAATTAAATTACAGTGTTTCCACTAACTCCCAACTGCAGTGAAGGAGGCAGAACCCTGCTGTTCTCTCTAACACAATTTTCCTCATTCCTGAAACGTTCCTGAAAACAGCTTTTATCTGATACTAGCTGTGGTAGTAAAAATTCAAAATCGGAAGTGGATCACAGCCAACTCTTCCACTTGTGCACAAGATAAGTATGCCATTAACCATGTCTTTTAAAGTTATTTATCTCATGCAAGTAAATGAGTTCAAAGCCCTCCATTTACTGTTATATGATTGTAGATATCTGCTATCAGGTCTTTGCTGGCTAAAGCTTGGCACTTGACAGGGAGAGAAGTGGAGTTTGCAGTCCAACATGGTCCATGAATATAGGCTGTTTGTAAAATAATAAGTGGCAGCTAATAAAAAGATGTGCCCTCTTTCTCTTTTTTCTCTCACTCTGTCTCTTAAGTATATATGAAGCACATTGTTAGCATCAGCCCTCTTCTTTACAAGTATGTATCCTGACATAGTGCTTTCCTCGGTTAACTAGAGACCTCTCACAGACACAAGATGGTCCAATATACTTAATACTTACATTGAATTGAATTTATAGCATTTCATGGGAATGTGCCTTCATCTCTGTATCTCTGGTTTTTTTCATCATTTGACTACTTCAGAATTTTTTCTTTTAGAGAATGTACAGTTATAGTACAAATATCAGCTCAAACATTAATGCCATTACTAACCATAAAATTCTCGGGAATAGCTTTGGTTTCTTTGCCCGCCAGATAAACAGCCTCTGAACTCAGAGAACTTCACTAGGTTTATGGGGATTTTTATGAATTCGTTTCTCCATGCTTTTCCCTCCTGCCTCTGCTGAGATTCCCAACTAGAATTCTCAGTGCTAGGTGAATTGTTTCTGTGATGTGCTGCATTGAGGAGAGTAAAGCTTCCACAGTGAATGGAGTTACTGAGCAGTGAAGGGACAAGAAGTGTACCCCATAGGTGCTTTCTGCATTGGTGACAGAGGTCTGAGTTCACACATTTTTACCATGCACTGATAGGCTGAGTGTTCACATGATCAGATGGTGTGTAAAAACCCTCAGTTTACACAGTCCTACATCTCCGCCCTACATCCTGAGCCTCAAAACACACAGCCTGCTCAGTAGTCTTAAGATGTTTCAAATTTCAGAAAAAAATTGTATCTAACCACCCAAGTGCTAAGCTACCTGTTCAGCTCCCCCAGTTTTCTTCCATACATCCAGAGCTGTTTCTAGGCAGGTAATATTAGTGCCATTAAAGCCTAATGGTCAAAGGATCTTGCTACATCCCATTTAGCATGAACAAATACTCCTGATGGCCTTGCAGGTAACTCCATGATCTAAATCCTTCCATGTATTGCTTCTACCTCATACCAACTTTGGAGCAGGCCTTTGGTGCTCCAGCTTACATGAATGCAAAAGAAAATGCTTTACAAAAGATACCAAAAGTCCATCGAGAAAAATGTTCCCTGTAATTTCAGGTACTGAAAAGAATCATAGAATCATAGAATGGTTTGGGCTGGAAGGGGCCTTAAAGATCATTTAGGTCTAACCGCCCTGCCATCGGTTGGCCTTCTGGGCTGCGAGTGCACATTGCTGGGTCATGTTGAGCCTTCCCTATTTGCCTACTTGCATATAGAGACCCAAGAGCACAGAATTGTAAATAGTTTAATTCCCCAACTTTATACCCACCAATAATGCTTTCCAAGAGGTTTTCAGAAGTGGTAGCTAACTTTACTTGCCTCCAAATATAACGCTCTATGAAAGACATTTTTCAGGACACCCATTATTTGAAATTCAGGCTCTTTTAATTTGCTTCAGAGGGAGGCACTCAAAATACATGCTTATGAAGATGATGGTACATATCGCACAAGAGCAGATGTGTCAAAGATAGCTATGTAACACATTTTTCAGCTGCCAGAAACACTGTGTTAATGACACGGTTCTGTGCACCTACAGTGTTTTAACCTAGCTGCTCAGTGATTTTGCTGGTAACATGGTAGGTGCAACCATGATAATGTGTAAGCAAGAAAAATGCTTAAAACAACAATGATAACAGCAACAGCAACAATAATAATATCGGTATCAATATTTTTATTCTAAATGTTAGAAAAAAAGATAAGTAAAAACTGTATTCATACACACAAAAAGGATCTAGAATGTTTTATCATACAATGCAAGAAAAAATTAAAAGGTCAAACGTGTGAGGATGAAATAGCGTGCACAGAAAGCTTGCAAACTATTTCCTCGTCTCCAGACTTGAAAGCAGCAAAGAACATGTGGCAATTACAGAACCATTTTTATTGCTTTAAAACAACACAGTTTAATTGGTTTGATATAAACATTGAAGCATATCTCAACTATGAGCAAAGCAATGTACTCAATCAAGTTACTTTTAATGGAAATAGTCTTGAAAATAGGTTGGGCAAAGAACGTTTGTCATAACTGCTGGCCTAGCAAGTCATGCGAGCACAACTAGATAAATAAGGTAATGTGTCCTGCCACTTGTAACTTAATCCTCCAGTGTATTTCATTAGAAGGGTCTTAATTTTCATTTGAACGTCTCCGTCTTAATGAGAATGAGACTTGCGTTTGGCTGAAGCCCAGATCAATTTCATGCAATAACAACAGTAACCATCTCAAACTTATCCTTTCCAGTAATTGAACTATATAATATGTTAAAAAAAGAACCGTATAAGCAAGCAAACAAGTTAACAGTCTATATCAAACTGTAGTTTGAAAGTTTAGTTTCAGGAGTCTTGAAAACGTGATCAGTGCAGAAATACGGCTTTTGAGGCAGCGGCTGTTGCATATACAAAATGTTGGAAGAGATTAGTGAAATAGGTTTTGCATTTTTCATGCTGTTTCCACAGGAGATGTGCTGAAAGCCATAAAGATATGCTTCTTTCTCCAACTAATTTATTTCACATATACAATAATTTGCGGACAATAAATCTAGGATGGATTTCCATGGTAAGGCATTGGTGTGGCAAGCAGAATGGATAACTTTATCCATAATGTGGTTGCGGTATTTTTATAATCAGTTTTGTAATGTGATATCACTGGAGAGTATCATCAACCAGTGTTCAATATTAAACAAAGTTTTCCAAAGCAACACATGCTATATACTAATTCATGTCATCAGAGATCCATCTTATGGTGTAAGAGACTCATCTTGTGTGCACATGGCTTTCAAGGAGATGACAGCACAGAGAAATGTACTTTTACAGTTCTATAGCTGGGCACTCCAGATGGAACATTTTACCATAGCAGGACATTTTACCAAGAAGAAAATAACTCCTTCACCAGTCAGATTTCTCTTGACTTAGGAAAAGAAAACTTGGGAAAGGGTGGGAATTTCTAAGCTCTTTAATGAGAAATAATGACTTTAAGGTAACAATTGCAGTAGAGAATATTCACAAAATATTAGTTTATCTTTCCACCTCTTGGTTTGTATGCTTAGTATCTTATAAGAAGCAAAATATTTAATTTGAGAAAGTAATTTCCTCAGAAATATCTATTAAAGAAGGAAACATATTGAAATCCAGTCATTTAAGCAATCCAGAGTTTAATATTTCTTTAAAAAATTACAGCTCAACTCTATGTATAATGGTCTACTTAAACATGAAACTTTGAGACTCTAGAAAACTTGGTCCTGCATCTGGCTGAGTTAGTCATTAGGCTTAAGTTTAGGTATAGTCTGCCATTTTTCAAATGTTTTCAGCTGTCGGTAGGAGAAGGTTCAGGCTACACAGCATCTGATAACTTGTTCCCCTAGATTCCTGTTTTTCCCAGAGGTCCTTCCTTAAAGTCCAAAGTGTACCAAAAACCAAAAAATGGCTCTCCCTGATTCTGGATTGTGCTGGCTGTCCTACTCATAACAAAATTTCAACACATATGGGCACAGATCCAGCAAAGCATGTGCATAGTTTGAAACCTATGAATAACTCCAGTTAAAGCTGCCAAAGATGGTAGGATGAACAGAGAAACCGCTGATTTCAGAGCAAAAATACAGGATGAAACTGTATCCTCAAGCATAAGATTGCAAATGTTAGAAGGGTACTCACTCAGCACTTGTCAACAAAGATGTTGCTTTTCAGGTTATTCTCATAAATCATTACAGTATCTGAAATTCATTGAACAATTAATGAGAAATATATTTCCATTTGATTTTCCTTTCCTTAAGCTTCTGCTCATTGCGACTTTTAACTCCTGTGGGAGACTGGACTGGATTGTATACGTAATGTTTCTTTACTTCAGGAAAATCATTAGACTTGCATAACCAAGCACGGGATAGAGAGTGGAAATATTTTTAAAGGTCACATCATAAAACCGTGAACTCTGGAGGGAATTATCTCTAGGGAGTAATATCAAGCGTACCACTCCCTTATATGAAAACTTAATTGATGTCAATTGGTTGAAATTATTATCTTTTGAGCTGAAAGCTGATATGACGTTATGTAAGATATCAGAGTAAAATGCATTTTTCGGATCAGATTTTAAGCCCAGCTTGTAGTATCACAATTGGTCATTGTAAAAATTATTATTATGTCACAAACAGAGGATTATGATGTCAGGTGGGGAATAAGTGCAGAAGCAGATAAATTCTTAAGAAACAACAGTGATTCTGTTTTAAAGCACTGTCTTCAGAAAGAAAGAATGAGAGAAAAGAAGTACAGGGAAATACACTGCACAGAAGAACGCTTGTTTCCAAATCAGATATTTCATAAAGTTTTCCATAAGGTGACAGCTGCTTTTTCAAACACCACATTCTGTTCTCTGTTACATCAGTGTGAATCCAGAGGAACTGCATATGAATTGTTGTTGCTTGGGATTGACATCACGGTAAGTGAGAGTAAAATTTGGCTTTAACACATTTTCTCAGAAATAGAACCCATTTATTCCCTTCAAAATAGAGAAGGGGGAATTACCACACATCACATGACGTCATGTATCATTCAACACTTCGGAAGAAAAATGGGGAGCAAGATTTGTTTGAAGTCTGGGGTGCTGGGTTTTTTCTCTTCTTCTCCTTCCAATTTTCACAATTTATTGTGAACTCCCCCCTTTGCTGAAGCCCAATATAGACCTTTTGGGCACAAGGGAGCTCTCCTAACAGTTGGTTTTGCCATCATAATAAACCCTTTAAGGACGCTAATTCTAGAATTCAGCACACTGTTCCCTGTTGTTAGCAACATCACGCAAGGAGAGTCTTTAACAGCAGCTAAAAGGGACTGTTTAGAACAAAATTATCATTGGTAAACTTAGGTCTGAGGTGGCACACTGATTCAAAGGGGTAAAGACTGGGCTTGTGTGCATCAGCTTTTGCAATTTCATGTATACAGTCACCTTCCTGAAGTCACCGTGTTTTCCATAACTTTGTCCCGTGGTGAGGGGGGAGGAGGAGAGCGAGCTTTCAGCCACTAAAAGCAAATGACAAGTAGCTTCAGAACCTACGTACTCACTCACCAACCTGCTGTCTTCATTTGTATTCAACAGATGCGTCTTTTTTTCCCCCTCATTACCTAGTCTGTGCCAATCAGTATAAACAATGGAATTTTTGTCTTTATAAACATATTCTTGTTCTGTTTCACTTGAAGGTAGAGATAAACATGAAAAAAAAAATAAGAAAAAAAAAAAAGAAAGGAGAAAAGTAACCTTCATAGACATATATTTATAGTCTATGAGATTGTTATGTAAACCTTTAAGAAATACTCTGGAATTCAGCTGAGAGATTCATGAAACCAGTACATGATGCATATAAGCTTTAAACAGAAAAAAAAACCAACAACAAAAAAAGAAAACCTGAGGGATCCATCTGTGAGATATTGTGAAATGCCAGGGAAAATGAAGATGGCTAATTATGCTAATTTTATGCTATACTATCCATATACAGCACATATTGTCTCTAAGTATATGTATAGATAGTGTACATATATGAGTCCAGTCTTCTTCTGTGACTATTTTGGTATAACATAAAATATGCTTTAATTAAATTATTTTGCACGTAGAGAATACCTGGCTTATTAGTATACAATTTTTTTTTCCTTCCTAGTCTTATCACAAGGCACTAAGGTGTTGCTAAGTAGCTAATTCTGGTCCAGAATTAAGAATTTCTATTGTTGTGGGAAATATTTACTGGCAGTACCAGCCTCTTTGTCTTTCCATCTCCCCTGGTGCAGGGATTGGGGCAGACTCTGAGAGGGCAGAAAGATGTTACACAGTGTCAGCAGATCTCCATTTTTGCATGATCTCCAACAGGGTGTCAGGCTGCCGCAGCGCAGCACTCCTCCCCACATCTGGCCATCTGTTTCCTTTACCACTTTTACCACCTTTACTACTGCCCTTAGTCCTCAGTCACTGGGTGAGCTGCTCCAGGGAGCTCTGAGCACTGAAACTGCAGCTTCATACTCTGCTTGGAGACAAGACAAAAGAGGGAAGATGGACTGCAACTGTTCAGATTTAGGTTTGACTGCACTTACACCAAGCCCAAGTGCTGGTGGAAAATGGAGTCAGGGATGTGTGTTTTATTGCCTGATGCTCTTTGTAGTTATGCTCTGTATGCACATACAAATGTCAAAGCAGCGAAGTATTTGAAGTATTTCTAGAATGCCTGAGAAACAGAAAACAAGCTGGGTTTTCAGTTATTTTCCTAGAGAATTGTTCTAACGGTATATATGTGTGCATGTGTTCAACCTATGTTTGAATTTCTACAGATAAGATTTATGTGGCTGACTGGTTCAGCTCCATCCTAACTTTGGTTTGGATTTCAACACTTCAGGAGACAGAAGGAATCTTTCTTTCCTGTGTCTATGTTTACCTGCCTAAAATATCATGAACTCTGATGTCAGAGAAACAAATAGGAAAATAATGTAGTGGGAAGCTTTTCTGAAATAGTTACAAATTCAGTCCAGAGAAGGGATAAAGTTCCCCTCCCCTGCTGAAATCCCTATTCACATCGGGATTCAGAGAGGGAAAGAGACAGTTAGTTGATGCTTTCTTAGAGCTTATTTTTCTTTGAATCCCTCACCCCCCCCTCCTCTTCTAGCACACACTTCTACATCTTGCTGATTCTAAAAGCATTTGCAGGGGTCAAATTATTGAAAGTTCAACCAAGTTTTCCTAAGCTATCACAGTTTACCTACCATTCCCAGCTTCCACAGACTGAGTAGCAATTAAATAGCTATCAGTTTTGGTATCAGAAGCCATAAATTGACTCTTTAGCCCTTACATTTCATGTGATATTGTTTGATCTTCCAAAGACAATTTGCACCCACACACTCTGTTCAACAGAATCAGTCTTGTAATTTTTCTATGAAAAAACCACATCCTCATTAAAAAGTTTTTGAGTCTAGAAAGTCAAATAGGGCAGATGTATGAAGATGACAGCCGGTGGTTACGGGTTTGTTGGTCTTATATCTTTGTCATATACTAATGAGCCACTCAGCACAAGAAGGGAAAAAAAAAACAAAACACCAAAAAAACAGAAAAACAGAGAGAGAAGAAGAAAGGTCCAGAAAATAACAATGATCACAGCAGATGTTGCATACGCTTTCACTTTGTGGTTTGCTGCAATTCACCTGGACTATTTAAAAGCCTGTGATGAATGGGTGGCACGCAAGATAGTGTTGCGTCTTTCAAGTCTTTGACAGTTGGCAGTAAAGGTTACTAAGCAAAATTACATAGGGCCAAAAGGTTGGCCATGATGGATCCCAGATACAATAGAACTGGGGATTTTCTGTATACGGAGTGATAAGGAGGGACTTTTAGGGCTGCCAGGAATGACTTGCATACTATGACAAATGAAGAGGTAAGGATGCAACTGTTGGCACAGTACGTGAGGAAGGTAGGATCAATTTCTTGTCATGTCAACGTCTTAGTGTGTGGCCCTGAGCAAATCCCTTGAGATCAGACCTTGAAAGATATAGAGAGGTCTAAAGATGCAAATCAGACCATAAGGGGACTTTCAAAGACAAGGAGGAAATCCTGAAAAAACATATTTTTAGATCTATCTATGTCTTATTTTTCTGAGTTGTAGCACTTTTTGCGTTTTCTGCAGGAAAATATTTTATGTATTGTCAGTTGTTCCAATTTTGAAAAAAATACAGGTGATAAAAGCCAAAATTGGATTTGAATGCTGAAGTAACTGAATCTGTAATGCATTTGTGTGTGATACACCTTGCAAACTGGCTCTTCAGCCAGCAGTGGGGAAAAGGACAGGACTGGTTTGCTGTCTATCTTTTCAGAGATCCACCAACCATTACATCTGTTGTGTTAGAGGAATCATAGAATGGTTTAGGTTGGAAAGGACCTTGAAGATCATCGAGTTCCAACCCCCCTGCCATGGGCAGGGACACCTCCCACCAGACCAGGTTGCCCAAGGCCACATCCAGCCTGGCCTTGAACACCTCCAGGGATGGGGCCTCAACAACCTCTCTGGGCAACCCGTGCCAGTGCCTCACCACCCTTAAAGTGAAAAATTTCTTCCTAATGTTTAATCTAAACCTGCCCTCTTCCAGTTTGTGTCCATTCCCCCTCGTCCTGTCACTACATGCCCTAGTAAAAAGTCCTTCCCCACCTCTCCTGTAGGCCCCCTTTAGGTACTGGAAGGCCACAATAAGATCTCCCCGGAGCCTTCTCTTCTCCAGGCTGAACAGCCCCAACCCTCTCAGCCTCTCCTCATAGGAAAGGTGCTCCAGCCCTCGGATCATCCTCATGGCTCTCCTCTGGGCCTTCCAGCTTGATTAGGTTTCCTTCAACAAAGTTCAACATGTCAGGCCTGGAATAGGTTTTAAGGACCCAAAAGTTTCATGGCTGCTATTGCTTTGTTTTCCCCTTTATAATGATTTTTCTTAAATTGGCTTTTCTCTGAAGAATTAGAACATCAAATATTTCTTTGCATTTCCCTCACCTCCTGTAAAAAAAACATATGTCCTTGCCAGTATTTCCTCAACGAAGGCCCAACAGCCAATAAACATAATCAATCAGAGGGACGGAAGTCTCTGTACTTGGAAGTTAATAGACTTGGAAGTTTTGTTCAATTTGGATGAGTACCCCAGAGCTAAACCATCGGAAACAGAAGCTATTGACCCATACCTGTAGTTGGGGTAAATAAGCTTTTGGTAACTCTTATTAATGTCACATGCCTGGCACTGAGCTATTAAGGTGAGTTTCTTACCATGGGTCTGGGGATCACAGTTGCCATACGTTTGCGTATGAGATGAACGTCAGGTGGCAGAGGCTGAGAGAATAGAAAAGATTTGTTTAGGTTTGAAGAGCAATCTGAAAATGCTGCTGTTCAGACAGGCGTATAACCTGTCTACAGAACAGGATGCAAAGAATATTTTTGAAGAATTTGATGAGGTGTTTAATAGACCTGAAAGCATTGTGAATAAAACACATCATACTGATACAGATCCCATTATATGCTGCCAAAAGTACAAGCATCGCATATAGTACAGTCTCATTAGTCCTGAGAAATGAAGGAAAAGCTGATTGTGACAAGATGGTAAGATGCAGTGTTATTGAGAGAACGCAGATACTAACTGGCGTGGTTAGCAACCCCATCACACGCAATAATAAGAAATGTTATGGATTTGTGTAGATTCAGGAGCTTCAAATAAGGCTACCAAACGCAACAGCCCAAGGGAGCGCTGGGGAAAGACATGTCTAGACTTCCAAAAGCAAGAATATTTCCAGATCTAGATGCAAGCCTGTGATTTTGCCAACTCCAGTTTGATAAAATGTTAAACTCTACACCTTCAACTCCTTTTTGCTGATGTATTTTTAAGTAACTTTGCACTGTGATTTCTTCAGAACTTAAAAAGTGCCACTCCACAGAATTTTAAATCGTTTAAAATCCAGGTGGAAGCAGCTATTTATAACCTCTTGAGCTAATGTGATAATCATCAACACTGTAAAAATAATAGCTGATATCCAGTTCAGCAGGTTTGGATATCAGAAGCATTTTTTTTACTGTATAGGCCTTTTACAGGTTTGGTGTTTGGTTTTTTCTCTTCCATAAAAAAGAGACAACAACTGCGCCAAACAGATTCTCAGTTTAGATTCCTGTCTAATATAGGCAAAGGACTTGAACCTAGAGGTAGAGCCTCATGACACTTTGCCCTCAGAAGTGAGGCCAACATCCCAAGTTCCTCTGCACTGCTGCTCTTCCCTGATGCCAGCTCACAATTCTCTCTACTCCATTAGTAGAGAGAATTCTCTCTACTCTATTAGCATGGCATCTGCATGAAAAATAACCCTTCTCATATCCCCACAAGGATTATTTTTAAAAATTCTTTTTCAGTGTGTCGCTAGTATTCCCCCCAAAAAAGTTAGCAGCGTCCCGAATGAGAGAGTGGCAGTCCGTGACGTAAAAGCAAAATGCGGTAGTTGATGTCTAGATTGTCTTAAATGGGATTTTGCTTCCGACGTCAATGTGTTGTGAAACTGCATCCTGGGTCTCTCCCACACCACATGACAAATGTGCTTATAATTGGGCTTCAGAATAAGCCTCCTTTTGGGCTGGTAATGATTCAGCATGTTACCCGTATCATTATGTATACAACTGGAGCAATTTCAAAGGGACCCTTTGCAGGATTGTAAATATTCTGCTCATCAAACAACTCACCTGCTACAGAAGAAAATAGCAGAGAGTGTATCTGAGTTAAGATTTCACATTTCCTACCGGAGTGTGTTCTCTAGGGAGGTTTTTAGCAATCAGATACGGTCTGAGAGGGTTGGTTTTTTTCTCTGATTTTAACCAGAAATTGCACACTCAACCCAAGAAATCTTTCCCTCAAAAATTACTGGATTAGTACTGCATATCAAAACCAGATTCTGGTAAATCCTGCGTAGTTCTGAGAAGGACCTGATCACATCAATATAAACAAGTAATGACTCATCTAAAACACAGGAAACGATTCTGTACATAAGTACATTTTTAAAGCACACTAAAGACTTTCTTTGAGCAGTTAAGCTTTCAAGAGCTGCTAAGTATAAAAATCACAGCAGCAGCAAGAAGATTTGAAGTAATCATGAGTCAAGTAATACTATTTCTGAGTAGTAAGAAGCACCAAATGGTGCCAACTTGTAAGTGACTGAAAGAGTAATTCTGCATGGACGGTCAACAGTGAAAGTCCAGGCACATACGAATGTAACTTTTTGTAGGATCTATCAGTGTGAAGTTGCTGCACATATTGAAAGGTGGTATAAAAAACTCAAAATCATAATGCCACACAGCATGAGACCAGAAATGTTAAATAGAGCCCACAAGCACTTGCCTGGGTTTTGAGATGTAAAACACTATAGGATGTCATATAAATGCCATTACAGAAAATAAATATAAAACCTGCAACAAATATAGGAAATGATGCAGAAGAACGGTTGTTTTTTTGAGCTTCCCAAGCAATAATGGAATAATTAATTGAGTTTATACG
This sequence comes from Charadrius vociferus, assembly GCF_000708025.1. Classification (NCBI taxonomy): domain Eukaryota; kingdom Metazoa; phylum Chordata; class Aves; order Charadriiformes; family Charadriidae; genus Charadrius; species Charadrius vociferus. The sequence goes on along the minus strand of NW_009647856.1, from coordinate 4,247,334 downwards.
GTGATCGTCTTTTCTGCAGGAGAAGGGTATTATTTGAAGACCTGAAGGAAGTTTGGATTTTTCCCTCTCTCTAAACTCAGCAGCTAGATCGCCTTCAAAAGACCAAAGAAAAAAAAGGTGAATAGATTGTCATTTGCAAGTGAGTTGTTGCCCACCCTAAATTCCCAGAGTTGATGTTTCTGGCACTTGCCGTAGGAGCCTTGGCCAAATCATTCCTTCCAAGCAGAGCCCTGTTTCGCCTTGGCAGAAGCAACATATGGCAATGGGTGTCTTTGAGATACAAAGCCTCTTCAAGCACCACTGAAGTGCTGCCATTGCCCCGCTCCTTATAAGGGGGTGTAGCATATGCTACCCTGACTAGCTGATTAGCACTACTTAGAGCTAAATAGCAGGAGGACGACTCGCAGGATCGGTTTTTACCCTTCTCTGTGTCTTTAGACTGGCATATCCCACAGAGGAAGGCAAAACGTGAGTGGTCTCTCACGTGAAGGATGCAAAAAGATGGTATCTCTCATGTTTCCTAGAATGATGCTGTGTTTTATCCCTTCAAATGCAATCTTGGATAAATTAGTACTCATTGTATCGAATCCGTATGTTTTCTGGGGAAAATATATGTTGACTCGGGACCATGATTTATTTATTTGGTTGCTGGAAAATAGTCTAGAGCATTACACATTCATTCTACATTGTAAAGGTAGACTTTGAGCTTTGTACTCTCTTTTCCTTATAAGAAAAAAAAAAAAGTAGCTGTGCCTTCTTTATGCAACTAGAAGTAAATTGAGTGTAAAAACATCATTGTAAAAAGATGTGCTTTATAAAGTCCTGAATATGGTGCATCTTTTGTGTTTTGTTTCTAATTGTTTGCTCAATACAAAAGGATAATTCATTAGGCCAATTCTCCAAATAATCTCAAAGTGACATGAATTCCTTTGCAGAGTGAATGTCTGTAGCAAGTAATCCATGGAAAACAGACAGGCGTCTCTTGTCATTTTGGAGCTCTAATCCACTGCCTGGAGCATGAAAATGCTCAGGATAACAAGTGTGGGAATGACCAAAATCAACATTATTTTTGGTTTTTATTTTCTTAACAATGCTGCTGATCAATAGAATTGCTGAATCCAGCAGATACAATGCCACGGGATTAATGAATTAAGCTCAGGAAGCAGAAAAATTTGCTAAAGAGGAGAGGGGGAAAGCCCCTTCTTTTCCACTGGTGTGTGAATATTAAACAGTGAAAGCAGCAATGACAGAATTTTAGCCTTTGCTTTACCATCGCACCAAGCTATGTTCTGCACGAGCCTTTAGTTTTTAATTAGAACCACACTGACACCCGCATTTTAAACTATGAACTTCAGTTTCAAAGTTAAGACTATTTCCTAACTGCTGGTTTAGTAGCTGGGTCTGAACACAGAAAAGAGATGCGCTGTTCTGTAAAACTCAGAGTGCAGTGGGGTCATCGTTGGTGGGACTACATAACTGTTTTTTAACGCGCAGTAAATAATGGTAAAAGGAAGGAAAAGATCTCACTGAAATACTGTAGACTCTGTCACCATAAAGCACTCACAGGCTCTTTTTCCTAGAAAAGTGTGGAACAAAATAAGGAGAGGTCATCACACTTCTTTGATGATGCCAATGTTTTGTAAGGGGCGATTGCCAGCGTTTCTGTCAATATTGCATTAGGAATGGAATAGAGGGTACGTATCTGTGTAAGACATTACATTCCAAAATGCACATTAAATTGATATTCAGAGCAACACGGAAAATTTAACAAACCGTCACTCACTAGAAGGGGGTTGTTCAGATGTGTGGGAGGGGAGAGCTTAAGTTTGCTTATATGTTTGTATTTACAGCTTCTTAACATTTAGAAGACCTCTGGGGATTTTGTGTGTCCTTTTGTTTAAACAAACAAACAAAAAACATTATCTAGTTTCACTGCATAAAAATATAAGATTATAATAATCACACAGTCCTAGAAATTGGAAGGGTTGGAACGTTTTTAACTTACAAGAACACTTCAGAGAATACTCCGGAGTAATTTATAAGCCCCTCTAGACCTGTACATGTCTTGAACTGATTGTTGAAGTGGGCTTTACTAGGAATTTCTTTTGCTGAATTGGAGTAGTGCAGGAGGTGGGGTGAGGAGGGCGGGAGGGTTAGAGCAACCTTCCCTAACAAGGCTTTAAAAGCTTCAGTGGTAAAGTTATGCTGCTGGAAGAGTTTGTTACTTGTTTTTTAACTGAGAGCGACCTGACGAGGACTACGTTATGGGCAGGAGATGTTATTTATGTGGGTAACAACATTGTGGGTTGTGTTGTGCTGTTGTTGTTTTTAGAGGGGGGCGTACATCTTTTAATTCGAACCGTAAAATGAAATTAAGAAAAAAAAAAAAAAAAACAAAAACAAACCCATACCCAACAACCTGGACAATGACATGATATTCACAGCTCCGCGCCTTTCCCAAGCAGGCTGGAGGTTTCTGCTCCCTCCTCTAATCTCTGCCGCGATGTGTTTCTTTTTTTCTTTCTTTTTTTCTTTCCTTTTTTTTTTTTTTTTGTTTTGTTTTCTTTGCATATGTGCTGTGACAGCCGGGGGAACGGGAGGCGGGTGGGAGATGGTGGGGGCTGTCGAGCTTTCCTGCGCTCCCATTGTCAGCCGCTCTCGGGAGCGCGGGGAGAACCGGTGTCCCCCTTCCCCCC
>NW_009647856.1:4213363-4244252 GCF_000708025.1 Charadrius vociferus | reverse complement strand
CCGGCAGGACGGGGAGGGCCGCGGCTCCGGCTGGCAGGGACCCTACAGTGGCTGCTGCAGCATGGGCTGGCTCAGGGGGATTGCCTTGCTTTCCTTGGGAGTATTACTAGCAGGAAGAGTGAACTGCCAGCATGTGAAGAATAACGTGCCAAGGCTCAAATTATCCTATAAAGGTAAGTCTGTTGTTCTCTCTCCTTTCTCGGTTCGCCTCAAAACCTCTCCTCCTTGCCCCGTCGCTCCCTCCCCTCCCCACCTTTCCTCCTCTATGTTTCCTTATCTTCCAAAGGGGAAATTGCCATTAGGAGAAATTTCTGAGGAGAAAAAAAAGGAAAAAAAAAAAATACTTAAAAAGCCGCTCCGTGCTGCGGTCGGTACCAGGCACTTTAAACACAGACAAAGAAGAGTTAGTTGCATTTGCAGACGAGGACTCCGGATCGCGCTGATCCGTGGAAGAGTATTTTTCAGCCTTGTGCTGTTCCATCGGACTTTACTCTTCCAGACGGTGGGACGCGTTTGGCCACCCGGCTGATCTCCCCCGAGTTGGGCATGTCGCGCAGCCACAATGCCAGATCTGTTTCAAACAGCATGGAATAGATGAAGATTTATATTTTCCTTTTTTTTTTTTAGGCACGAAGTGGTTAATTTTCAAGTCATGAATATTCAGTCTGTAGAAATCTGACAATCAGATGCCTAACATAAGCAGTGGATGGTGGGTTTGCCAAGAAACTATAAACTGAAAGGAACAGATCAGTCCAGAAAAGGAGGAAAGGACTGTTATGCACTAGAAAATACTGCCTATGGATGTTTAATGCAGTGCAATTTATTTGAACTGAGATTGTTTTCGGTGGAGTCTGATGTATTTCATTAGAGATCACAGGGAAGGTGTAACTGAAGAAAGAGAGCTGTGAGATTACGTTTACGTTTTAAATTGTGTAATGCCACTCACACTGCAATTGTCAGTAATTAACTTTTGGTTAATGCTCCCAGTGTTACAGGAGGACTCTGAAGTAGGCAGACTCTTGTCTTTATCAGCATAGCTCCTCTCAGAGCACATTTTTCAGAAGAATTCTCCAAATCTGGAGAGTGTGCAACTAGGAAAGAAGTTTAAAATGTAAGAGCTGTAGAATATTCTTTCTAGAAGGGAGATCTATACATCTAGGTGTATATACATTTCTCTCTGAAGGGCTGCCTTCTCGTAATTCTCAGATTGTTGGAGACTGAGAGAAGGAGCAGCAGCTACGGTTCTGAAAGAAGGGAGGAAAAGTAACACACTGCTTCTACAGTTGAAAAAAAGAGAACATGTGTGTGCATGCCTGGTCATAGATGTCAATCTCCGTTTACAGTATAGTGTCAATACGTCTCTCGCCAGTAGAAATATGCTTTCCAATTTTTTTCATGTTTCTCGTGCTGCGAATGAGAGGGGGAAAAGTCCTCTCTGATACAAGACAGACGTCATTTTTGCACTCCAGATGAAAAAAAAAAAAATTAAACACCTGCAAAACTTGGATGCACTGTATGAAATAAATGTGCAGGGTTTTATTAAAGAACATATTTGTGTGTGTTTAAACTTGAAATGATATAAATGAAAAGAACAGTTTAAAGGGTTTAGAATCTGTTCATTTGGTTTTCATAAGAAAAGCCATTTATACTTAACAGAAAATTGATTATTTTGAATAATGGAGTCTGAAGAAAGCTTCTACCATAACTGCATGTCATGTCAAAAAACTCATTAAAAAATTCTTACTTTCAAACTTCCGCAATCGTACTGAAACTCAGATTAGTATATAGAAGCATAAGTGCTGTAAAAATATCCTGTAAAGGGGTTTAATGGCTAATTAATAATTGTTTATTATTTTTTACCCTTTTAAAGTTTAGTGGTGGCTCAAGTTTGCTACCTCTGCTCATACTGACTAAATGCAGAGAAACTAATTTCAAAGGATGGCCAAATGTGACTGATAGTGGGTTTTTTGTTTTCTTTTTTTTTTGTTGTTTTCTCTTTTCACCCCACTGGTACTGTATCCATATACGGTTTAGCAACATTTTGCTACTCTGCTGATTGGTTGTTTTCCAGTTCTGCTCTTGCTGAGAGAAGGGGTCTCATTTTAATTTCTGAAATACATCATACAACACATTTTAATGTACAGTTAATCCTCTATGAGCAAAACAGGAAACTGAAAGGAATATTGAAACTGTTCTTATAACTGGCGGATCATTGCAACAAGAAAATTACTTCAAATGCTGAGCTATTTGCTATCTAGGAAAGAAAGTAAATGCATAATTAATTCAAAGCAAGTTAAAGTCTGAAGACTTACAGGAATTCACGCTGTGGCCTTTGATTCATATGTATACTTAATCACATATTTGACTTAAAACATGTGTAACCCTAAAAATCAGATCAGACTACTCACATGCTTAACGTTAAGTACCCGTGTAAATGCTTGGCCAGGTCAAGAGGAGCGTGTTGCCTGTGCTGTTGCATCGATCCCCGAGTATGAGGTATCATTAGTAGTCAGGGAAAACTAAGCCTTATCAGCTCATGCTTTTCCAGACCAGTTTTGCTTCCAGCACAGTCCTCTATGCCCAGATCAATGTTAACACCTTGCGTAGGAACAGCCTTAAGAGCTGTCGTTATTGAAAATACATCTTTTAGGCGCTGACTGAATACCTTACATGCTAATCTGTATCTCTCAGGGTATATACCTCACTGCCGTCATACTATGTGATACTGCACGATTCACCTCTGTTGAAGCTGCCAGCAATTAGGAAGAGAAGCTACCCAGTCACTTACCCATTCTGCCCCTCCACAAAGAGTTGTGGTTGCGTACAACAAACTTATGATACTGAAAAAAAAAAAAATACACAAGGTAGAAAGAATGACCCAAGTGACTTGTCTTTTCAGTGGCTGTCACTGTGCTTTCTTTTAACATGCATGCTTGTTTTTCCCCTAAACAAATACCTTGGACCTAATTGTCAGTGCTTTATTTCAAAAGAAAAGCAAGGATGTATTTTAACTTCTTGTTTTGCTCGACTAATTAGATGTCAAACATGGTTAAAAAGCTCAGGCATTTGCTTTAAAAGTTACCAAAATGAGTCATGAAGGGTTAAATCCCTGCCAACCTTGATTTCCTATGGTCACTTGTTTTCAAAGGTCCGGTATTAGCTCTGCCATTTCCCAGGTTGCTGGACAGAAGTTTTCGGTAAACTCCATTCTTGCTTCCTCTTAACTTCTTGTCACTCAGCCTTGCAGAAGATTAGAAGTATCCTACGGGGCACATTACAGATAGGAAGAGGAAGAGAAAGTGTATAAATGCATATATTAAGGCCACATCTGTGGTCTGAAAAGGTTCTTTCTGTTTATTGTAAAACAGACTTCTGGTTATTTGGTTTCTATCACCTTGATTTTGGTGGGACATTAAAGGAAGGGAATTTGAGGAGAGTGCTAGGGAAACCCCTGTCCAGCTGAAATCTGTGGTGAAACTCCTGTTTGGTAGCATCAGGGTTTTGCTCCATACATTTAAAAGCTTCCAACCATTTTCATCTTAGTGCATGGATTGGAAAGGTTTTGCACAGAGGATATTTATCTCCTCATTTCAGCCAAAGGGAATTAATATGATTAAAGGCCTGATCCAAAGTTCGTTGAAATCAGTAAGTCCTGGATCACAGCCTAAATGTGGTAAAACCAGCTATAAAACTGAAAGCTCAGTTGAGCCCTTCAACCTCTGAGCTCCTCTTTTTATGTCCCTCAAAGACTTTGGGTCCTTATTGTAAAGTAACAAGAAATGTCATTGTTGGTATATCAAAAGTGAAGGAATCTTTTCTTAAAGAATGTAGGGGGCTTTGTTGTTGGGTTTTTGGTTTTTTGGTGTTTTGTTTGTTGGGTTTTTTTAAGTTTCATTGGTTTCAGTTTCAGTGTCGGTTGTAAGTCTCTATATTGTGTCACTAGGTCACAGATTCCGTTCAGGAAACTTCTATTGAGCACAGAGTTCTCAGAAAGATGGTGATCAAGTTCAGTGTGCAAAGTTTAAAACAATAAATAAAGTCTTAACTCCAGATGGATTTCTTGTATCGTTTATTGTTTCCTATTTTCTTTTGCTGTCCTCTGTGTGGGGAGGTAACGGCACAAACAGAGATGGAACCGGCTACAGTAACCTTTAAATATAAACATATAAGCCCAAAGAAAGAGAGAGTTTCCATTAACGATTCCTTGATTTACAGATTTTTCCTAAATCAACCCCGATTTTTGTCTCCACATAAGTAAATCTCGTGAACCCAACTTTCTCAAATCCATCTGTCACGTCCTATTTGTCTATTGAAAATTACTAAATGATGTAAGTATGTTTTGTAAGAGTACATGTGTGGTTCTTCTTTGTTATTGTTGCTCAATTGGATACATATTACTTGAGAATAAGTAACTGGAAAAGCATTGCACACAGATTTAGCTCTATTACTCCCTGGCTCCAATTCAAGCCATATTAAAAATAAGCGTTTTGTTTAAAGTTGCAGTGATGGTGAGAACTACTCCGTCCTTGATGTGCAATTGATTTACAATTTCATAGGATGGATTTTTATACGGGTGAAAAGCTGGCCCTAGTGAAAGCAGTGGCAAAACTTCTGTCTGTTTCAATCAGTCCAACATGCAGTGACGAGGGAGGAATGACACCACACTGAATTACCTGTATGTTCACTAGTATAAATATGATACCTGGTTTGTAGTTTGTTGACCCAGCCTGGTTGTAGTTGATGACCTGCTGGTGGGTTTGATTGTGGTTTTTCCTTTCCATCAAACTCTATAACTCACAATCCAATACCTCCACAAATATTGGGAAAGGGGACAAAGTGGGAGAAGGAAATGAGGAGAGAAATATTGGCAAGGGAGCCTGTCTTTCTCGAGTTGGGACCAGGATTAGAGTTTGTCTCAGATTTCAAGGTAGCTGCTTAAATAAACTTTTGCTTAAACTATGTTGTAAGAGTACTGTCTGAGGGAAAAGCCTCTCTAATGTGCCTGAAAAGGAGAGGAGGGCAGCCCAGACTCAGACCGTGAAGGAAGGCAAACCGGTGATGTTTGCAGTCTAGGCACGGGCTTGTAACACTCTTGAGCTTCCACTGTTCCCCATGACATTTCCCCACAGCTCTGCTGCTCTCGGACCTTGCTGGTCAGTCAGGACAGGCAGCTGGAAGGTGGCTGGAAGGCAGATGAGGCTTTCGGAGAAGACCTGTGGGTTGGTCTTTGTAGTGTTGGTTGAGTGGGGTCTCCACGAGACCTGAGAACTGGCAGGGGAGACAGTAGGACTACCCTTCCTGCCCCTGACATGCCCCACAGGCTGACAGGAGGGAGAAGCCGATGAAGGAGGTGCCTGAGCTCAGATCTTGACTATATAGGGAAATTTTCAGCTCGCTAATTAGGGCCTGAGACAGGCAGTGTAATTGGAACAAGGAGGGTGAAAACCTAGCCCAACATGTTCATTTTGTGTTTCCAACTTTCCCATTTAATTCCAGTGGAAAAAGTGGTTTCTGAATTACAGAGCCTCCCTTTTCTGAGAAGCTGGAGTTCTCTATAATTATTTGTGCCGTACGGTTTGCAAATGACTGAATTATTCATGGAAGGTGCCGTATTGACAGCAATGGAAACTCTACTCTTTTGCTGTGGACAAGGTGAGCAGCACTTGGTCCTGCTGTTTGTTAGAGCATCTTTAAGACTCCGACCTAGCGAAGAATTTAAACATCCATAGTTTCACTGAGCTCAATGGACCTACTGATGCATTCAGTCTGCCTTGAAAATTTACTTCTGTGCTTGAAGTTTTTTGATCAGGACTGAAGTACCTATCTGTTTGCTCAGGGTTTATTCAGGTTGTATTTATTCCGTAAGGTTTAGCAAAACAATATTTAAAATAAGAAACCCAGTCTTTTTAGGTTGCTACAATGTAAATGGATTATTTATGATAATCTCTCCTGCACGTGAATCTGTGTATACAGAAAGCATTTACATGAAGTTCCACCTCAGAAGAAATCACTGAATGATTTGTACTTTTAAGTCTTTCTTTTTTCTTGGAAGTGTTTTTAAGTTTTTATTTCATGCATTGCGATAGTCTGACCCTTTTAATATAGTTTTGGTTTGCCTAATCACTGATTCTGCCTGTGGCCTTTAATGCCCACAGCTGCTTTTAGAGAGTCATCTTTTGTATTTACTTCCTCTGGCCCACAGGCTTTTTCTCTCATGTGCATACCTGGAACACTGCAATGGAAGCCCAAGCAAGCTGCTCCAATATTTTGAACATTTTCTACATCAGCTGGAGCCTGACTTGACCCTAGTTCAATCTGAAGCAAAATCAGATCTTCACCTGAGGCAGTGCCTAAGTGACTGAGAAGAAAACAAATCCTTCTAAGTGGTGTCAATGGTTGTGACATTTTCCAGTTGTTTGGAAGCTAAAAAGGGTAAAATTGTCTTCAGGCTCCCACGCGCTTATTTTTAAGCAAATGTGTGGGGTGGACCCTGGCAGCTCTGTGTCAAAATTTTAAATGGAAGTTCTGTAGCTTGTCCTGGTGCTCTTGTTAATTAAGGTTAAATGTGAAAGTTGCTGCTGGTGGTGTGCTGGTGCTGGTGGGCGATTCAGCGAATTCCTTCCCTTGCAGGATTAAAGCTCCCTTCAGGAATGTCTGCGAGTTCACGGTCCTCCCACATACAGCCTTCATATAGGTTAGCTGCTCGCTTCCAGTGACAGCTGTGGATGGTGAGAATAACTGTGAGGATAGTACATTTACTTGACTTTCCCTGTTTTTTTCCAAGTGGGATGGTGCCCCGATGTACCAGAGAGAAAAGGATGGCCACAGCTGTTGAGAGCATCAGAAATCCTAAGAGCGCTGTAGCCTTTCTCCTGCTCCACAGGAGTTCTCTGTGGTGTCTTTCTCTTTCTTTTTGACTGACATAGTCAGCCACATTAGGCTCTTTTCACTGTCAGGGGAAGGAGATGTACCTCCAGAGAGCTAATCTTGGGTTAGGCAGGCTAAATGAGACTCTAAGGGTGCTCATCGCTTTTCAGTGACTGTCAAAGGAATTAAGCTCCTTGTTCATTCATTTAGTTTCTTTCTTTCTGGGAAGGTATCAAGAGAAGGTACTAATTAAATGCTATATAAGAATTTAGGCTGTATTCTGATCCAAAACATCCTAATTTAAGGAACTGTCTCTGCTTAAATGAGTATTTAAAGTTGTGTGAAAATCCAACTGATTAAACTTATGTATGCCCACAGTATCTGTGATCTTGAGGTCACCTGTGACTGTCTAAATTTGCATCAAACTTGCAGTCACAGCAAGAAATATACAGTACCACTACATTCTTCATATTCTTAAAATAATTACTTAACATACATCTCACATTTCCCATGTCTCTCCTCCTTAATAAGCTCATCCCAAATCCAGTGACACATGCTGGAAGTGACTGTCTGGGGCTGCAGAGCTTTACTAATTTAACAGCTTAATCATTTGAAGCTTCCAATAAGCTGTCCCCTGACCAGCTCTGTTACTTTCTGAATACTTCTATGCTTTAAAAGAAAAATGTTTTCAAGACCCAGTTTCATATAGGAGGGTTTTCAAATAAAAATACATATGCGTATGTGCAACTCAGAGGACAGGTGCCTCGACCCTGATTCTCCCCTTTTTCAGCTGGAGTATTTCAGTAAGTGAGAGCAGGATGAAACCTAATTTAGGTTCATTTCTAAAAATTCTAACTAGACGTACAGTTTGGGGGATTCTTTTCTCACTTTGGGGATCACAGATTCCCCTTGAGCTAGACACATCTACAGCAATCCCTGAAACGTGTGAGCGCTAGTCTACTTTGTGTCACATCTAGTTTTCATCCTTTGCTGTTTGATAGCCAAACGCAGTAAAGTCAGAAGTTTTTGCCATTCTTCTAATGTTTTGAAGTTGTTTGACATTTGTTGGGCCGCCTGCTTATCTCTCCAGCTGGATGTTTCAGAAACTTTGGAAGTGAGCAGTCAAATAAAATTCTCATCTCTTATAAATATTTTTGTGCAAAGTTGGACCTTGTGGGGAACAATCTGAGGAATGAAGTAGTTATTTGCTTTCATCTAACTTGTGGAAGGAGGAAAAAGAAAGCTCTCCTTTACTCTCCACTCTAATGAAGCAAAGCTCATGTTGGTTCTGACGGCCCCTCTTGGCTCCTTTTGAAATTCCAGCCTTGTGTGAGAAAAGGACACAAAAAAGCTCTGTGAGATAATTTAAAGGATTTAGAGCTGCCTTTCAAGGGGGAGGGGTTGGTGGCCTTTTCTAGAGGCAACAGACGATAAATACAGCTCACAAGCATCCAAAAGAGCTGCAGAGAGTGCAGGGTACAGCTTTCATCACCAGCTGACACTGGAATGGCAATAGCTGTCCTCTGCTACACACAGATCCCATGCCTGGCCAAGGCATAGCGTGACCTCTCTTAGGATGAAGTGGAGATTTCAGGGTGTTAATATTACTTTTACTTCCTGCATGGATTTCCCAGTGCAACTTCACTAGTTTTGCCTGAATGTATAATCTGAAATGGTTCTGACTCCTGATGAAGCCTTTTCTCAAAACACAATGAGGGTCAGTGATGCTAAGTGATGATAAGTGTTGCTCTGGAGTATCTGTAGGTCAACTTCATCTCATCTCTGTCACACTGGGTCCTGTACAAGGTTTCCATCCTGCTAGGCCCATGCGGTAAATGCCAGTTCCTGTCGTGTGATAGAAGGGATGGCAGAAATGATGTCTGGGGATCTGGGAAAGAAAACTTTATCTTCCAGATTGCTTTTTTTTTTTTTTTTCTCTCAGATTCCCTTCTACTACAGCAGATGAATGGCTCTATCAAAACTTCTTGCTCTGATGGCCTTGCAGACAACAGTATAAATGCATTCTTGAGCTACCTGCAAATTGCAGTCAGGAAATTGCTTTATTTCTAAATTGCTGCTCTTCCAAGATGTGTCAGAGTCCATCCACCAAGACCAAGTGTGTATTCAGATGTACAGGAGGATGTGATAACACTTTCAAAGAGCTCTAGTTGGCACTTCTCTGAAATGTCCTAAACATTAGCGAAGCAGTATTTCCAGGATGTTGGCTGTGTGGTTATCAGTATGGTAAACCTCCATCCATATTGCTATTCTAAATATGTGTCCTGTCATTTGTACTCGAGCCATAAAAACTGACCTCCAACAAATAGGCAAGCAAGATTTCATCCCAAGTAAAAAGATTTAAGGATTTTTTATATTTGAAAGAAAATTCCTTATAAGTCTTTTTAGAGGTGTTGTGAAGTAAAGAAATAATAATAATATTATATGTTGAAAATTTTGTTTCTCTGCAGCCTGGAGTATTGAGATCAAGATTAACATAAATTTCTAATTCTACTTTTTCAGATTTTGTTTCCCATCTGTGATAGAACTGTAATCTACTGGGTATTCTTCTTCCTTTTCTGGCATTCTTCTTTCTTTTCTGGCATCCTTTTACAATTTTGTGTCTTTCATCATTCTTTTAACTCCCACTGGAACTCACACTCTTTACTAGACAACAGTCACGCAAATTAGGAAAGTTTTGTTATCCTCACCTACAAATGGAGGTTGGAGGTTAACAGAAACCCAGCACCACAGCTGATGATACACAGGAAGTCTGTACTGTAATGGGAATCAAAGAAAGTACCATAAATGTGAAATCCTATTAATTCTTTGGCTCTTCTGTGTCAGCTTCTTCACCTGTAAAGTGGTATTAAGTGATCTCATGAGGAATTGCTTGAGGTCAGAGACTTGCCATGCTTATTCAGAGCTGTATCCTTCTCAGAATAATCCCATTAATGTCTATATTCAAAGTTCAGTCAGAACTTATTTTTGATCAACATACAAAGGCCTTACAGGTACTTTAAAGTGATTATAATAATTATATTCACAGCTGTGTACGCCTGTGACATGAAACACACTCCTATTATCCAGAAAGCATATCTAATTTAATTCAGTTTGGGTATTCCAGGTGGTTCTATACAGAAACCCTTCACAATGTTTTTTGTAGTATCCGCCTCTATTTCACACTAAATACACTGTGAAGGTGATTACAGATGACTCTGGAGAAGAAGAGCCTTTGTGTTTAGTCTGTGAAATACTGTCTACCAAAGGTATGTGAGTGCTTGTGAGATCCTGGCCTGTTTCTCTGATTTTAAGCTCGGCTTCTTTCTTTTTTTCTGATAAACGTATTTTAAAATTAAGAGGGAGTTTAAAAATGTAATTTTTTTTCCTTGTATTTATCAGACAAAACTAAACCCCTCATTTTGGGCACTTCTTTCCCATTCCACCCAGTCCGAACATACCAGACCACTGGTGTTTAATGCTCCTCTGCCCCTACAAGGGTATGTGCTTTCCTTCCCAACAGATTCTAGACACAAACATTTTATTTCTTCCTGCACACAGCCCTTTTTCTGACTTTCCATACCCAAAATGCTTCCCAACCTTTTCCAGGATGAAGGCAGCCCTTCTCAGCCACTTGGGGAGATATTCAGTAATCAGTTCAGTCAGTTCTAATTGCCTATCATTTGTGACTCGCTCAGTGGAAAACTGTTGCTTGACAGCCCTGGTTCAAACCTAATAATGAGGATTAGCTGCTATAATAAATTCAGAAGTGGAATTCTGCATCTCTGTAAGATTCACATCCTCATTCCTAAAATAAATAAGAAAGCACCTGTTCCCTTCATCAACCTGACCTATGTGAAAATAAAATCGGTTGTTCATATATTCCACATGCCTTAAATGCAGCATTTAAATATTACCTTCGGTCAATTAACTCAAGGAATCTTTTTTTTTCTCTGCTTTTATACTTCCTCATGCCATTTACATGATGTAATGGTTGTTTTGAATAACGTTCTTTTTCCATAATAAAGTACTGGTTTTCGTGCCATTAATTAAGAAATACAGAGCAAATACAAGAATTTGTATGATTTCGGTGTACCTTTGAACATCAGGCACAAGTCTGTAGTTTGACTTGTTAGACTACAGGGTCTTACTTGACCACTTGCTATGTAGTTTTCTGACAGTTTTTCTGGTGCTAGAAGAGCTAAGTCCAATTCTTGAGGCTGACAAAAAGACCAAAAAAGGACAACGTAAAAAGTTCTGTTTACTGGAGTAAAGAAGCTTTTCCATTTGTCTTCAAAGAATGCACTATCAACTCTCATGTGTATTATTATTCTGTATCAGAAATTTTAAGCTATCACCAATTGTTCTGGTGTAAATCAAGTGTAACTTCATTACATTACTGTGACTGCAATGATGCATGTGAAAAGGGAATTAGACCACTGATACTGCTAATTGACATTGCACCAAAGGGACTGAGGACAAGACCGAGCAATGCAACTTTTAGTTTTTGAATACAATTTCCATAGCTGAGACCACAAACGGTTTTTCAAAGGGCATTTCTCATTAATGTGATTCTCTTGAAAAACTATTTTATCGGCATATAGAAATATGATAAATGCTGAATTTTGTTTCACTGTGGGTTCACCCCCATTACTATGCATACAAACTATTTTACCTTATGCCAGACATATGGAAGTGATCAACGTATGTAAATTACATGAGGAGAGATGAAATACAGCTTTTTAGACTAGGAAATATGTACTTGTTTCTGGTTATAAGACACTGAAACCACACCAGAAAAGGAGACTTTAGGTCTTAAGACAAGTTTTCCTTTGAAATAACAACTGGCGAGCGGGTAGAATAGCAACGATTTTTGATAATCACCATGAAAGCACAATATTGTCCTGAGCTGAACCACTCAGTCAGGTCTTTCAGACACCAGTGTTTCGGAGGTGATTGCTTGCATGTGTGGGGCAAGCCCGTGAACCTGTTCTATGCAGAGGTGAACTGTTCTGAGACCCACTTATGTGTGAGTACATACTACGGGCAAGTGCTCAGTAGTGCAAGTCAAGTTTCTTCAAACAGGGGGTTTAACAGGCAGGGCCAGCTTAAGTGTCTGCTGCTCATTTTCTTCCCTTCATGTCATGGTGTGTCCACCATGCAATGATTTGAACTTACTCTTAAAACCATATTTTTTTTTAAGGTTTTTAAGGGGCTGAGCTATTTTGTTGGGTTCTGAGTGAGCAAGAGAGGAAAAAGCAAGAGCTTAAGTCAGATCTGCCTTGCAAATAATTTGTAAAGTTACTGTCCCCCAACCGGTCTCTAGGAAATGAATGCTTCTTTTGTGACCAAAATGTATTCACTGTGCTCCCAAAATTTTCCATTACGAGAAGGTTAAATTGTTTTTTTTGTTGTGTCTCCCCCCCCAGCTTCAGTGTTGCAGAGTAAGAAACTGATCTAGAGTCTGGCAGGGCTTTATGCTAAGGCATTGTCATATCTTTCATTTTGAGTTGAAAAATGGACATATCACTGTGTTTCATAAACGTGTGGAGAAGCTGCCAAAGCACCTATTTGCATGTGAATGGTCAGCTGAGGTAGGGAGATATGTAAATAATTCTCTAGCTAGCTCCTGGCAAAGATCATTGCATTTCAAAGTGCTGTAAAAAACCAGCACCGTAAAACTTTAACCTATTCACAGGTATGGAAACTCCCATGCCTTAAATAGATCTGCTGTAATAATGACCACTTGGGCAACAATGAATCTTAAAAAGCAGATCAGATCTCCCACATTTTTGACTTCTTTTAATATTTCAAAAAAGATAAGCTAAAAAATGCCACCTTCCCTCCCCCACAGAAAAAAAAAAAAAAAGGAAGGAAAAAATAAAATAAAATAAAATAAAAAAGCGCAAGAGCTAAGCAACAAGCAGATGTAGACTTTCATTGAAAATCTGGCAGACAAGTGTGACAGAAGTGGAAGAAATGTAAAGGATTCACGTATTATTCTGAATTGTGTCAGTATCTGACCCAGGAGGCACCCACAATAATCATTATTTTAATCTTCCTTACAAACTGCTCAGCATTTCACATTTCAGCAATTCTGCTCTGCTGTTGTACTTCAGTACATGCTCAACTGGGAAGAATGGGTGAATGTTTTAATTTAAAACTAAATGTATCCTTCAAAAGATACAGTTCTTCATTCATCCAAAAAGACAAAAAAGTGAAAGTAAACAGTAGCAAAATGAGGAACACAAAGTAAAATAAAAATCTTAATAGGCTCTGAGCCAGACAATTTTCTACATGTTTTATTGTACCTCATGTCTACTTAGATAGAATTGGCATGTGTATATATGGAGAGAGAAAGATTTGCTAAGCCATTTATGCCTGAAACAGCTCCAACAACTGTGATTAGGCAGGCACAAGAACTAGAAGCTGTTTCCAAAGTAAAGTTCACCTCCAAAGGTGATGTGAATTATGTACCTCCCCCTTAATCATGAGATAACATAGGACTGTTCCTGTAGTTTACCAATATCTTTTCCCCCTATATTGTTTTGTAGTTTCCATCTACTTCCCTCGAAATCATAGAATCATAGAATCATAGAAGCATAGAATGGTTTAGGTTGGAAAGGACCTTGAAGATCATCAAGTTCCAACCCCACAGCCATGGGCAGGGACACCTCCCACCAGACCAGGTTGCCCAAGGCCACATCCAGCCTGGCCTTGAACACCTCCGGGGATGGGGCCTCAACAACCTCTCTGGGCAACCTGTGCCAGTGCCTTACCACCCTCAAAGTGAAAAATTTCTTTCTAATGTTTAATCTAAACCTGCCCTCTTCCAGTTTATAGCCATTCCCCCTCGTCCTATCACTACATGCCCTAGTAAAAAGTCCTTCCCCACCTCTCCTGTAGGCCCCCTTTAGGTACTGCATTCAAGCTTCATAATTCAGTAAATAGCTTGTGTGACCCCATAATCATTTACAGCACACATTTTCTTTCTTGGACAGCTTCTGCACACTAATTTGATCTGGTTACATAGTGCTGAAAAGAACTCACAAAGACAAAGTTAAATGCAATTTCATTCACTGAATTTATAAACGGCAATTATTCAAAGACTCTGGGATTTGCTTGATCACACTAATATTCCTGTAATGAAATGTGATTTGTCTCAGTATTTACCAGGAGATTAAAAACCAAAAAAAAGGACAATCTTACAAACACCTACTCACAGCAGTAGTCCCATTGATTTCAATGTACATGGCACTTGTGGGGTGAAGTGCCCTTTTGGGAGGTTATGCAAGTTCTTCTTCACTTATTAAATAATAAAGCAATAAAACCAATCAATTATAAGGATCACTTGAAATTTTTGAGCTCTGCCCAGTTAATGGGGAAGAAAAGAGGCAAAAACTGTTCAAAATATTGTTCTGCTCCCAGATGAAAGTTTTCATTCAGTAACAATCCCTCTTGATCCTGCTTATCCCGTGGCTCCACTGTTTTGTGCCACAAGAAGAGCAGTCATTGCCTTGCTGTGGTTCATTGCATCCTCATGTCTAGTAGGATATAATGTCAACTGAAGTCACTGTGAAGACCCTCACTCAGTCTGGTGGATCTTTGAGTCCTTTTAAGTACATGTATCAATATAAAATTTGATCAGATATTTTTGAAGGCCCAAGGAAGTTTAAACTGAGTTTTTGAGCAAAAGAATGTCATCTTATCTAAGCCCTCTCCCATTTTCCCTGTTAAATGGTCTTTCCATTAAAACCTTCTGTGCAGAAGTCCATCTGTGTGTATAACATAGAGCACACATTAGACACAAATCAGCCCTAAAGCTGTTCCACTGATTTAAGCACAGTAACTGTCCATAATTAATACTGCAATGTTGGAATAGGGTTACCATAATGCCGTTGTTCTGTTTCAATAACCATTCCCGTATCTATCAAAAAAGGGTATAGCACTATGGAAACTTTTATCCCTTACCGGAGTATTACTTACTTACTGTAGCTATGGCTCCAGGTACTTTGAGTGGAAGTTACTACTACCTGCTTCTCACATGAGCTCATTGGAGAGGACCCAGGAGATCTCCCCACAGTAGGAGACTCCAGACCTGCTTTCCTGCCACTCCAAATCGCTGCTAACACTAGCAGGAGAGCAAGGAATCCCTGCTTCTTTTCAAACATCAGTTTGACAAAGAGGGACAGCGATCACGGGGCCACGTGCTCCCTCGCCCCAGACATCTTGTCAATGGGGTGTCAGTGCTCTTTGCAAAGCAGCAAGAGGAATCTCAAATTGCAGCCACTCAGATGTAGCCACTTGTGCAGACACTTCTATTATTCTAAAATTTATTGTGGCCTGTGTCACATGTTAAGAAAATGCAGAAAGTCTCAAATGCAGTAGAAGGTGGTGAGGCAATAAAATTTTCCACATTTTATGATAGGTGTACATTTAAAGAAGGAAACAAAAAGAATGTTTTCTATTAAAAATAGGAGCGGAAACCATTTGCGGCATAAAATCCAATAGGAAACACATTTGCACTGCTTCTGATCTCTGGTGCATTTGGCTGTGAAGTCCTTCAGTAGGCTGTAAGGGGCATCGATTTAATTAATTGGAGCTGTTACTTTAACTATGTTAGCAATCAGAGAACAACCCACAAAGCAACTCATTAGTAAACAGGTCCATGATGTCTCGGAACAGGGGCATCCTAACACTTCTCTAGTGCTGGGCAAAGGTGACGTTAAAAGGTAGAAATCACATTATATATTAACATAGATACAAAAGATTCATATCTCAAGAAGGCCACTTACTGGAAGAAAGTCTCTGAGCTTGCTCAAGTGATAACTAAGGGATGCACAGACATCAGACAACTGTATGAAGTTGCCAGCCAGTGGCAGGGTACGTAGAGCATAAATGCAACATGGGTAACTCCTTCCTCTGCTTTGTCCTGCTGAGACCAGGAGCTCTCTCCCACCCAACTGGTCTTCCAAAGGAATTTTTGGGTCTGGCTAAGCTCAGCCTATGCCTCTGTAAAGCTAAGCTGAGGGAAGAGACTTCCCAAACTCTGTCTGAATTCTGAAAGTATCCTGAGGTGCATGCATACATTTGCCTACATAATGTATACAAATCTGAAGCTATTTACACACCCATACCTGGACCAGATCCATAAACAGGGCAAAATTGCGCCACACCCTGCTGCAAGTTATTTTTAGCTGTTCCTCATCTATGTCTAATTCAAAATTAAGTTTCAAAATAATGAATGATGTGTTTTGCGTTTCAGTGGGTATAAACGTTTGCGTTGCAGAGTAGATGATTTAAGCATGAAAGGTCTTGCATTCCTAAATCTGTTACAGAGTGTGGGTGGGAGGTGGATCTTTTCTCCTTTGCTCATACCAGGAAACAAAACATGAATGAATATTTGTCATGATGTTTCATCAAGACAGTATTAACTTTAATTGAAGATACACGTGTATGATGTGGAGGGAATGACAGCTTGCTTACAGTAAAAATTTCTAAAAACCAGGACACTGGCTTTTAGTACTTGTAGAGGGTGTTAGCAGCGATGGTATTGAAACTACCCAAGCAAGAGCCTTCTGCAGTAGTCAGTTAATTAGACCAGATAGGGAAGAGATCAAATGGTATTTAAAACAAAACAAAACAAAACAACAACAACAACAAAACCCCCAAATAACAAAAAAAAAACTACCAACAAAAAAAAACCCAAACAAAAAAATCCACCCCAAAAACCGAGCACCATTTTCTTCAGCTCTGACTTAAGGGCTATCAGGAACTATGTCTTCTCCTGTCTTCATGTTCTTTTCCTAACCATCCATGGCAGGTCACCAGTAGTCACTGCATCAGGCTGGCTTTTGGTCTGGCTGGATATTGCTGTTCTCATGTTCCCATCTCCAAGATCAGCCTGGAGATTTCTCCATCAGTGTCAGGATTCACACTCAGTCCTGCCCCCAGGGACATGATGATCTCCATGTATACTTGCTAAAGAACAGTTATAAGAAAGAAATAAGAAATAAAGAGGATGAGTTAAAAAGAAGAAATAAAAGGTTGATTTTTTTAGCAGTATCCCTCTGTCTTAAACAGGGAATGGTATTTTAACCTTATGTGCATTTAAAAAAAAAAAGTACAAAACAAAACAAAAAACCCCCAACAACAACAGAACTATTTCTAATAAAAACATTACTCATACTAGTACCATAGCCCTGACTTTACATTTATTGGCGTAAATGCAAACTTATAAAGCTGTGTGGATGTTTGCCATATGCAAATCCATCCATCCATAAATCAGTGTACAGACTGGAGACTGCACAGCTGAAGTGACTGTAATGGTAAATGAAACCTTTCACCACCAGGTCAAATGCAGTTCAGCATATGTGGTAAATGAAAAAGCAGTATCATACAGGAATTGATCTGCGGCGTGTGTGAAACGAGTGACTGACCAGCGCACACCGTTCACCACCACAATTGTCACCCCAGGTTTAAACTGGCAAATAAGTCAGAGCTGAGCTGCGGTGGCAAAGCGCTGAAGCAACCTGGCTGACGACCATCCTCTCTAAGTCATGTATAAACAGAGAATCTGCCTTATGGGACTGCCTGGTGGTGTATTACAAGGATTAGGCAGGCGTTTTCCATCAAAATGAATTGTCAATGAAAAAGGAAGTTTCCATTTAATCAAGATTTTCCACCAGTTCTATCCAAATGAAAACATTACTTTGGATTGTTGTGCTGATCTAAGGCACATAATATTATATTCCTCTGACAGTAACCTCTGTGTGTTCAGGGTAAGAGCAAGGTTTGTAGGAGCTTCGTGTGGTTTTGCTGCTTTCTTTCCCATTCTTTCCTGCACAGGACCATAAATCCCATTAAAATCTTTGACAGCACCTCAGAAATCAGCATAAGGCTTATATGATAGCAGGACAGCATAAAACATATAGCTTAGTCTCAAATCCTGGCCAACAGGTCCGAATCAGGGATAAGGCATGTTTATCCTTTGTATAAGACACAGTTCAGCCTCAGAGGATGCCATGTACGACAGGACACACCCAGAAGCATTTCCAGGCTTATCGATTTGTGGATATGACTTGGACATGTCTGGGCTCTGGAGTATATGCACTGTTTTTCGTCTTTAAAGCCTAAGAAAACTGGACACCTATACCAGAATAGACATAGATACAGTGATCAAAAGCAAAAGTTATAGATTCTGGGATTTCATTTTTTTCTAAGTTGTCACTCTGTGAAAAGTTCAGCATTTTGACTGTTTGTCTTAATTTGAAAACAGATGTTGGAATATTGTAATTTCCCTTGAGACAAAAAAAAAAAAAAAAATCCTTGCTTTTCTCAGCTTTACTTATTCCTTCTATGAAACTGTGTTGTCCCAGAAAAACAGTGCTTCATAAAGCTCCTATGTGAATTGTGAAGCTCCAAACCATCTTGACACATACAGCTATGTGCTAATGTCAAAACATAGTCCTTAACATGTATTGCAGCAAAAACAGCATTAAAAGTGGATGTCTGATTCTTTAATATAATTTAATACATTATCTTAAAAAATAGCATTGTTATTTGGCTTAGTTTGCTTAACAGAACTTTGCTCTACTTCTAAAGAATAAAGCTTTTAAGACAGCGATAAGTTGAGACATGTTTGCATTCATGTTTCAAGGATGTTTGTAATGTCAGGAGGATTCGTCTTGTGGCTAAAACTCTGAATTGATAGATGGTCTTAAATTCCAGGATCTTACACAAGCTTTCTATGTGACGTCAGATGATATCTCTGTGCCTCAGCTTCCAATCTGCAATTACGTTTTCTACACATTTGTTTTATTTTCCATTGACATTGCATGTTATTTGGAGGCAAGGGCTATGTTTTTGCGCAATGACATTCTATCTGGACTTTTCAGAACAAGTAGTACAACTGATAAATAACAGACGTATTTAGTTCAAGGCTCAAACAAACATCTGAGTACCAAGAGAAAAGCTTTACTCTTGCTTTCTGGTAAGAAAGCAATAAAAAAAAAAAATGTTAAAAAAAAACCCCAACTTTGAACAATTCCTTAACACTACATCCAGCCTAATTTCACAAACCCAAGAAATTTAGTCACTTGAAAGACACCTTTCTGACTGTGTTACTTTTGCAACTGAGAAGTGAAGTCTGTTCCTATAGAGGGAGGAAAAAAAGGTATTGTTAGTTAAAAATACCACTTTTATAATTTTCTCTTGGTCTTAAATATTCTTTAAGTGGTTATTCCACTACATATAAAATTCAAAAGCTGACAATTTTTGTTTTCAAAATTTCTCCCTTACATGTCATCTTCATGTTATGTAGTTCTCTAGTTATAAAGGCTGCAAAATTATTCAAGTTACTTAGCTTCATTTCAATATGAAAAGACATGGTTGTCTCACATTGCTGTTGAGGAGAAGCAGTTTCATTTTCATTCTGACTGGCGCTGAAACTCATTGTGCATTCTCATCTTTTACCTTTTTTTTTGTTTTAAATTTTAATCTGTGGTTTCAGGTGTAGGTTGTTATTATCAGTGGACTGGAACACTATATATTATCAGGGGACTTCCAGGTGTCATATAAGAAGAATGACTGTTTTCCAAAACAAGCTGTGCAGTCCCCTAGGCTCTGGCATAGATGAATATATGAGTGTTACTAGGCATAGAAAACGTTTCTGAAAAGTTAATCCCATGTTGTGTTTGAATGTTAAGGAAACCATCTACTCATTCTGAGGGGTTTAACCTTTCTTCAGGAGGTAAGTCTAGAACAATGGTCCTTATTTACATAGGTTTCCTTTATTTTCCATAAGGGATACAAAACGCAGAATTTCTCCTTTGCTGGAGTTGCTCCTTCCTTGATGTGAGTACGCATTGCCATCGTTGATTCATTCAAATACAAATTATTACAGTAATAATATGTGACAAGCTATGTGTTATTTTGAAATAACACACATTATGGTTCACATCATGTCTTCAGAGACCCAAGCAATGTGTTATTTCACATTGACAAATGCTCCAAAGTGTTTGCGCTTATGAATAAAATATTCTCTGTGTAACTTGACTTTCAAGTGTGCATTGTGCAACAGCGTTAGGATGTGGGCCTCACCACAGTCATCCTAAACCTCTGTCACCTTCCTCTTGGATTGCTGCTCTCCCTTCTGCGGGACTTGTTCAAAGCTTTTGGAAAGACATCAGTGGACTTTGATCAGTCCTTTAAACCGGTTGTGCCTGCTTGCTACTGCCTTGGTCCGTATGAGATTCTGGATGTCATTCAAGTCCTCGGTATTGCTCTGTGGAGGTGCAATCTGAAGCCTATTAAAGTCAATAAGAGGCTTCCTATTGATTTTGGTGGCCTACAAACCAGGCCACGATCTTTGCTTGTAGCTGGTGTTACAACACTACTTCTCTTTCTGAGCTCAACCCCAACAGCTGGCCTTACCCGAGGGGACAGGCCGAGGTGTGATATTATTTGCTTGCCCGGGATTTCTGACAAAATCTTTTAAGTGGTACGTCAACAGCGCTGGATCTTGCTAGGCAGGCTGCAGAGTGCTTTAACATACAGGAATGATGCAAGGGCCAATCTTTGCACAGGCGCTTGCCAGCTAAACGCAACCCTTGGTTTGGTCCCTTGAAACTGAGCTATTAAATGTGCGTGATGACTGAGAATTAAGAATGGTGACATAAAGCAGCATAGGACCCAGTGTTACACAAACCACTTTGGGCCTTGAGTGAAGCCTGTACTGTGTCTTGGACTGCTCGGGGTGCTGCGAGTCTTCTGGGACAGATAAATGTGCGGTCCAGGCCTGCCCACCAGAGCCAGTTCCATTAGAGTGATAGTGAATTTGTTCTCACATAAGAAATATCCATGGCTGTGTTTTGTTGCAAAATCCAGAAAAAATGTGAATCAAATCATCAGCACATCTTTTCCAGTTACAGTGAAATTTACCTCCTACATAACATTTCCAATATAGAAAGTATTTCAAGAGGAAAATCTCACATGGATTAATGTTTATTGGTTGCCAAGGCAATAGTTTGGAGACCTCTCTAGCACAAAACAGATAATATTATAAGCAGAAGTAGATTAGTATGAGGAGAAAATTTATCGACTTCAGGGAAGACAATGTTCTCAGTGTTTGTTATACCTTTTAGAGTTTATATTAATTTTCCTTTGGCCATTTTTCCATTCATTGCTGTACTTTTGTACTGTTATTTGTATGAGAGGAGAAATTAAATCTCCCCATGAAGACTGGATGCCACTGTGCAGTGCAAAACAGTGGTTTTGTGTGGAAAACCTGACAGTCCATTTAACAAGCCAGCCCTAAGGTAGGCAGGGAACTGAGACACTGTAGGATAAGTGGTCACGCCAAGGTCATACTGTGTCTCTTTGAGAGACATGGGAAAAGGACAAGACCACATCAGTCCTGAATCATCTAAGTTTTGAATGGCGAAAAACTAAAAAAAAAGAAAAAGTGAGTATTAATTGATTTTATTTTTGAGGAGTGAAAATAAGGAGCTTTAGCAGATGCTACTGAGACTGACAGCTGAGAAAAAACAGTTGAGATATAAAGAAGGAAAATAAACACTGAGAATTTCTGTATTTATTTCTTCTCAGCAAATAATGTCTTTAATTTCTCTTTTGTAATCATAAAAGAGTTTCAGTATATTGGGCTTTTCCAAACCAAACACGACTGTAGATCTAAGCAAAAAAAGGCATTTAAAACAACATTCACTCTAAATCATTTCAAGCCTAGCAACAGATTGCAAAGGCTTTACAGGCAGGGACGGAGCTGAATCCTGCACGGTTCTGGTCCCCAAGTATGTCTGTACCAGCTTTTCCTCCCTTCTTATATTCTCCCTACTACCATCATGATCCAACCCATTGTTATGGATGAAGCGAGAAGTTACCATGTTCCTTTAGAGCTAAACATGCCCACTTCTTGCCAATTATTGCTAGTTTTGTTTTCTGCCCTTTTACATTTGCAGCTCCTTTTACAGTTCTTCTGAGCAAACCGGAACAAAGTGATAATGAATTTTTAGATTCTTTGATTGACTGATTTAAAATTATATTCAGTTTTATCTGTATCCTTTGATATTTCTAAAGCAGCTCTGAACCTCAATTTTTCAAAGGTAGCTAGTCAGCAGAAGTGTTGGATGTTTAACACCTTTGAAAGTACTGTCTTTTAAGAGACACAAGCCAATTCAAAATAATATTGCTCATTCATCCTTTAAAAGCTGTGTTCTTCTCATCTTTGTCCCACACTATACATTTTTTAAATCATGTCCATAGTTCATAGATCATTTCTGATCAGATGTCAAGGTAGTCTCTGTACTTTCTAGTGTATATATGCACGTGTATATTCTAATACATGTATTATAAGGTAAGATAAAATTAGTGCAAGTATGTTATATTATAATGTCTCCTGGACATTAGGAGAGAGATAGAAGCAAATCAGAAAAAAAAAAAAAAAAAGAAAAGAAATATCTTGAGCCTTTTGCCAGAAATCCAAGCCAGACTTGGAAACATATTACCCAATCTTTTTTCATATGTAGTAGTTTCTTTTACTTAACATAGTGGTTTTCACTGTCCTGAAGAAGTAGGCCATACCAGTTTTCTGATATTTTTTCAGTCCACTGGATCAGAGGGCAGCTCGGCTCTCTTGCCATGAGATTCTATTTGCATCTCAACGAAGAATTGTCTGTCATGTCATCTTGATTATTTACTTGAGAGACTTTCAGGTGAGATCATCTCACCGTCTTTATCAGAGAGATCTGGCAGATACTATTGTTGTCCAACATTTTCCAAGGATTGTGCACAGTACCCTGGCAGAGTCTGAGAGTGATGAGAGCAAACAAATTTTAATATCTAATTGTTGGAGAACTCAGATATGGGATGCTTTTGAACTCAGGGGCTGAAGGTTTTGCAAAGTATATTCAGTGCAGAGGTTTCTTATTTTGCATGACAGTGGTTACCTACTCCTCAAGTTGTAATTGTGTCATACAAGCAGGTGTTTGTTTTCTCTTGCTGATGATGACCCCAATGAATCTGGCACATTTTTCCTTAGAATGTGGGTGGCTATTGCTATTTCCATTGTACTTTTGGCTCAAGTTCCTGTTTAGTCAAGCAGGAGACGGGGGTCCAGTGGCACAGGGCATGTACTGAAGTTAAAAGTGTTTGCACTGCATAACCCAAACGTCACCTATTTAATCATGTTGCCTTTCTTAGAGGAGCTTCCCAGCATGGATCACTATTGTGGATTTGTGGCTACTTGCTTGTTTGCTGGACAAACAAGATGAGTAGGAAGGTCTAGGGGTTCCAGGCAGGGCGGCCAGAAGAAACCTGCCTATTACCATGGTCTGTGAAAGCAGTTTGGTATCAGAACCACTGAAGCCACTGTTAAAATCCTGGATGTGCAGTGAACAGCATATTTTCTTGCATGAGTGGTAGAAAGTGACCCTAGATGTTAGCTTGTTAGGAAACATATACAGGTGTGTTACAACATTCAGTAAGCCAAAGCTTGCTATTCTCTGTGATCACAAAACTCCCAAGAAATGTAGGGCATTATGCCATCTCCATTTGGTGCATCCCCAAAATGTGCTTAAAGATCAACTGTGAGCTTGCTAAGACGGCTAATGCGGTTGTCAGTATGCTTTTGCCACACAAATTGTTCAAGAATAAGGAGCTCTGTCTACTGTAGGGCTCAGCTATGTAGAAAATACGCTGTCTGTAAACACGCATACTAGGCCCAGAGTTTTGGAAATCATTCCAGTCATACAGACAGTATCTGTTGGCAGGGCCTGATGAAGTAAGTGTAAGTAAAATATTCCTATGGATGTGAATATAGTTTATCTAAATAATAAAACAAGTGGAAATAATAAAAAAAAAAGTAGGAATGGACTGTGTAAACCTTGAGATCATGGCTCTATGCTTTAAAAATCCACAATGAAGTGAATCCAGACACTGATATCCATTTCTTCTGAATATCTCTATCAAAAGCAAGTGTAAAAGGAGTGTATGAGCTTGACAATGTGACTTTTCCCTAGAGGTTAAAGCAGCAGTCTCACACAAGAGGAGTGCAAGGCTTCAGACTGGGTTTCAGTAAGAGGAGCTTAGTCTCAAACCATGATTTGTACCTTCAAAACCAAATTAAACTTCTTCATGCTTCAACTGCTAAATGGAGCAGGTGCTACCAAATCACCTTAGAACCATGTCTGGAGGCTGAAGAATAAAAAGTATTGATATTATTAAAGAATAAAAAGTATTGATATTATTAATAATGAAAGATAGCCATGGACATTAAAGGGGATTTATCTTCAGTTACTTAGGACAGAGTTATAATTCTCTTGAGGCAATTACACTGATATTAGACTTCTGTTTGCCACAGTGTTATGACTTGGCGGAACATTAAGTTACAGAAAGATGACAGCATTGTGAGGCAAAATAATTTGCAGCGTGTGAAAATAAACCTCTCAACCACATTTGATAATGTTCCTGTGACCCAAATGCTGATTAGGTCACTTTAAAAAAGGGAAGTGTTATCACTGAAGAGTCAGACTGAGAAATCCTGAAAAGTTATGTATCTCTACTGAAATGAAAAGAATTGCAGTCACTTTACCAGGACAAAGTTTGGCTTTGTAATTTTGCTTCTAAAAATTGATGGAATTTAGGTTTACCCTGAACAGCAGTTCTTGGCCGCTCACTTACATGAACACATCTTACCTTTTTTTTTTCTTACATGTATTGATTTTTAACAGTAACAGTTTATTGTTCTTAAAGGCTAAGGATATAAGGGAAGCAAGATATCAAGAGGAAAAGGAACATTTTTTTATTAAAACTGGAAGAGTTGGAAAATGTAGTCAAGGATTTGGCCATACACACAGTTCTACAGATCTGCAATAAGGAATAAGGGCTATTAAGAAATAAAAATATAAAGTTTTTGTTTGATTGGTTTTACAATACTACAATACTATACATTTTAGAACATTACTAGAACCTCTGGCTTATGGTTGAACACAGTGAAAGGGCCACGTTTGCATCTCTTGTACATTGCCTTGAATTTCTGTTTTGAATTCATATTGGAGTTTGTATTGAAAGTAAAAACTCTTAATAACTAGAAAATAAACCAAAATAATCAGTTATGAACTTCAACAATATTAACTTCTTACACTGAGTGTAAATGCCTGTTTAAAGGGATTTCTGTTCATCATTCTTTATAATTCAGTGTGATATTGTATTCCATCACCAGCAGCTTAATTTATTTCTTTCACCATCTGTTCTTTTTTTTTTCTTCTTCCATGCCAAAAAATCAATAGCGCTCAATGAGAAATACGAAGCTATTCTGCAATTCAACTAAACTGGTTTTATGCTGTTGTTATTCAGAATATATTGGCCTATTTCTTACACTGGTTTTGTTTAGCTAACCAACCCCTTTGTTTTCTAAACCTGTAAAATTCGAAACAGTAAATACTGTGCGTGAGCTGTTAGTGCAGCACTTTTGTAGCCGTTACTTTATGAGACATATTATCAGGCCAGTTGGTTTTTAATTATAGGCAATAGCTAGAGCCTAATAATAAGTGTGGGTATCCTTGCCACAGCTCTATCCAGCTCATCCCTGTACAGAGCAGGCTGAGCCACTTGCACAAACACAGACCACTAGTCAAAGCACTTTCCATGCCAAGCCGTATTAATCTAGTGATATCTCAAAATGTCCTTGTGTGTTCCCTGAACCGCCAAAATAATTACGTAAGTTTTGCGAGCTCCTAGGACTACAACTGTGCTCTCATTAACACCTTCTGTCCCTGTGGAGATATAAATATATTTGAGTCTTCAGAATACAAAGTTTTAGATCAGAGCACTGTGCTGAATACAGGACCAAATGAAAACTAAAATCAGTAATGCAGAAACTCTCTTGGGGGGTCTGAAATAGAGAAATGGTAAAGGCCATGAGAGCTTGTTCATCAAGGTGATGTCCATCCATCCATGA
The DNA here is from genome assembly GCF_000708025.1 of Charadrius vociferus. NCBI lineage: Eukaryota > Metazoa > Chordata > Aves > Charadriiformes > Charadriidae > Charadrius > Charadrius vociferus. The sequence goes on along the minus strand of NW_009647856.1, from coordinate 4,218,412 downwards.
TAGGCTCACATGGAGGGCTTCATGCTACACATTGCAAAGAAATGATGGTAAATGAGAGAGTTTAGTAATCTCACACTGGAGCTTCAAAACTATGATCGCTCTTCTGGCCTAAGTAGCAGTAAGTTGGACACAGGTAATTTAGCCATTGAAGTGCCATATTCCACAAAGCACAGTGGTATTTAGGCTGGGTTGGACATTAGATTTTTAAGACTACATATTGTATAATCTTAACCTTGTTTCTTTTTCTGCGTAATATGATGTCATCGAATTTCATGTCATGGTGTCATTAAGGTCATATTTTCAGCTGACTAGTTCTTAAATGACACGCAAACTATGGAATATATGATGAGCCAAAAAATGCTGTGCAAAACTCTTATAGGTCTTAGCAGATTGTACTCATGCTCTTCTGTATAAGAAATAAAGGATAATAAAAAGTTTTTTACTATGGAAAATATAGCTAGCTGTACAGAATTCCTTTCCACATGCACTTATAATTTAATACCATTCTTTCTTTCTACTAAATACTATTACTGTAATACCAGGAATTATGTTGGATTTCAGGTTCATATCCCAACTGTACTATTCAGGATATGCTTCAGACCTGTTTATTCAAATAATTTTATGCAGACTGTGGCTAAAATAAACAGAGAAGCAATTTGAAGAAATTTGATGCAGGTTTTTCTGAAAGTCTAGTAGACATAATGATTAATATTTCCAGGAAGGCTGATGATTAGACAAAATAATGGTATAAAGAAGAGCTTTCACAAAAAAAAAAAAAAAAAAAAAAAAAGATGGAAAAGAGCTCTTACTGAAAATTACTGGTAAGCTAAACCACCTGCAAAAATACAGTATTTGCAATAGAAGTCCTTAAAGTTAAAACAGAAGTGAAAATAATACAATTATTAAATTAAGGGTAATGAGAGATAAAATAATGTGATTGATAAGTGGCAATAGTGTGCCTGCTATTTTTCCTCTCCTATTTCAAACAGAGCATGATATTCATTAAGGATTCACTCAAACGGATGCGATGAAAGGCAAAAAACTAGCAGGAAAAATACATCATGGCTTTATACAGTTATCATTATAAGATGTAGCTCTTCGTCAGCTACCAGTTCATCAGCACTGAGAGCGCTTGCCTTCTGCACCTAACAACATCCTCATGCGAACAGTGCTGTTTTCTCCTGAAGTCTCATTTATCTTCCTACACAGGTCATTAAAGTTTGAACCTGCTTGCTTGAAGTTGTGTCTATGGTTGCCACTTTCTCTGTATCCACCCCCACAGTGTTCTTGTGCTCCTGAGATCTCTTTATTTCAACAACAGCAGCAGCAAAAGTACTGGAGGGAGTTTTTGCTGGTAGAAAACTGAGAAAAGATTTTGTTTTAGTTTCATCTGAGTTTCTAATTCTAACAAGTTGTAATAGTTTTCCCTGAACTACAAAATCTCACTTCTAGCTGGACTTGATAAGTCTTAGGGTGTCTGCTCTTGGCTGCATAACACATGGTACACATACACTGCCATTATCTGGGGTATTTTTACTTGCTTTGCTAGCTCACTAATTCTGTTTTAGGTACCTATGTGCCATGACAGACAACCCCTAGGCTTGTGCCTTCCTACTTGAGGAAAGATGTTGACCATGTAGACTGCTGCAGACGTGGTGGGTTATATCAAAAAAGGAGGTTTAAATGTCTATGTGAAAACTAGATTAGCTGTTAAAAAGACAATATAAGAAACTGGATGGGAAACTGGGTATCAGAGATGGCCGTGTGATCCTGAGCCTTTGTCTTTCTCCTCATAGATGGTGACAGTGGGAGGTGTGTCAATTACTATAGAATCACCAAGTAATTTAGCTTGGAAGGGACTTCTGAAGGTCATCTAGTTCAACCCCTACCCCAAGCAGGCCTGACTAAATCAGGTTGCTCAGGGCTCTGTCCAGGCAACTTTTGAGTATCTTTAAGTTGGAAATTCTACAGCCTCTCTGGGCCTCTGTGCCAGTGTTTGACCACCTTCATGCTGAAAAAGTTTGTTGTGATTTCTAATCAAAATTTGCTGTATTGCCTCTTGTCCTGTCACTGGGCACCTTTCAGGGAGAGTCTGCATTGGCCTTTTCTGTCGCCTCCCATTAGGTAGTTGAAGTCGGCAGTAAGATGTTTCTTCAGTAGGCAACCAGTGTGAGTATTTAGGGATCAGTACTGCAATATACTCTAGCAGAAAATAATCATAAAGATTATAGGAGATCAGGTACTACAGAAAGTGCCAGCCCAAATTCTGAATGGGATAGAATAATTATATATGTTCTGTACTGGTATACTGACTCCTGGCTGACATACAAACTAAATTCCTTCACTTAAAAGCAGACAACATTTAATTTTAATATAATTTTAGATGATTATTATTTTTAATCAAAGTGTAACTGGATTCCTTGTAAAACTTGAGGTATTTGAACTTTTTCTAGTCCTTCTGTGTTTCGATACCACCCAACGTGTATTTTGATTCCATGTTTTTTTCGACTATTGTGCTACTACAAATACTTCGCACATGATTGTTCCAAGTGATTGGCTACATGTATTCCACCTCTGGTTCATATATACTGTATATATGAGAACCAGTTATTCTGGCAGCTGCTGAGACTGCATCTGGCTTCTGGATAACATCACCTCTTCCTGCACCCAAACTGAATGGAGTGAAACCAACATTCCCTCAGTTCCTTCATGCTATCATAGCTCATTTTGACTTCTCTGCATGCAGTATGACTTTTGATATCAATACATGAATAGCAGGGTGGACAGTAAGGTTATTCCAGCGAGTACATTTTGTATGGAGGAGCTTAATTCTTACAGTTTTCTCTTTTATTGCACTGCTTACTTAGGTAAAATGAAAATAAATCTTATTAATGGTAGAGACAGGTTTGTTTCTTACTGTGGCTCAGAATTGTGGAGATGCTGAAGGAAGACAGCTGGTGTAGACAGACACTCCAGTAAGTCAAGAAATTGAGGGAGAACATCTGTAGAAGAAAGAAGAATATTTGATTTCAACAAGGCAGACCTAGCAGTGTCATCTTCTCTTCTTAGCCAAATGACTTAAGAATAATTCAAGAATATTACTATATGTTGTGCACTTTAGAAAAGTATGTGGGAGTAATTCAGAGGAATCTGAACAGGCAACTGAGTGTTCTGCTCTCCTCCACATGAGTGCTTATTAATTACAGGTTACTGGAATAGGCAAAAATGCACAGCAAAATCTAGCTTCTGTGGCACGTATCTTTAAATGTGGTGAAGAGGAGCTCAGGTGTGCCTTATTAGCGCTCTAAAAATATTACATACTCAAAGCATTCCAAGATTTCTTGGCTTTATAAGACCACAGTTGGCACACATCATGTAGAGTCAGGCTTTATTTCCTCCTGCCTTCATTTGATATCCTTTGTTCATGAACCCAGCGAAGAATGCTTGTCTTTCCTGGAACCACAGGACAATTTTGTTTTGATTAAAGAACTTTTACTCTCTAGCAATTTGCTTTTTTATACCATGTATTCATTGACATTTCCTTTTCAGTATATAAAACAATCACTTGAAGAGCTATGGAGATTCCTAGTTTCTACTGCGATCCCAATGATGAAGTTAGCCCATGCCCTATTCTGTTTTCCAAAAACGTCACAGATTCTGATCAAGTCATCTACTTCCCATTTTTTGCCACAAGGAACTTAGTCCCCATGATTACATGGAGAAACTGAACGGCACAATTTTATATTTTTTTTAATTAGTTTGATAGAACAATAGTTCTTGGGAGCTTCTCCAGATTCTTGGTACAAGTCAGTTCAATGCAATACTGATGAAGTACAGCTCGGTTATGTCTATCCTAGACAAAATAGCTGAGTTACAAGTCTGGGGCTATAGGAACTCAGACTTAGAGAACCATCTCTCTCTCAAAAACTATGTGGCAACCAATCCTCTTCTTCACCTAACACTGTATCTTATCAGATGCTGCAGGCTTTTAAAAAGTCTCTTAGCAGCCCGTTTTCGGTTGCAAGGTCACTGTTTGCTCGTCACCAGAACTAGCATCCATGGCAAATGATGGTAGAAGCATTTATTAACCTTGAATAAATCTGTTTCTTCAAAACATCTGTCTCTAACTGTTGCTATGAGCCGTGCTTCTTCCTCACTGCTACAGTCTACCTGGAGTCTGAACTGTCAAAAGAATTTAAGACTGGTTGAGCCTGCTCTTCCCTGTATACCTCTGTGTGTGGGAGTCAGGAGAGGGTGAGATCATTCAGTGCACAGCGGAGCCCCAGCAAAGACTCCTGGCTTACAGGGGCTGAACTCACATTTGTGGGTCTAACACACACACCAGAGTGAAACTGCCGGAAACAGCCCCTTCTCAGCTGTTCTTTTGCTAAGTAATTATTTTACTATCTCTAAGGTAACTGGAATCTTTGTGCTTTTTATCTTTCAGTACATCAAACATATCAGATAATAGTTAAGTTAGAACAATAGGAGATGCGCTGCTGTGTCAGCATGTGGGCTGCAAATGGAACAAAAGAGTCTTCTTAAATTCAGTATGTTCTGAAAATACAAAGTTGGCGGCAATGCTCAGCCATGCAGTAACAGGCCATAAAAGGAAAATGAGGTACTCTTAACGCTGCAGTTCTTTTGTCTTTCTGTATCAACATTCCCTTGTTTCTTAAATAGCCATAACGTATTACAATGCTAGCACAGTATTTTTTTTCATTCTGAACTCAGTAAGTACCTTCACTGTTTCTTCCCGACTATTCCTTTGCAAAATAGACTATGAAACCACTGGTTGTGTTTGTTGAGTCTCACTGTGCTCTTTATGGCTGTGGTGCACATGCTGTCCAGCAGCTAGAGTGAGATTTGGGTCTCAAACGATGAAGTCAACAGGACCAAAATTTGTTCAGTGTGCTGAGATTGTTACTTCATCACCATTAAGCTGGTCTTTACCTAAGCCCCCTTTATCTGATATTTACCACATTGTCTCATGAAAATATTTCACAGGGACCTTTAATGTGGTAATGTAATAAAGGCAAACAGCAGGAA
>NW_009647856.1:4204469-4213270 GCF_000708025.1 Charadrius vociferus | reverse complement strand
CAGGAATAACAATGATGTGACGTGTTCTTTCTACCTGAAGACTAAATTTAGATGAAAGAAATGGAGGACTATTTTGTAGAAAATATCAATCCAGAGTAACTATTGCCTGTTCATGTTTGCATGATTTGTAAATGTTACTTAAAAAGAGATTGTGTTGGGAATACACAAGAGGACGACAAATTAAAACATGATTAGCAGATGAACACCTACATAGCTGTATTGCAATATACTCATGGTGTTCGAGAATCTGGATGAAATTACATCTGAATTCCTGTATCTGACATATCTGACATGCATCTGACTACAATACAACGTTTGAGATTTCAGTGCTCTCTCTTTCAGTGAAAGCTGTGGATCCTCATTTGCCCGGTAATGCAGAAGCAGTAGTATTTACGCTCCACTGTGTCCCTCAACTGCTCTACATGGATCAATATGTGCCATATCACCTGTTGCCCATTTGGTTGCTTTCTGCTGTTGCTTACAGTAAGGAAATTCTTACCCTCAGGAATACCTCAGGAAAAATCAGCTTTAAGAGATCAATGAGTTTTGGTTGTTTTGGGGTTTTTTTTATTATTATTTTTAATGTTAGGAGGAACATGCCTGTAATGCCCTATTATTTGTTGTTAGGTCCTCATTTCTCAATGCTAAATCAGTACACTTAATTCATAGGGAGAAAATATTATGATTGGAAGGGGCTAATTCAACCTCCTGTTCAAATCAAGACTGTAGTCAGAATTAGCTCAGGGGTTTTTGTGTCTGATTCAGTCAAGTTTTGAAGATTTCAAGAGGTGGGGACTCCATAACCTCTCTGGTTATTGTTCCAGTAAAAACTTTTTTTCTTTGTATCCCATTCAGTATTTCCCTGTTGCTACTTGTCCATGTTGCCTCTTGTCCTTTCACCTTGCACTTGTGGCAAGTCTGGTTCTCTCTTCTTTATAATCCCCCAACAGGTAATTGAACACAATAATTAGATCACCCGCTGGCCATCTTTTTTCCACAGACATTACTTGCTCAGGCAGAGTAAGTTCCAGTCTTGTGTTGTTGTGTCAGCCTAAAATGGCACTCAGCATTGTGGTTCCCCACAGTTCAGTTCAGCACAACTTCAGGATTTTTTTGCTTCATGTCATGGAGATATTCCACAATTAGGATAGTACAAAGAAGCTTTAAAACATTTATTTCCATTTTGAAACACTTCTGCACTAGCCAAATAAATTACTGAGAATGAGACTCAAGTCCTATTGTTTATTAGAGTGTGGCTAGATCTTTGTATGAGGGGTAAAGCACAGTGTAATTAGTATTATTAGCTGTGAAAGTAATGTTTACTGAATTGGTGTCTAATACACCTGGACAATAAATTATGTTTACTTTCTCTCACACAAAATGCTCGTCCTCATATTTACACTCTATGGGTAGTGGTAGTGCAGATAAACATTTCAATGAATCAAACTCTGGAGGGGAAGGATTGAACACAATTAGAGTATTAACATTAGATAGTAATTGCTGGCATAGTTAAATGTTGGTTTATTTAAAAATAGCCACCAAATTATAATGGGCTCTAATGCATGGGAATGAATTGCACTCTTGTTATGTTCAGTGAATACTTAGCTATATCCTTTATGTAAACATCCTACTCACAGTAATCCAGTAAGGACATAAGGTAGAGACTGTTTATTTTAAGAGGTAAACCACTCAGGATTATACAGGAATTAGGATGTGCATGCAGATACGGAGGTTTCCGATGTGAGGAAGCTGCAGGTTGTCCATTTCACTTGCTTTTATGCCACAGTAAAACGTGGAGGATCTTTGCCTAATTATAAAACAGTCTGTACTCCTGATTTACAGAAACATTTTAGTGTATATAATCTAAATCAGAAGTTAAATTGTTGACTTCAGTAGGAGTTGAGTGTGTACTAAGTTTTAAGACTAGAGAAAGTCATACGCTTCTTCATAGTAAATGCCTTGTTATTTGAACCCTAATTAAATGTGCTTGGTACTTCCCGTGGTAAATCAATGGGTTTAGTTTCTCATAACCTGTAATAGTTTGGACTGAAAGTTTACATGCTGAGTGTCCTGCTTCTTTCTATTTGGATTTTTTTGGCCAACAAAATCACTTCTGGATGCAAATCTGTGGCATGAAGCCTGGGCTACCACTACCGCTGGGTCTGAATTCCAGAGGGAAAGCCTTGCTCTCCTCACAGGATCCAGCAGCCCATTTCATATTGGAACTGCAGCAATCCCATGCAGCCTTTGATTACACAATTTTTGTCTGCAGTTTCTAAGGGACTTCTGCTTCCCTTGATGCACAGGATGGGGCTGGGTAAAGCAGCAAGGTGAGACCAGAGGTGCATATTATGTATAACACCCCTACTTCATTTATTGCAGAATCTAGTATCCATGTGATGCGTGAGGCAGGGGACAAAAAGAGTAAGGTACCGGATTCCTCTCCTGGACATCTAAACTATTATCTTGCTGCTCTGTCGTTCCTGTGTGCTGTGTGCTAGATGGTCACTGACTGAGAGTTTGTAGTTTTTCTGGCTCTCTATCTACCTTCCCTCCTCAGGCTTATTTCTGCACTTGGCAGTGTGTGGGATTGTGGTTTGAAATCGTGTGTCTCATCATGCTAAGTATTCTTAAAGATCAGGGCTTGTTGAGCCAAATCGAATGCCTATTATTTTAGGGTACTTTTTTATTCTTTCTTCCTGTGTCTACATAAATTAGGAATCCTAATGGCTTCTCTTCCATTGAATCATGGTTCTGACTCAGATTTTTGCTGTAGGAAAGAAGAAAAGTAATTTAATAATTCTCTCTTCCAGACCAGCATTTGAAGGCTATGTAGTCAGGGCAAATACTGAAAAAGCTCAAAAGGAAAGATAAGTTTTATGTTCCATCCATTCTTCACACTGAACAAAGTACAGATAACATACAAAAAATATACCTATTAATCTAAGTCATGACAATTAGTGAATACCTACAATTAAAAAAACGCAGTCCGGTTTAATGTTGATACCTTTTGCAGAATGAAATGGGATTTGATTAATTTAATTTAGGTTCTTAAATTCAAGCAGACTCAATCTCTCTGTGGAGATCCTCAGGGGTGCCTTGCAACTTCCACTGACCTACATAACACTTATTTTAGGCAAACTGATTCGTGACATAACTAAAACTTAGGCCCAGATCAGATATCCAAGTTAGGCGTAGTGCATACCATCCATTAATTTAATACTATTCTGAAACAGTTCTCGAATAGCATGGGAGACAGTGGGGCATGCATATAACGTACATGAACCAATACCAAATCCTGCTTCCCAAAAACCACTCTCAACTCACATGAGTTAGACTAAGGCAAAATAGAAAATTCCCGCTGTTTATATTTCCCCTGTGGAGACCACTGCAAAGCATGTCAGATTGAACATTTAATCACAAGATAAGAAATGTATTTGGAGCACTGTGCATGTTACCTAGTGACATCCATCGGGACCCTGTGTTTTAGCTTAAAGTGCACACTTTAAAAAAAATGTTTCTGAGGTTATAAGGGTAAATGTTTTGGAGGAAGTTCCTGAAAACACACGTCCTGTAGGAACCATAGCCTTAATCCATTGGCTTGATTCAGTTTTCAGCACAATCAGTAAAATCCCACTGCCTTTGCTTGGCTTTGGATTAGACCTCAAGGGTCGTGAACTGGTTGAATTAAGCAGTGGAGCAGATGCAAGCTTCCTCAACTTGCGGACCTTTCTACCAGATTTTTGTTCAAACTTGTTAGCATCTAAATCTCAGGAGTGCTTTCTGGAATATACATCTGCAGAAACCAACATATGCAGCAAATGTGTAAATTATTGTCTTAAATCTCAAAGCTTATACTTCTAAACAGGGCAATGGTAACTTTCTTTTTAAGGAGCTGGGTACTACATTCATATATACCTCCAAGCCTGAAGACGTTCTCTTTTGTGGGGTGTTTATGCACTCCTTATTCAGCTGTTGTACTACAGTTTAATTAAGCAATATTCTGCTTAAACTGCAGTGAGCCGCTCTGGTCAGGGTACTTTTCCTCTGACCACCATGGAGAGTTGGCTGTTCTAATTTCATTTGTTCAAATTAATGTGTTAACTCCCTCTGAGGAGGTAAGTAGTGTGTCACAGCTTGAGGCAGGACCTCTGCACATGAATCCTTTTAGTTCATAGCAGGGTTCAGGCATGCAAATGTTGACATTTTGAAATTGTTTCCCCAGTAGGTCAAATTAGTATTAATGGCTACAAAAAGAAAACACATCTACCCTGATGCCTTTCATAACTAGACTAGCTAGAAATAAACCCAAATGTTTGCCATTGTATTAGAAGCCATGTCAGCTGCCGCTGGAATTACATCTGTTTAAGGAAAAAATAAAACAAAGCAAGATACTTTATCTCGAATATTTATTTGACAGTACAGGAAACAGAAATGGTTACAATAACTTTTGAAAACTTTGGAAAAGTTTAACTTTGGAAAAAGCAGTGCATTGGTTGTACGCTGATTGGTAACGGTCCACAGAGGCTCAGGATTCACTGATTTCAAGATCGTCAGATGTCCATTCTTGAAGATTTTCCAATATGTATGTGTCAATAGGAAACCTCTTCATCATCAGGACAAGTCATTTCCCCAGCTATTTTAGAGGTATGAATGCAATCTGCAACGAAATGTCATGATGCTGCTTTATAATGTTTTTCTTGGGTATTACTTAGTCTTCAAACATTATAAACATGTAGACACTTTATTGTGATGTTAGTTTATTCCAGATTTAATCAAAATCCTGCTAGATTATAAGGATTTTTAGAGACACACTTAGTATGCTTCACTTTAAGACTTTAAGTTATATGCACATCTGCTGTAAATTAATTTGAGTTTACCTAAAGCAGCAGAGCAATGCAGTTATACCAATTTCTATCAGCTGAAATCTGTCTCTTTAGAACTTACTTGGAACCACCCAGTGTTGCTTTAATTTGGAAACACTGAATCAGTGTCCTGTTCAATTTTAGGTGAATTGCAACTTTAAAATATTATTTTCTAATTTTTTTTTTTTGGCAAATCTCTGGAGTATACCATTAACCACAATGTGTTAGTGTGTGACCATCAAGGAAAAATGTGAGTTCTCCTTTAACTTTCAGCGGGGGTTTTGTGTGAATGTTCCTCATCTGTCAACAGTGACTCATGGTATCTTGGATCAATGTGGGCATTTGGAAGCCTGTGCGGCAGTTGACATACATATACACTTGAATATTGCACCCAAAGGAGCATTCTTTTGGGGGGAAATTAGCAGAGTAACCAGTGGAGCTGCTGAGAATGAATAATATCATTGGGTCTGGAAGGGTAAGTGGAAAGTGCCCTGCCTTTTCCCCCAAAGTATTCCAATTTTTAATGTGTCCTTTACATAAACCAAACTTACACTGAAGCTACACAACCTGAGTAAGCAATTCATTAAACTCATTGTGCAGCCGTGGCAATTTGGTGCCAATGGGGAAAGTTTCCTGAATTCAGGTGAAAAGCAGTCCTGTTTTAAATCACTCAAAGTGCAAAGAAATCTGGAGTGTGAAACAATGAACTAAATTAAAATTTGCAGTACATTTTGGAGAAATTGTTACATTTTGGTAATTCTCATTTTGCATAATAAAGAAAAGAAGGCAAACCCTGCTTTCCATTTCAGTGTGCCTGGGCCATTTCATTAATAACTTCAGTCTATGGGTTATCCTCTAAAGGCTTCTGTTCTGACAGGGACCCAAAGTAAACGACATGAATGTGATCTCTGGTCTCTATCTTGGTAAGAAAAGTGCAGTTTTTGTGGGTTGAGCAAAAAATGATATACTAATTCTCATTGATATTCCACTGGAGCCTCAGAAACATAAAACTTTCATTATTTCTCTTGCCTTATGCAAAATTCCACTGAACTTTCTTCCTGATGCTAACGCTGAGGATAATGATGCTATTGTGTTGATGCAATGAATAAACTATAATTTATTTAGATTGACAAGACACCTAGGATCAGTGGTGTGGACTAGATGTCCTTTGTGCTCGCAGAAAAAAGAGAGGAAATGAATTAAAAAAAATAAATAACTAGGAACAGATTAATGTGAAGCATGGTAGGCAGTCACACCAGCTTTCCAACACTCCCCTCCCAGTTAATTTCATTGAACAAATTACTGCTTGTTTTTGTTACTTTTGAAACCATATTTTCACTTTTTCAATTGCAATTTTTATGCATGTCACCTCTCTCTTACTGACATCTGCTGCAGAAGGTGGGAGGAGTTGTGGTGGGACATGCTGCAGTTTGGCCACTTCAGCTGATCATATCCACCAGGAACCCACTACGAGCTGGTTCAGGTGGGGCTGGCCAAGCGTGCAAGCCAAAACATCCTAAAGTTACTTTCAATTATCTTTGAATCCCCTTCTGAGGCTGCTGTAAATAGAGCCTGATGCACCAGGTGATTTGGTGTTCAAACAAATCCAACTATATTTACATTGACATGTCTTTAAGCAAATGAACTTGTGCTCTGAGGTCAAGCACCACAAAGCTGTATCCAAATCTTGTCATGCATTAAGCCCAGCCAGACAGCAGGTGCTACCTGAGTGCCCATAATCCACTCACTTTCCGTCTTCCATCTCTACTGGAAATCGCTGATGGGTCTTTCTGGTCTTCACTTAAAAGATGAACAAGTTCACTTAAAATACGGACAAGTTATTTCAAAACAAAAGGTATTTAGAAGGTATTAGAGGTTGAAATGCTGTTACAGAAGATGGATTCACTCAACGTGAAATGACGTTATTTGCAAATACTTGCAGTCACCCAGGAAGGCCCCAAACGCTTTGAAGAGGAGAGACAGAGCGGGGAGGAGGTTGGGTCAGGGAGTCCCCGTTGGCAGCTGAGAAGGGAGCAGCAGTGGTTACTTTGATCAATTACATTTCATGTCTTGCAGCTTGACTTTTCTTCTCAAGACTCAAGTTGTGGCTACAGTTTTATCCACATGTGACTAGGAGGGAAATATGTTGTCTCCAACAACAGCTAAAGCAAACACATAATATGAGGTTTCCATAATAGGGATTCTCCATAGTAGGAGAAGATAATAGGTTTAGGTCAATCAGATAGCGAGAGTTCCCCAGAATACTCTCTAAGTCTCCTACAATTTGAATTTCAGGAACTCGGTGAGCTAGAGGCTGTCTGTGTCTCTAAATTTAATAGCCTTTTAAGGATTTCTTTTTCTTGATCTTATCAGTTTGCCCCTTGAAACTGTAAACAATTTTACTGTCTACAACAGCCCATGTCAGGAATTTCCACAGCTTAACTGTGTGTTGTGTGAAGTGGATTAAGACATTTTTTGAGAGATTTTAAAACTAGTTAAAACACTTTACACTGTAATTTCTGGTGTTATCAGAATTACAGTTCAAAGTTTGCTTGCATATCATGAAATTTTAGGTAGAAATGCACTCCTCCCACCCTCTTTGGAATATGCCCAGAATCCAGAAAATTAATGTAAAAATTGTATTCAAGGTTTATTTTCCATTTTTAATCTAGCAGTTAATTAGAAATTTCTTGTTCCCTGTTTGACTGTGTAATAATTACAAAAATATTGAAAGTAGAACTCGTTTGGTTCGTGTAACCTGAAGGAAATTTAAAAGTTTGATTCACAGAGCAACATTAAGCATGTGAAAATTCACTTTGAGTTGAAAAAGGGTGATGGGGGCTTCGCTGCTGTTAGATTATTAATTATGTTTATGACATTTGGATGGAAGGGAAGAACTGAAAATTCCTTTTTGATGTACAGAACCAAACCTAACAGATTGTAGATACTACTGGAAACATTTGATAAATAATGGTAACGAATTTGAAGCAATATTTAATGTAATGGGCAATAAATATATTCCATATATTGCAGACCCATAGCAATCAGATTCTTTTATCTGTGGTGTTAGTCCATTGATTTTCATTAGGGTAAATTAAGAGCAAAATTTGGCATCATTGCTTACTCTATTTTGGCACTGAATTCTGTGCAAGGAGGGTCAGTGGTTAGAAGAAGTCGCTCCTTTATTTTCCTGCAATTAAAGTGCATTAACAGAGCTGTGTGTATCTGTATGGGAGCTACACAGACTGTTTAACTGCAGTCAGTGCCTTCAGCCCCTTGCTGAAATTCATCCAAACCCTCCCCTGAGGATTAGGAGAAACAAGAGCTATCAGAAGAGAGAAGGATGTAAATCCAAGCATGAATTTTACTTATCTGTTCTATTAATGTGAAAAGACAATTCCTCCAAGTGCTGGATATTTGATCAAAGTGAAGGGTGGATCCCACTCTGCAAAACCAAATTTTAACAGAAGGAGTGTTGATAGCTATGTCTGAAACTGAAAATATGAGGTCACTGATTTGTACCCATGTAAGAAAAGCTGGACCCAGTCCATCCAAGCAGCTGTTATATAAAATATAATGATTTACCTACAAGCAGAACTACCCTATTTGCATGTTATTAATCACAGGACTTTGAAGCGTTGTTAGATAGACACAAGAGTTTCATATATGATTTTCAGGCATAAAAAGACGGTTTTTTTTGAAGCAGGTCAAATGGATTTTCCATCATAAATCTGTCCATGAAGTTCTGAAAACTCAGGTGCTACTTATTCTATTTTGCAATTTGGCATATGCAGCTAAATTTCCAGGGAAGCTTCCTAACCCTGCTGTGCATATTAACTAATTCACCTTAGTAAATAATTTGTACACTTTTATATTGTCAGTAATTAAAAAAAAAAAAAAAAAAAAAGCCAAAAAAGAACTTGTTTAATTTAAACC
>NW_009647856.1:4195971-4204455 GCF_000708025.1 Charadrius vociferus | reverse complement strand
CACTCTTTCTTGCAGTCTCTTTTGCCAGTGAAAGAGTTCACACCCTCACTCACTGGTGGCTGACCCACTGCAGGCCACCCTCAGTCTCACACTGTCTCAAATTTGACATGTAAATCCTTCATGGACCTACCCCTTAAGTCTCAGCAAGCATCAATGGTAACTTGGTTGTCAAATACCAAAGTCACACTTGAAAACAGAACCACTGGGCTTTTTGAAAATTTCCCCTGATATCCCTAACAAACTTAGCACCTATTAATTCTTTTAAATGAACTCACTTGCTTTTGAAGTACATTGGTTTGGTATCTGAAACCAAAATTTCTTTAAGAGTTAGAAAAACTTTAATACATTTTGCCCTGAAAAAGCTGAACACAGGATTTTTGTTGTTTGTTTTTTTGTTATCACAACTGCAACTCCAATACAGTTATTGACAATGTTTTTCCTTTTGACTCCTAGTTGTCCATGGTACGTGTATTGTAAAGACACTGACTGGATTTTGGACTTTCAACTTCAACTGTTAGGAATTTAGAATAAAGAACAATGCTGTTAAGAAATGAATAAGAAAAAAAAACGAACTGACTTTCTCACTAGGTCAGCTTTTCAGAAAGGAATTTTCTCAAATGTCATGGTATTTTAAGTAGTTTGTTGCTAAATAGTCCCCAAATATCTTGGCAGGTTTTGACATTACCCAGAGAGTTTTATTTTAACCTGAGAAGATTTTTTTCAGAAATAATGTTTTTTTGGAAGAGGAACTGACTTTAAAAGCAAATAAACTAACCTAAAACTTCACAAATTGTAGCAAAAAGCAGCATGTAGACCTTTTGTCTTTGCATTGAATATATCTGACTTTAATTCATCGCTATGATTGTGACAAAGTATAGTCATATCCCCTGAGCCAACCTCAAATTAGCTTGCCTGCTTAGCCTGATGTAACAGCCTAGTTATTCAACATGCAGCTTCATTGATGAGGACACAATTAGATGAGGAACAAAATCAATTAATCTTTGCTGGCCTCTTAGCCAGTAGTTTTAGACAATATAGATACATGAGTGAGTTTCAGGCTAGCTCAGGTGTGTCTATACTGCAGCATGGTCAATATTTTGAACAAGTAGGTGTGCCTGTAGTGTAAGACTTCCTTTCCTGCTTTGCTTTCATTCTGGGAGAAAAAGTTAATGAATTGAAAACCTGCATCTTGCAGTTTTGGGGAACAGTGAGTAAAAACTCTGTTCCATGGTACCCTTGGACACATCATATGGGCAGGACATGCAGAGGATAGGACGTGACAGTCTTCCCGTCTTGTCCCCACTTGGCCAAATGAAATATATTTGTGCCCTGGGAAAACAACTATCTGTGCTGTTAGTCATTGAGAAGGTGTTCATGCCTCTGTGATTTGATATTTGATGAAACAATGATGGTACTGTTTATAGATAAGGTAATACTTGAAGTGACAACTACCCACAATTTCACTTTCTTGATAACCAGTACTGGTTCTGCTCGTTGAAGACTAACTTTCCAGCAGTATCATACAAATGGCTGAGAACTGATGAACTGCTAACTGGATCTGATAACTGAGCTACTTAATGAATGGGATTTGGCTGGCTGTTTACCTGTGCTAGCTCAGAAGATGGTGCGATTTAGGGTCATGCAGTGCCACGTTGAACTAACCAAGCTCACAGAGGATATATTACCCAAGGTAGAGGGCTGAGTTAATGTGCTTACAGTGTTTCTACTATTTGAATTAGCATGTTTAGAAACCATTCTCACTAGCTCAGTATTTTGCCATATTATTTTGCTACATTTTAGAAAACCTTGAGAGTTACAGATGTTGCCCTTAATAGCTGGGACTCCTTGGTATGATGCCTCACTTCCATTTTTCTCCTGTGCATTCCTTATACCAGTACAAATGGGAGGTAGCATAGATGTTACCTACTCAAGTTTTAAGCCAGATATTTTTTTTCCTTAGACAGATAACTGCTTAGTAAAACCAGATCCTGGTCTCTCTTCACCATCGTATATTTCTGCCTGATTCATCACACCCCCAAAAAAATTGCTATAGGTAATATTTATTGTCTGTGATTTTGTAACAATGTTGTACTTAAATACCTGTGAAGTTCACAGCTAAATATGTGACATAACCTTTCTTACAAAGCCAAATTCATAATATAGGATGTTACAATCATTTTACAAAGATATGAAATCAAGCTTTACAAGTCTTTGTTTAGCTCAGAGGTTAATATTTCTCATGTTTTATACGAAAACAGCTGAGCAATAGGGATAATCTGGATTCACTTTTGGAGACAAAAAGGACAAATAATGTAAATAATAAAGGGAAAACAGGTTGGCTTTTGAAATCTAAATGTTTTATGTCTTTGAAATATTATGTGACCCCTTCAATTATTCAAATCAAGAACACTTTAAGGGCTGTCATGTAGCTAAATAGCGCTGACATTAATGAGCTAAAATCTTCTCTCAGTTTTACAGTATAAAAAACATATGCATCAGTATTTTGAAGTCAAAGGAGCCCATGCTTATGCCGGTGTAACTGAAACAAAACATTGGTGCAACATTCCTCTTTCCAAGTATCTGGTTTTAATCAAACTATACTCGTGGCCTTCAAGTGTTCTTTGCTGCAGTGGAAGGTAGGCAGGAGTGTTTCATTTAAAATGCTTGGTTTACATCATGAGTGCACTAAAAACTGTATATCTTGTCCTAGCTACTTCTAATAGATAAATTCTAATGAAAGCATAGTTCAGGGAACTACATGTTCTTTCAGAAACAAAAGTTTTACAGAAAAAAAAAAAAAAAAGGTTCTGTTTTTTTCTCCTTCTGGTAGAATTCAGTGGAACCAGGTGATTGGCAACTGTTATGATAAGGTAGATGAAGAGGATGAAAGCTAGAACTGATTGAACAGCTGTGAGAGGCTCTGTTCCAATTGTATTTTGATTACTGATAAGATAACCCTCCCTTTTCTCCCAGTGATTTATCTTATTCAAATTACAATAACACTGAATTGCCATCGACAACAAATGCTGTGTAGTTTCAAGTTTGTCTGGCTCATAATGTAGCAAAAAAACAGAGGTGCTGATTACAAAAGTTTTCTTGTTACATTTCTAAAAATGGATAAACCACTTATTGCACTATGTGATATCATACACTTTATAAACCTGTTTTTTGTTTCATTTCAGATAAAACTGATCACTTTCTGATATTCCCAAGCAGCGTAATTCCAAAATTATGTGAAAGCATAAGATTTTGAGGGGTTTTTGTTGTTTTTTTTTTTTAATCATTTTCTGTGTCTTTTTTCTTCTACTCTTACTACGAAATCAAATGGTAATTGATAAAAATAATCTGGAAATTTTGGCTGTTATTAAAAGACTGATAGCCTGACCAGTTAAAGATGTAGCAAAACACAGATTTCTGCAATTATTTATTTCTTTTTTTTTCTCAGATGAAATATTAAACAATGGATAAATTAGCTGCCCTTTATTTTAAATAATTACTTTGTAGAAGTTTGAATTATACCATAGAATGTTAGCAAGAATTTTATTTTTTTCTTAGAGTGGGCGGCTGACCCGTTCTCACTAAGGGTGAGACTCTAAGGTCCCAGTGATGTCTGACGTGTAGATGAAAGAAAGTAGTTGAGGTATAAAGTAGTCAAATATGGGCGGGGGATTGGGGTGGGTGGGAAGAAGTTATCCTTCAGGCTATTGGCCATGTTACTAAGGACTTGGAAAGAGGTCAATGTCACCTGATTTCAGACAGCTGACAAGCACCCATCAGAGTTAGTCCCCATCAACTTTTATAATACATGGAAGTACCCCACTGAAACACCTCGCTGCGGGCATGGCAGCCGTTGTCTCTTTCAGACGGGGAACAGACTCACAACACAACAAATCTGGTGCCTTTTCCCTGCTTATATCCCTGGTTTTGCCAAATAAGCGCCGCTGGCTAATGCTGTGCAGGAAGCTGTCTTGATTTCCCACCAGTCCCTGCCTTTTCCTTAACTGTTTGACAGGGACAGAATTCACCATCTACACTCAGAGCAACGAAATGGAGAAGCTACAGGAGAGGTTGGAAGTTAAAATACCCACTTCTTTCCTTGCACGGTATAATTAATATCTTAGAATTCAGCAAATAATCACTCAAAGAGCAACGACTAATTTATACCCAGGATTATTTAGACAGATATACATGCTGATATACAGAACAGGCACAATATGCATCTGTGTAAGCAACAAATGCATGTGCAAACATGCGGCCACCTGATACTCTGTAGCCAAATAAAAGCCTGGCGCGAGAAGAAGGAAATGTTCTAGCATGACGTTGTGGGAGGCATTGCTCACAATTCAGCAAAATCCCTGTTTGATGGCATAATACGCATTGACTCATCTTTTATCTACTGCTAGGAGATACAGAGTGAGATCTAATCATTGCTGGCAAAGGAATGAAGGTCGAGAATTTTGTGCAACCAGCAACCCACTCATTTGGTTCATAAGCGTGTTATGACGAGCAGAACTTGCTGTAGAATCCAGTCACTCTGTGGTGTCACCAGTAATGGGACAGGGCCAGATCTGAATCCCAGTGAGGAAACTGGGAGACCTTTCCTCTCATTTTTTCTAGAAATTGATATGGCCCTTTGATCCTTATCAACAAAAATAATCTTGGCTGGCACGTTGTTGTGAAGTCTGTAACAGGAACGCAGGCCAAAACTCACAAATTTTCTAACTTGTTACACAGACAAACTCTCTCTCATTAGGATTAGCCAGTCTGGTAGTAGATAAGTAAAAAATAAAGATGGTTTGCTTTTGTTATGTTCTTCTCTTGACAAACTCCGCTGAAGGAACACAGACATAAAACAAGGTTTACAGTAGAATACCAACCATGGTATTCCAAACCTCAGGGTCTGCCTGACTGTATTCATCTCAGCTATGGCTGTGGTTTTCTGGCTTATTCTTTAATGAAAAAAGTATCATAAAAATAAACCGAATCTACATTCCTTATGCATGCATATCTCCATGGATTTCACTCCAGGAATTTGGCCCTCTGTGTGTATACATACTATTAGTTGTGATTCCATTAGCAAATTAAATAACCATGTATTAAAAGGAAGGCAAGAGTTAGGGACTGGTTTTCTTCTGTAAATTTGCCAGCTTGGTCTGGCAAAGTGAATGTTCTGACACAAGTCAGACTGGATCAACAGAAACACCAGTTAATAGAAGAAAGGCCATGCAGAATCTATAGAAAGGCACATTGAAAACGGTCAAATACTTCAAACTTGGACACTAGCAGAGAAAGGAGAGTAAGATGGAGCAAGTCAGGACAGTGAATTAAAGGTATTTGAAGTGAAGTGGTTAGTAGGAGAATCTGGCCCACAAACCTTGAGAAACTCAGCCTCCAACTGGTTTCAATGATCATCACAAGTGAAAATTCATTATAATATGATGTTTTTAAAGATGTGGTGCATTTCAAACCGTTATTTTTGGTCACCTGCAACACTTAATAATTGTGGAAAGTAAGCATCAATAACAAAAGCAGTGAAGTCTTTATTGACTCCAAAATATCACCACCCACTAAATCTACCTCATATAGCATTTTATAGACAATACTACAGTCATAATGTGCAGTGGTTAGCTTTATAGGGTTCATTCACTCCTGTTCAAAACAACAGGCGTGACTACAGCCTAGGATGTGTCAAAAGGAAATAAGAAAATGCTCTCTGAGCAATTACTAAAGATAAAGAAATGATACTTGGCTGCAACATTTGGTGGAGTAATGTTACCATCTTTGCAACAAAAATAACTGGACAAAGCATAAAGGAAGTAAAAAAAAAGACTTTAAATGCAGGCAACCATTATCTGTCTGCATAGGTCATGGATATGCCAACCTTTAATAAGAACAACAGCAATAAAAAAATAGAAAAGGATTAGGGTATGCAGAGCAGACAGTATTAATTTCATTGTCTCATTGAAGGCATTCATCATTTTCCTCTTGGCATTGAAATGCAATCTTTGTTGTAAATCTTGGTTTATTTTAGCACTGATCAGCCTCGTACCTTGCTGGCATGACTGATCGACGCTTAACAGAATTGATGGATATCAGTGCCCTTCTGAGAGCTTTCCCTGTCACTGCTCTTTCTGTGGGTCTCCCAGCAATAGTCACTGGCTGGATGCTGAAAAGACACTGGATGGTAAACACTTTGAAACTAATTAATTTGAGGGAGTAGAATGCTTAATTTGTATTGATTGTGCAAATGCCATTGTTTTGCTCTTCAACAGCCCTTTCCAGAATGTCATACAAAGCCATATTCATCACTGGAGAAATACATGTAAATTAGAATAAACAGCAGAGCAACTGCAGAGATTATTTACGTTTTCACCTCTTAGGTGTGATGTAACTCAATCCTAACTGAATTAGTAGTGAATGAGAATCATCGGCACCCAAATGACATTTTTGTCCTCCACTTATATTCTCAACCTGATTCCTGATAAGGAGAAACCTGATTTTACGTGATTTGAAATATAGTGCTTGGAATACGCGTAGGCCTAATCTTTTGGGCAATAGACCCTGGAAATCCAGTCACCTCCTGCAAAAGTCAATAATGGGACAATATGGCAGATACTGGATTAAAAGCCATCAGAAATGTCCTAACCTTAAAGAAGACAACAGGGATTTAGCATTTATTTTGATTTTAAATTACAAGTTCACAAAAAAATCACCAGTGTTACCTTTAATGTTGCATACTCTAAAGAGTCACAGAAAATGAAAAGAAAAAAAATATATATTTCCCTGCACAGCTACACCTGGTCCTTTTAACTTATACTGTGGAGACGTATGAACAGTGATGACGATGATGTAATTTACTCTTGGCCATAATAAACTTTAGACTCCAATGTTATGGTCTGGCATTTTTCATGAATATTGGAAAGAAAAGAAAACATCAATCACCATCTGTGGTTGTGAATATTTAGAAGTCCACATTAGCAAAATCATATCGGGCTTGTTTTAAACTAAGTGGCTGTGTGCCTAACTGCTTTTATTTTCATTTATATCAGTTTTACATTTGTGTAACATTGGCTTCAGCAGACTCTTGTCTTTACGCCACAGTCACAAAGGGCAGAATCATACCTATGCGAATTCAAACCAAGGAAGATGAAAAAAATTACAAAGGTTTTTGACAGCTATATTATAAGAAAAATGATCAGATACAGATGACAGCAAAAGCATTTCTAGCCAAGAGAGTTCTAAGACAAGTTAAGCAATCAATCATCTGCATCACTCACTATTCAGCGAGTCGACATTCAACATCTGAATCAGTCATTACAATGTAAAGAGAATTAGTAAAGTCTCTAACGAAATGCAAATAAGTGAACTGGAGGACAATACAGTCAAATTCTAGAACTTGGCAGGAAGCCAGAAGAATTATTTTGACAAGACTGCTTGGGGTGATTTGATTTCTTCTTGTTACATTAAAAAAAAATTAAAAAAAAAATCGAGAACTTAAGTCTTCAGCAGTACAAGTTTTAAAAAGTATTCTGTAATACAAATGTATACTTACATTTAGCCAGAAAAAAAAAAAATAGAATAAGGAACAAAATATGCTCTGACGCTTTGCTACTCTTCTACACAAATTAACTCTTTTTTGGTGCTGGTAAGGGTTTTTCCAAGTAAGTTCAAAGAATACTGGGGTAAAGCTAGCTTGAATGGTGTGCAGCTCTTAGTGCTATCTTTATCTTCCTTGAATATATTGCCTACTAATTCTTGCCATGGTAGAGTATCTGCCTGCTTCAAAATCCACCTGGTATAAGTGAATGTAAAAAATAGGTTTAACATCTACGGGACTACTAAGCTGCAGGTGTTTAAATTCTGTAAAATTATAAGTACCACTTTTATGAAGTTACAAAAAAAGCCCCACCTAGCATCTTCCTTGTTCTGATTAAAATAAAAGAAGGGGAAAAAAGGAAGGAAAGGAAAAAAGAAAATTAAGCAGAAGCTTCTTTTTTAACAACAGTTTCACCTTGTTTTTTAGCAGCATAGGGGATGCTACCTTACACTTGCTTATCATTTGAAGTAATGGTGGAAAAATCTTATTGAAAACCAAAAAGTCGTAGCAGGTAGCTGCACTGTTAGGCAAATCCTAGACATCTAGGCATTTGGCAGCTGTTTCGAGAGGAGCGACATGCGTCCTTGGCTTGCACATATGGCAGAGCTAACACAAATGTTAGGTGCCTGAAGGTCTGGCTGTGCCCTATAGCCATCAGCTCTTGGATCCCGATGTATTCACTCCCTTTGTCGTCTGTCCTCATGGATGCTGTGTGAGGAGCTGCACTGGCATCGACGGAACTGCTCCTGCTCCTACAACTGCATGTTTGCCTCCATACATCACAAGGTCGGGGCTTGAACCGCGTAGGATTTGTCATCACAGGGAAAGTTTCTTGTCGATGACTTACTAGTGCAGACATGCCTTGAAATGATAGAGATGGTTTGGCT
>NW_009647856.1:4180373-4195960 GCF_000708025.1 Charadrius vociferus | reverse complement strand
ATGGAAGTTTATACTAATATGGTCTGTACTATCTTACGGAAAAAAAATATTTTTAAGTGGTTTCAGGAAAATGCGTATGTCTTTGTTAATGTTTGTGAATAGCTAAGAGGAATCTGTGGATTCTTGTGCTTAAAATCTTGTCCTTGGCAAGTGCAACGGTTGTGTGAGGAGTATGAGAACTAGAAAATTATTCTTGCATTTAAACAGAAGCAAAAGTACCTTCTCTAGTTTTATTCTTGTGATGGACAAATACACAGTTCCAAGCAAGGGAACAATATGCTGCCTGTGTCAGTAAGCTGGGAAGATAATAATACATGTAAGACTAGATTGTACATGTTATTTTATTTCATCAAATCATCATACATATACCCCTTCTCATAATGTACAGATCTGTATGAAATAGTTTTGTATGTTGGAAGTAGGAGATATTGTGTTTCGATGCATTTTTTGTCGGCTGGTGATGCTCAGGTTTATCCTTGTAAATCTCATTGATTGAACAGAATTGAACTTTGTCCAACAGTTGATGAGTTACATGGATATAATTTTACCACCGTTACAGGATTTTAATTGATTTCACTGATGTTTTGACCTTTGTTTGTGTAGAGCTGAATTTCACAAGCAGTTTGGGTTTGGGTACTTGAAATAAAAGCATTCATGGATCCAGGTACCTAGGGCTTTCACTGGTTTCTACTCCATAAGTATAAATTCCTAAAATGAAATCTGTACAAGTGAAAACATAAGTCTGTATTTTATTTGACCATATTAACAAGGAAAATATTACCTTTATCTTACAGAAATGTTGGAATCCAACAATATAATCAATTTCAATGGACTAGCTAATAGCTCCAGTTACCATACTTTCCTCTTGGATGAAGAACGGAGTCGGCTGTACGTTGGAGCAAAGGATCACATATTTTCGTTCAACCTGGTTAACATCAAGGAATATCAAAAGGTACTTTCGTTCTTGTTTTGTGCAATGTAAATATCTACTTGTAATGTTGCAGAACTGTTATTACTCAGACTATATTGGGCATGGTATGGATTATGTAGTAAGTGTTTGGATGTCAGAAATATTGTTACAACGAAAACATTTACTGGCTCTATGAAGAGAAGTTTATAATACACCTATAACCTATGACTGTATAATCTACAATGCTTTTTTCAGACTATGAAAAACTAAATGATAAGTGAATAATCCAGCTATTTCCCAAGCAAGACATACTTTCATGTTTACTCCTAAAAACCAGTAAACATCTATTATGACAGTTTACACAAAAAGGCCTTATTACTCTGTATATGTTTGCAGATAAAAAGAAGCTGTTTGGGAGTCTGTGGGTTGATTTGTCTCCTTTAACCCAGCACTCGTAGGCACTCTGCTTCTGCTGCTTTCAAACCAAAATAGATTCAGTATTAATAAAAGAAGAATAGGTCCATAAAAGCTTGCTATTCTTGATGGAGAGTATAATTTTCCAGTAAAAATTGGTAATGAATTAAAAGTTGACAAACAGTTCAGTGATATTCTTTTGTTGGAGTCTAAATAAATAATTCCATTTCTCATTTATTTTAATAAAACAAAATACTAAGAAGGTAAATGAGACGATGGAGGTTTGATTTGTTATATTTAAGTATTTTGATGGCACATTTTAAAATCCAGAGAGTACCCTTTTATGAGAGATATATTGCTTCAATACCCAGGGATGTTTTTTTCTTGGTGTTCCTGACCTTTTGCCCGTTTGACTATTAGCTTCCTAAGATGATAGCAATAAATACCTTGTGTTTTCTGTTCAGAGGGAAGACAGGCTATTCATTTGTATTCTCTAAGGAAAAAGGATAAAAGGAAAACTGGGTATTTTCTTTTCTATTCTCTTTAGAGCAGCTATAAAGGAAACTAGCTATTTATTTGAATTCTCTGAGGGATTGATAGCTTAATGTGCAAAACAGCTGGAATAATTAAAGGAAAGAAGGTGTTTCCATTGCAGAAAACAGCTCTGCAGAATGGGAGGAATTGTATCTTGCATACTTAAGTATTCAGATACCTTTAGAACACTATTTGAAATTATATACAAATATTACTACATTGAAGAAAGAATTACTGTCGGTAACATGGAACTGAATGTTGGCAACAGACGTGAAGAACAGACTTAAAATTTAGACTTTAGATTTAAGAACAGACAAAAGGCTTAAAGAATTTGGGGATCTGCTTGCTAAAGACAGGAGGGTCATGGAAGAAATTTCAATCAAAACTACAATGCAGCCAGTGCTGCACTTGAGTTCAAACTTCACCAGTTGTTGTTTCCACCACGTAAAAAAGAACTAAGGTTTCTGTCTAAATGCTGGTAGAAACATATGACTCCAAAGGAGCAAAAACTCAAAAAGCCAAATTTCCAGGCTATTAAAACCAGTTAAATTTAGCTGATTTTTAAACAAAATTAGAGGAAAATATTGTGCTGTGAGAATAATAAGAAAGAACATCTACCCATTCATTTTATGGATTAGAATATTTGAATAATACAGAAATCTTTGCCCAAAACTTACACTGAACTTGAACTGGTCCTTTTGGGAGACCTGAGAAGTTTTGTTAATGTTTTTCAACCTAGTAAATTTTAATTTTCATATGTCTCTGCATGTTTTATGCTGAGAATAGAAACAGGAAGTAGCAGGAATCCTTTGAGAGAGAATGTGCTCATAAAATTTTCAGCCTTATTTTATAGACTTAAGGTGTTCAATTTCTGTTTGGATTTCATTAAGTTTTAAGAAAATTTTGAATTTAAAACCATGCTTGAAAACTGTATTTTGAAATGTAATATATTACATCTCCTTCGACCTATTCTGTCATCCATATTAATTCTTTCCTTTTTTTTTTTTTTTTTTTAAATACTTTGCCTTTTACTTTCTTTCAACAAACTGTATTGAACACCGAGGCTGTAATCCAGACTTATGGCCATTCATATTGCATTATCTGAGGCTCCCAAATGAATAGCCTGGCATTTTATGGGAAGATCATGTTTTATTCTATATGTAATTCCTAAAAGCTTTTCAAAAAAACATGAATAATTGACTGTGAGGGTCTCTGGATTTTCTCTGTATGAGGTGAGATCCATTTTCTGCTAAGCAAACATTACAGTAAACCTAGATTTAGATTTACTTGTGTTAGGGTAGCTCTATAGGAACAACATAAACATTTCTATTTTGATGGTGTGATTCTTTTCAAATACAGTGGCTTCTTTTTTATTATTTAATTAACTAAACCTAATAAAAGAGTGAACTAGTGGATACAGTGAAGAGTCAAACACCTAATTTCTGATGCTGTAACTCTAACATGAGATTGCATTTCATATAGACCCAATTTATTGTTAGTATTTATCTGCAGTTTTTTGCTCTCAGTCTCCATTCCATTACATCAGATTTAAAACAGTGGAAGAACATTCACTTAATGGAGAGTCAACCTTCTTATCATTAGTATTCAGGATTCACTGCTGAGATTCACCGTACAGACTATATTTCAAGATTGTTTTAACTCTGATTCCTATTGTCCCTATCAATTCATTTATTTGTCATAAAATTTTATGGAAGAGAAGGAAATAAGGAAAAAAATGGGGAAAAGAGAAACTGGGTAAAGATACTCTGTAGTGTTTGGTCTGCAATTTGTGATTGTTGAAGCATGAAATAACACAACGTGATTTTTGTTCTCTGTCTTTAGATTGTTTGGCCTGTATCTCATTCCCGAAGGGATGAGTGCAAGTGGGCTGGAAAAGATATTCTGGTAAGTACAAATATTTTTAGCTTTTTTTTTTTTTCCCCTTTATAAAACATTCTAAGTGTTTTATTATGTTTTATTGTGTTAATTCTGAAAGTATTTTTCCACTTTTGTAAGGTCACACATCTGATCAGAACTTCAGTCTTGAGTTATCTCAGCATTCGTATTCAAAATAATGAAATTTTGTCTTTATGACCAAAGGTTTAAAGTTATAAATGGAAATCATGCAAATGAAATAGAATTTATCTAACAACAACAACAAAAAAAAATCAACAAGAAAGAGAAAGGAGGAGAAACATCAGAATGAGAAATATTAACCCTTCTATACTAGTCTCCTGATCTCAGCATACATAGTATTTTGACCTATTTTTGCCCTGCTCCAGGTCTCAGCTCTACAGTGACTTCCAAGAAGTGCTTTCTCTTTGTGGCATCTCACTGAAGTCAGAGGGTTTCACTGAGCTCTTTCCTGCATGGAGTTCATAGCAAGATTGAGGTCAAAGAGGTTTTAACATTCTGCATCAGTTTTGGTGCCTCAGAAAAGACACTGTTACACGAGGCACAATTTTCTGTACATTTTCCCTCATTCCTGTATACATGTTATTGCCTATATTTATGAGGTAGGAGACACGCAGATAGTAGCCCCCAAATAATAATCATTCCACACTGATAATAACTGTCTTCTTTATAAGAACAATATGGGAAGACAGGGCTGAAGAAGGGAAAAAAAGATACAAAATGCATGCGTGCAATAAGCCAAACAAATACTTGCATAGCATAGCCAAATGGGAAATCATTGTGGTTGCCAAGGTATAACTGAGAGTGGAACTTGGCCCCGTGTGTATATTCTATTGGCCTGATTTTCAGAGATGATTCTGTAAAATATTCATAATGCCAACCATATGCCTCAAGAGAGCTCCATTTGAATAATTTCCTAGGTCATAGTAAAAATAGTTTCATCAGTCTTTACCTAGGCCATAGAGGACAGTTGTCTTCATAAAAAGCCATTTGGGAACAGTAGAGGTGGATTAGGTAAAAACTAAGAAATATGGGCTAAGCTATATATGTGAAAGGACAGCTCAAGTGCCAGATACTTGGGCTATCTCATTACATAGAAATAATACATTTAAATTGATCCATCTTCACATTCACAAATAACTTTCAGGAGTACTTTGCAAGGTGAGGACTAGAATATCTAATATTCAAGGTTAAAAAAAAAATAAGGCTAGTGTTAAATGTCTGAGCAAATTAACTAACCTTGCAACTTGCTCTTATACTAAGTATCATATTACATTGAGTAGATAATTAATAAGAGATTCATCACCTAGAATGAAAGTATATGCTTTTTTTTTTTTAATAATTATTTTTAGAAATTCACAATAGTAAGAAAGAATATGTTTTATACATTGCACAAGGCTGATTCCAACCCATTCCTAGTAAATGGAGACACTATTACTCTGGAGTGAGCTGGGAAGTTCAGGTCCCCATTCTCTGACTGCTGTAAACTTCAGAGGACTATTTATACTGTAACTATTTTATGCGCCTTGATTCTTTTGTTTCCTATGATATTAGGGCACCTATGTTTCCTAATTATGAGTAAAAGGTGAAGCCAATGCCACATTCCAGTGTGGTGTGCGACCGTGGCACATTAGGTGCCTGCTCTGGTCCTGTGCATTAGAAGTGGCGCTCCCAGGAGTTGGTGGAGAAGAATAAGGCAGAACAGGAGCACAGAGTTCAGGCCACAGTGCAGCCCAAACTGGGGATAACAGAAGTACAGCACGATGTTGCTAAAATCAGATCATTTGTTTTCATAAACATTTTTCACATATATGGGTTGTTTGGAGTGGTTTTGCTGTCTTTTATGAATTTTTAGACTTCTCTACAAATGTAGGTGAGAAATAAAAAAAAAAAAAAATGTTGTATGTAATGTGGGTCCAGTTTTGGAAGGCAACTAGAAGGGTGCAATATATATCTTGGTGTGTTCAGGTCATCATTTTTAGATATTTACAGCTACCTATTTTTGCCATAAAACACTGCATTACAGAGTATTTAATGTCACTGCTTTAACTGTAATTAAAGATAAAGATTACAGATCATTTAAGAAACTTATTCCTCCCTCATTTATTCCTTAAAGCTATTGTCAGTACCTTGGGAGTGTGAAA
Organism: Charadrius vociferus; assembly: GCF_000708025.1. Classification (NCBI taxonomy): domain Eukaryota; kingdom Metazoa; phylum Chordata; class Aves; order Charadriiformes; family Charadriidae; genus Charadrius; species Charadrius vociferus. Next base: position 4,190,044 of record NW_009647856.1, on the reverse strand, counting down.
TATAAAGGCCATAAAAATAACTCAACAGACTTTCATTAGAAGGAACAAGAGAAATAGAGGACAAATAAAGTGGCATATAAACCATGCTCGATTTAATATTGCTTTCAGCGCGTACCACTGCTTAGATATGAGATATCCTTTACTTGTGATGGTTCAAAACTTTCTACATGACAGTCTATACTTCTACGTAAAGGTCTTTTTTAAAAACTTTTTTTTTTTTTTTTTTTAATTATTGATCTCCTGGGGAAGTCAGTGCTGAAAATGCAGGTCCCCACTAATAGGCCAGGTGCAGTGCAGCAGCTGCAGTGCAAGTATAACCCCGGCTCTGCCCCACTGCTAACCTCAGTCGTGACCTCCGAGATTTCCTCTCATAATTATAAGAGGTAATTTACCGTCGCTTTTGCTCCTTCAGAGGGATTCCTCGTACTGATGCTGTCAGTCATGCCAGTCCTGGCGCAGCAGGTTTGTAACTCAGGACAGTCCACGCGGGATTTGAGGAGAGTGGCCGACTTGGGCTGTTCCTGCTCTCCTCATAACCCTTTGTTCTGTAAGCAGTCATTTGCATTTCTGTTTCTTAAAGGGCTTAGTATATGTTAATTAGTTAAGCTTCTCTCACTGTAGAGATAGATAAACCTTTTAAAGTATGCTTCGGACCTTTTTTTTCCATACGGGCAATCTGAGAAGAAGAGAGGCTGAAAGGCTCCCCCCAGCTATGCAGTACTCACTTACAGCAGGACTTCTCTGACAGAAGTTAACTGCTACACGTTCCCACAAAATACAGATTTTTTTCCAATAAAATCATAATTACTATCCCATGCAATACTTCGTATTATAATATATTTTCATTTCCTCAGTATAGAGTATCATAAGCACCAAAGTAACATTGTTCATGAAAAATTAAAGGCTATAAATAACAAATAAGACATTTGCTTATGTAATTCAACTAAATGAGCAATTCTGTGAGGATTTCTTGCTATTCTGGACTTCAGTCTCTCATTTGATCTATTCTGGTCGCTGTAAGTCCCGTGAATATTTCTCACGATTCCTGACCAGACCTTGGTAAGGATCAAAGAAGACAAAATCTCTACAGAATACTTCTCAACTTTTATACTGAATTTACAGTACAGACATGCTGCTAGTCATATCCCTCACTAGTGAGCCTCAACATTTTGATTTTAAGATCTCACAGGCACCTGGGACCCAGCATAAACACATAGCAACCTCTGCATTACATATGGGTTAAATAATAGGTAACTGCAAAAAAAAAAACCAAAAAAAAAAAACAAACAACATGGCTACAATTCCACTCTGACATTCCTGGGATGTCATAAACCAGCAAAGCAAAGCTTGGGTGATTTACAAAAGTTACCAGAAACACTAGTTAGTTTTGCAGGTAGGGATAGCTTCTTGACTGGAAAGCTCATCTAGTCCTTAAACTATTAATTTACTATTGTTTTAAAAGTTTGGGCTCCTGTTTAGTCAATACATCTCTGCACTATATTTGTCTGAGGCACCATAGCAGTATTTCACGTGGTACACAATTAATCAGAGGAATCCCTATTAAAGGGTATGATAGATTTCTACGACTTGAGAGCTTTAAAGATGTGTTTCTGAAGGGCACCTTAGGATGTTATTTTCAAGTGTGATTTGACTATCTAATTTATTTAACCACTTTTAAGGATCCCAGCTCAAATTAAATTGTTGAAATGGTCCCTTCAGGCCTTGACATGTATAAATCTTTAAAATTTCAATGGATACTTTAACAAAGTCACATAGGACAAGCTACATGGTGAGAGATACTTACACACACTTTGCGTGCTATATGAAATCAGCTACTCCCTAGATGTTTCTGGTGAGAATTAAATGTTGATATACTAACATATACAAAGAGTACCAAGTACTTTTACTTGGTACAAGCAAGCTTCTACATATTCTCTGTCATGTGGAGAGACAGGTCCATACAAACAGTTACACTTTTGTGTCATTTTCTTTAACGGCACAATTTTGTGAGTATTAACACTGACTGTGTTATCGTTTATAGGAGATAGACATCTACTTGGGCCATTACATTTTACCAAGTTATTAACTCTTACCTGAATTCAACTGTGATTCACTTTTTTATACTTGATCGTTCTCTTGGTGGTAATTTGGAATCATTGTAGCTCAGAAACCCATTCCCAGTTTAGAAGCAGCAAGACTACACTATACATGACATAGCTATATTCTGTGCATGCTTCTTTGCATTTAAATGTGGCTAGCACTTAATTGTTGAGTTTATGGTTCATGCAGGTAGAATCACATGGCTGTAATTTAATTCACCATCTCATTTGTTATGATAATATTTAATTTAAGCCAAAATGTTCATACGCCATCTCGGTTTATGCTTCCTTTAAAGTTTTCCTGCCCCTCCCTAAATCATAGGAAGATTAGCAATTCTGTAGGCTTATAGATCCATCAGTGTGCAGTGATTTAATTTGGAAAGAAAGAAGAGAAAGAAAAGAAGAAAAAAAAAAAGCAAAAGCGGTGTGTAACTTAGCAAGTGTCCCTCAGCCATATCTGTTGATACTTTGGAAAACCAAAGTTGGCAATAAGTGAGCACAATTCCCTTTAAGTCATTTTATTACTGTTGTTGCCTTAGGGAAAATAGAAGAACATGGAGGCAGAAAGTAAAAGTAATTCTTTTCATCTGTTATTGTAAACAAAGATCTGAAGAGACAATCTGAAAATTAAATATACAATGCTGACTGGATCTAGAAAGCCTGTTTCTAAATTCATCTGACAGGCACAGTTTTTCTGGTCAAATTACCTCTGGCCCTTTGGGTGTGCCAAAGAGAAGTTCATCCCCTTCTGTCAGGGTTCTTCCTTTAGAGGACATTTACAGCCAGATTTCCGGCTTTCCTATCACCAACCCTCACCACCATTTCCTTACTGGTTCCCTGGCTCTGGCACAGCACTGAAATCCTATAACAGAGCCTAAAGACTCAGGATCCTCATCCAGCCTGGGGAAAAGGGAAAGGTGCGAGTCCCTTGGGAGTAGGAAGGGTTAAAGTGAGCAAAAATCCAAAGCAGTGGACCTCCAATGAGGTTAGGAACAGAATTTACTCTCAGTATTACCTACCACAAGGAGAAATGTGACTTTTGAGCCATTTGCAAGACAAATGGTGCCACTGCACATCCCTTTCAACTCTATCAGCTGTCCCAGTAAGTATGCTGGGTTTGTTAGCTTGAGGGCTGCTCGCTCCTTAATCTTGTCCCTGATCTTTAACGTGGGCATGATTTCCTACCAAAGCATTTCTTACCATTTGGGAGGCGAGATAGAATGAGACATTTTGTAAGTAGGGTGCAGCTTTAAAATTGCTGCTGTGTAAAACTGCTTTGCATAGACTACAAACAAAAGAGAAAGACAGATGGGGGTATAAAACAAACCTACAACGTCTTCGCTTAAAAGTGAACTGAGCGTGGTAAAAAAGAAGTATGATACACTGGAGTCTTTCAAAGCCCTGTGGAGCTCTCTAGGAGAATCCCCCCCCCCAAGGAAATTCTGGTTGCGCCAGCTTCGGTTCTTGGATGGACCCCCACAACACACCCACCAACATAAAGCCTTGTTTATGGCTCTTAGTTCAGATGTTGATCCTACAGCTTGTGTTCATTTAGGCATTTGCATATATTTCTTTATGTGAACTGACCAAGGCAAATCAGTTACTGTAAGGTAATAACTTGTGTACTTATACGGAGGAAGAATTAAGTTGGCAGTTGTTCAGATTTTCATATTTTACCCACTTATGTATCATGGGAAGTCATTTAAGTCTTTGAGTATGGGGAGCAAATTGATACAGATCAAGGGGAAAGCTAATTTTCTAGCTTTGGGCTGATTTTTCTGTTTATAGGTGTGACTATAGAAATTTGCCTCTGAAAGGAACTTAATATTCATCAGATTTAATGCAGTCTTGCAGAAATGTTTTCATTGTTGTTTATGAAATACAAAGTCACAGACTTAGTAACAGGGAAGTAAAGGAGAAATGAAGGAAAAATTGTTCTCAAAATTATGGGGTTTAATTTTTTATCAATAGCTGTTCCTTGTGAGCCCTAGTTTGGCCTTGGCAAAGTCCGAGAATTACTGTTATTTATGGCTGAGTTACCAGCTATTTCAAAATGACATTGGGTAATTCCTTGTAATGATTTATGGCATCCCAAGATGGGCAGAGTAAATTTATTCTTTGTACATTTCTTTCCAGAGAAACACATTAACTGGATAACTAGTAAAAATGATCGATATGTTTAGTCCCTGTTTTCTTTCAGGGATTCAGTGTGAAGCTCATGAAGTCAGAGAAAAGCCTTTCTCTTGGTGCCAGTCAAATCTTTTTTCCCCGTCCCCCCTGAATTTGCTTCACATTCTTTCTATTTTAGCAAACAGACTGTTTTTTTTCTGGTTTGGTTTGGTTTAGTTTTTTGGGCTTCTTTTCTGTTGCTTTAGTAAAAGGAAGGCTAGTTTAAAAATTAACTACTCTGAAAGATCACATATCACAGTTCCTCTGTACTCAAGATGTGGTCACTGTGTCACTATTAAATTAGTCCACAACTAATTTTCTTTCTGTAGTCCTGTTACTTATATACACCAAAAATAGGTCTACTAAATTCCTCCCTGCTGCACACCAGTCTAAAATATTGCCTTTTTTCTTTTGTAATAAGTAAATGAACTAAATACTAGTTAAAAGGAAAGTTCTTAAAATAACCTACAAAATAAAATGCAATTATTTCCTGTTGAAGTTGATGCTTTGTTCAGTTTTCACATCTTCATGTCAACAGAAGATCTTTAAAAAAAACTTTTCAGTGTAGAGCAAGTTTTGTATTCTGAAGATGATAGAGCACAAAAAGTAAGATGGTAAATAAAGGGAGAATCTCTCTCTTTCTCTCTTGCTTTTGGGGTTTCTGTATGTTACTTTTCTTCTTCTGAGTGATGTGATCTGTGTTAGATCAAATCATCTATTGATCTCTTTTTTTCCCTTGGGTAATTCCTCCCTAATTAACATCTTCTAAAACTTCAGGTTACTATACATGTATCAGGAATATAAAAAACAAACAAACAAACAAACAAACAACAACAACAACAAAAGAACCCCCCCAAAACAACCTAACAAAAACAAAAAAAAACACACAACAACCCAAAACTGCTTAGCAAACTCTCATTTCAAAAATATCACTTTGGTGCCAAATTTTTACTGAGTGAGTATTTTAGGCTTCTGTCACTGAAGGTTTCTCTGTTCAGCGTCTCTCTGTGGTGTCAAAATAGTTTAATATCCCCACACAAATTTCCGGATTCCCACAGTAAGGCACACGTAACTTCATAGTCTAGTTTACAGAGTATGTTTATTTACAGGCACACATATTGCTAAGCAACTGTCCCTTATAGATGCAACAGTCTTTTGATTTCTTTCAACACTTCATGGTTTTACGTTCACTTTCAGCACAGAATTTTTGAGTATATTTTTCTTGGGTGGCTGTGAGTGGAAGTCATTACAGGATATGCCTGTAACACCCTGGATAAAGGCAAGTTGACTGATATGTACTCTAAATGCTTTATGTGTCTACAACAGGCTTGACAACCTGTTTGTCTGAAATACTCCACCCAATTAGCAGGTGTTGATCCCATTCGGAAAGTGCAGGGTGTAATCTGATTTCTCCAGGAGACAGGTGATTACCCCACCCAGATAGAAGAGATAAACAAGAGAGACTCTTTAGATCTAGACTGTGGTCGCAACTTAAATTGCTGCTGGGCTTGGTGAGACTGCTTGAGCTGAAACCAAGCAGTATTGTTCATTTCTTTGCTAATAAAGCCATGCCCAAAATGTGGGACAGGTTTACTCTACAGAGCAAAACCAATTTTGTTTTCAAGTTATGGTCAGAAAAGAACTGGCTTCTGCTTGACCTCAGGGCTTCCCAATGTTTTGAGTTATTTCTGTAATACTTTTCTCTTCCTTAAATAAATTCATTCTGTGCTGTCGGAAGTGCATCCTACTGAAAAACATAACAATTCAAATAAAGGAAGCTCGCTAACACTCATGGAAAGGTTTAATGTACAACAATCACGCTGTGGCTGCAAAATCCTGAAAACCCACTTGTTTTCTGGACTACAACCACAAAAGACTTTGTTTTGTATTGTTAACTACGCATTAACCAGATGTACAAAAATATGAGGTGGTCATTAAATCAGGTATTTAGTGCTGCAGCTTTTTCTTGGCAGCCCTCTAGATGTTCACAGGTCCAGAACAATTACTGTCTGCCTCTGCTGAATGAAGATTTAAGGACTGGAAACACGTCTTGCAATTTGAACGCACTGTATGCAGAAAAAAATTGGAGAAATTTTACTTCCGAAGATTGCTGGGTCAGGTGGTTGGTGCTAACGACAAAGATTTGATGACCTGATGTGTTTAGTCTGTGCAGCCAAGGGAGGCATCTTTAAAGCGGGGCTTTTAATGACTTATTCTAATGGCTTCTGTGGGAGTATCCCATCTGCCTTAGTAACTTCCATGCTCTGCCTTCGTGTAAACTCTGGGCCAAATGATCAAGCACCAGTAGTGACTACCAGATTTGCAAGTAGGTAGGAGGACAGGCAGGGAGACATTTTGTGTTTCACCCTCACTAACACAAGGAAAGAACCAGAGGAGCTTTCCATCTGCTGTGCAAGTGTGCTGACAGTACAACTGTTTGCTGCTATGGCATGCAGTTTTGTGGCTTGAAGGAATCAGGATATATCTGCTTTTTTTTTCAGTGGCTTTTTTTTTATCATATGCTTTGTTAGTTGGCTTCTTTTTTCTTGTCTTGATGCTTTTATGGTTTAAACTCATGCAGACATCCTGCAACTTGAGTAAATTATACATTTTAAATATTCTCATGAACTCTTGTCATATCAAAAAATCAGACAGATAACAGGCATAACTTAATTGGAAAGATAACTGGAGTACAGTAAGCTGTACTAGGCAACAAAAAATGTCTTATCAACCCTCATTAGTACCTTCAGTCTGAAATTTCTCAGGGCACATCTTGACAGCAGAGGAAAATCTAGATATGGATTTAATCAATGGTTCTACTGCAATTTTGGCAGTGGTCACTGTGCCTAAGAGTAGTGTCATTCCTGACATCTCCAGAAGAGTCAAGTCCTCCAGATCACAATCCAATATAAAGGCCACTGGATCTAAAGATCTGTCAGTTCTTTCAAAGCTCTGAGGTGGGAAGCCAAGTACAATTACTCCACAAAATAACAGATTTATAAAGAGACCAGGTATCTTGTTTACCTAGACATATTCAAGGTTTATATTGGATTTGTGTGGATATGTGTGTGCAATAGGATAAACGCTGCTTATAAGGCTTTGACTAATGGGGATGTAATCCCCAAGAACTAAGTTAATAGAAAACCCTTTCAGTAACAGAGACCTTGATACTTTAGCTGCTCATCTACCTTCACTCAGCACTGCAGACTGACTCTTTTTCAGAGGGTAGGACTATAAAACATTGATCCTGCTAATTGCAAGGTACAATAATGACAAAACGGGGGGGGGTTGGAATGATGTTTTTGGTCCAAACTACAAGGGGTACACAGTAATAAATCATAGTCTGCAAATGTTTTCGGACCAGCTGCCCTCCCCTGCTCTAAGATCATACACCTGCCTCTATAGGTTCGGCTGGAAGGTTATCTCATCGAGTACAGGTGCCGGGCATGATTTCCCCACCCATTAGGTCTTGTACAAAGCTCCTGGTACTTGGGGACTTTCCGGTTACTGCCAATGCAGCACTTAGCACAGTAGCTTTGCAGCAGTGTAACCAACTAGTTTACTCCAATAAAATAAAATTTTATAATATGATTGCATTTTAAGAGGGCTGGAGTAGTTTGCTTTGTTCCCGGCTTATTCTGGGCCTGGTTAAGCAGACTATGCTCTTTGACCAATATTTTTCTAAGTGCTTTTCTAAGAAAGAGGGAAACAGCAACAATTTTAAAATAATCTTACTGCATTTTACAAAAACTTGCACACAAGCAGCAAGAACTGTGAAAGCATATGCTGTGTAGAGCTCACCCAGGAGAGGATTTCCTTGCGTGTGCTTACTGACATGCTAAAGTGTTTGCAGGATCGAGCTGAGAATCGATCATCTGCGTACGTGGCAATCACACATATATTTATTGCACTAACACTCCAGGTATTTTTTTTTTCCTTGAAACAATGCTGCTGAATGCTGAAAAAGATACCTAGCCAATACAGACTGAACTGATCGCAGCTGGCAGTAGCCCATGAGCAAAAGAAAGAAGTTAAAACGCTCCCTGATAAGTCGGGAACATCTTTCAGCAGTGTGATAAATTTGAATGACAGCAGTAATATCAGGGATTACTTATTCTCCATGGATATCCCTGACCTTGCCACTTGAGAATTCAGCTAATTGGACAGCAGAAGAAGAAAAAGAAAAAAGTAAATATATTAATTAAACTCATGCATGGGACTTTATATGGAAACTGTCCATCCATTTTGATTTGAAAGACAAAATAGGTATTTATTTTTGTTTGTCCAGCTGTTAGAGGATAGCTATAAATCCCCTTGTCCATCCAGTTCAGACAAAACCTTCTGATATTTTAATCGCTTGGCTATGTGGGAAGGCTGACATAAAGGAAGAATGTATTACAGGGTCTGATCCTTATCTGGATTAAATCAGCAGAAAACTGTTGAAGCTAATGATACTGTAATGGATTATTTGGATTTCTACTTATTGCCCTGCATAATCTGGCCATTTGCATTTGCTGTAATATCTGAGAAGTAGTACGGATGTCAATGCTGGTCAAAAAAGAAATGAAATGGCTTTTTAAAATAAGGAGAAAAATCTGGATATTAGTTGGTCAGAGGGACTTACCCTTTAACTTCCACTTAAAAAGATGTCATTAAAAAGTCTTTTCTGCATCATTAATCCAGATTGAAGGATGTAAGTTCCAGGCTTCTGGAACTGAGATAATTACTGGAAACTCATAAAAACCACCTAAATTCTGGTTTAATTTTCATACGCAGAGCAGATGTTTTGACAGATGGATGGACTTTATTTTTGTAACTGTCCGGGAAAAGTCTGCATAACACAGCCTAATCAGTGTTACATATCTGTAGTGTTTGTTTTTCAGTCTTTCTGCGTTTGGCTCCTATGCTTTTGGTTGCAGACATTTTCTTTGTAATTTATTTTTGCAGGCTAATCTCTCTCTGCATAAGCCCTTCTATCAATTTGATATATAAATATTAGAAAACTCTTAAAAAATAAATGTGTATGTTTGGTTAGTAAGTTAGACATATTGATCTTCATATAGTGGGTGCCCTTCTGGAAAACTTAATTAACACTTTATCTTCTCTTCAAGACAGGCCCTCTGCCCTTATACATAGCATATAATATTTGGAATTGAAATTTAGAGTTAAGATCTATGTCCAGACGTGCTGGACCTATTTGACTTTAACACTCTGAATGTAAGTGGCAGTCTAATAATTTCTCAACTTGTTCTACAAGTAGTTTAATACAGCAGAATTTGCAGTGGGGTTGGTGCTTTGGCTTTGATGCAAATGATTTTAGCCACTTTCATTTCAATAAACTGTTGGCGTGGAGCTGAGTATCTGAACCCCCTAACCTCCTCAGTCAAGTTTAAAGGAAGTGTA
>NW_009647856.1:4157453-4180334 GCF_000708025.1 Charadrius vociferus | reverse complement strand
TTCTGGGGCACTGTTCCCTCCAGGTGGCCAAGTGAAGCTTTAACTCCTGTACGCAAGGGAGAATGGCTTTGGTTGGATGTCCTTGTGCCCTTATATGCCAAACTAACCCCAGGAAAGCCTGTAGTGTCCCGAGCCTGGGCTTTGGGGAGGGATACGGTCCATATTTCTTCAAGCAGAGAAACAAACCGGATTGTACCCCAAGTTTGGGGTCAATGCTTCAGCCACCGCGTATGGCAAAACCAGGACTGGGCATGAACCACTTCTTTGGCTGTGTTTTGGAGGATGTTGGCAATCATGCCATCACAGGACTGTTTGCAGAAGCATATTCAGCAGTTGCAGGGTAAAAACATAAAGTAGCTATGTAAAGAAGTTCCCTCTGTCAGGACAGAAAGAGAAAGACCTCGCAGGCTGTGGTAAAAGGTCTCAGACATGATGTAGGGGCTTAACTGCTTGGATTTTAAGATAGAGGTACTTCTTTGCAAGGCCAAAGGCAGAACCTACAGCTCTTGGGGAAACCTTATACCATTTATTGAAATATAAATGAAGATTAATCCTCTCTAGGGGTAGGCAAGATAAATGAATGGAAGTTTTGACGACTACAGTAACTCCCACATGATGTACCTAATTTTCTCTTTGAATATCTACCTCAATCATTCTGTACCATATGCAATCACTTATGCTTTCTGCTGTATGTATGTATATATAAACTCAAGCTTTAGGGCATAAACCAGTGTTTGGCTTTATATAGACAAGAAAAGTTTCCGAATATTAAGCTGCCCATTATAATAAACAGGATTATTAGGTGGAATAATTTATAATGATTCACTATGGTGATTCCAGTGCTTCTCTTTAAGATTTATTTTCATAACCCATACAAGTAATACTTTTCTGCCTACGGAGAACTTTGCAATCCTTGTGTTCATTTTCATTCACATTATTAGGCTAAAATTATTTTAAACTCCCACACGACCATGCTTTCACATATGAAAAACACCCCAAGCCTGATTTCCACCTGGAAAATAATTTTTAAAAGTCTAATTTTCTTGCTTTGGCTGTTTTACTTGACGAAGAACAATATTCAAAGGGTAGGGACATGTCCAGAATATGTTCCGTTTAAACAACATCCCTTTCCTGAGAAAAGTGAAAATGGATACAGAGGTGCTGGGGGGCTGAACTCACACGCAGACACAGTGTTTAAATTCCCTGACAATTTGTTCCTTACAGCTTCTGGCTCTGGATTACTTCCTCATCCTCCGGTGGTTATTTTCTCCCATCTGCTGTATTTTACTGAGATACTACATTTCTTTTGTTGTCTTTGTCTCCTTTCCAGTGCCTTACACTCTGAGATCGTGTAGTGAAATGCCTGGTTCTGCTGGCACAGGCCTTTACGCTAACAATACAGCGGTGGCCCGGGGCTCTGGCAAAGGGACAGGCTGCTGCCAAGTGGGACAAACCCAGTTGGAGACACCAAAGTCATTCCAGGCTTCCAGCCAAGGAGTGGGGAGTTGCTTTGTAGTCGAGTTGATGTAGCCGCCGGTGTGGGGACCGGCAGAGCCATCTGCCAGGTTTCACAGCTGGAGGTACCATCATAGGAGCCTTGGAGTGCGGAAGCAGAGACTGAAAATGGGAGTCCATCACACAAGTCTCACTTCGTGCTGGACCCAAGTCGCCTCAGCGCACACACACTTTCCCTGATCAGAATAACTTTGGCATACATGTGTGCTGAGATTTGGAGTTTGAGCAAATCAGCCAAAGCTGTTTAAGTTGTTAGAGATTTATGGGAAGCTTTTTCTTTCCCAGAGTCACGTAAACTGGGAAAACCTAATATTCGCCATCACAAAGCAGATTCTTGCTAAGTTCCAAGTACCAAACGCAAAGGTGCAACATTTGCATGCATCATGCTGTACCTGCACAGCTGAACGTAAGCCCAGTGAGACACGGGAAGGAATCTCATTGCCCTGCAATTGAAATCAATGCACCTCTTGCTCTTGGTCCAGGGAGAATAGTACCGTCTCCCAGGCAGGGCAGGAACTTCACTTTGAACTTCCTGAGTTGACAAGGGCTTAAATCAGAACTGTAACTTTACTTTGATGTCGTTTATTGTGGTTTAATACACCTCTCTATTTATTTTTTTACAATCATGTAAAATATATAAAGAAACTTAATCTGTTGGGGAGGTGTATAAGAATTTACTGAATAGACCTTAATGGTTCCTTTATGCAGCTGTAAAACACAAGGAAGCTATAAGAGCAGTCTGAACTGGACTGGGAACTTTAAAAGTTTTATACATTTATTTGTCATAGTCAAAGGTTTATTGCTGTAGGTATTTACCTTCCCCATTGTTTAACTAGGTTGTGTACTTCTCAGACATCTATGGTAAAAAACATGTATAACGAATTAAGGAGAGCTTAAAAGCAGAGATGAATAAGTCAAATCTGCTTTTTGAAAATATATTATAAATCCAGAGTAACTTTACTGATATCAACACAGTTACACTACTATCAATCCTGAACACCTGAAACTCAAACATGGCTATGACAGAGTTAATTCCTCCCCCCCATGCTAATCTGGAATAATTCAGTGAGTCTGATGATAGAATTTTTCTTAATTTCCATCCATAAAAATCAAAGAGGACTGCCCTTAAACTAAGTAGGGTTTTCCATCTCACCTTTTAAGTATTAGCTAATACCTTCTTGCTATATATTAGAGATAAGCAGCTGAACAGTATTTAGCGAGTGGTGTCACAGGTGGTGTGTTGCTGTAAATCAGAATAGCTCCTCTGAAATCAGTGCAGTCTGTTTTGATTCCCACTGGCTGTGGGTCCAGCCCAGGTACTCGCAGCATTTTGCAAAGGTACGTGTCCATTGTCCTCTAACATTCCATGTTCTTCGGGCAGGCAATTTTTAAAAACTTTAACAAACCATAGTAGTAGACCACAAAGATGTTTTTTAAATCACGGTACATCAAACTGGACCAGGCAAAGCACCATCCTACTGAAAAAGTGCTGTGATTAAATTTGGCCAGATACAACCCTAAATGAGAAAATTCTAAATTATTTAATAATGCACAAGTCACTGGTCACTTTTAAAATATGTAAAGTCAAAGTCAGATGCTCCATCTGGAACACAGAATATCAGAGTTTAAGCAAGGATCGATTTCAGTTTTGTTCATTTTTAACATTATGTGAATTTGCAGTATTTGCCCATTTTTATTCTTGCAGGCATTGAATTATTAACACACTTCCGTGTTTTTTCCCATATTTCTTTTATTAAAAAGAAAAAAGGACAACAGCATTAAAAACACTATCAAAACACACGTTGTAATTTTGGTAATTTATGCCAGGTATTTGCTTAGTATTCTACCACTGTGACAGTGGAAAGCAGTCTGTGGATACATATACATATAATAAATGTAAGTTCATGTTTATACATGTGTGGGAGGAAGAACACATATGCACCAGAAATTGTGTGTGTTTTTATTAAGAAAGGTCAGAATGGAAAGAATTAAGAGAGACCCCTGGTAACATCCATCTCTGTTTCTTTCAATTTCCTGTTGGATTACCTTAATTGTCTCTATGTTTTCTCTTCCATCTCAGCTGGAAGTATAACTTAAGTTATCAGCAGTAAGCCAAAGATGTAGTAAGATACTGTATGCTTTTCTTTGGGTGCTCTTTTTAATACATTGGCATTATCTGTTATGGAAATAAACAATAACATTGGAAAGGCAATGTCATTTCAGCACAGTCCTTTGTGTAAGGCAGGGAATCAGTATTTTATCTGTGTAAGTTCGTTATTTTTCCCTGTGGTGGCCTAAGGCATGCCTCAAATTGCACATGCATTTTCCTGGCAGAGCCATTATTTTGTGTTTGAGAGTATCTGTTTTAATTAGCAAGCAGGTTACAGAGACGGATGATGCCAATCAATGAGATTTGTGTGGGGGTGGTAGCTCAGGTGGTGTTTCCATGGGCTGTGGTCCACTTGGAGAGGTGCAGCTGAGTGCTGTACCAAAAAAGTAATCAAATATGCATTAAAAAGTTTCCTTCATTTTAAACACAAACTTTGCTGGAAATGATTATTTTATTTCAACGTTCTTATTTGTCTCCTATTTGAAATCCATTATTCGTAATAGTGTGAGTAGACCAATTCACAGGCATCGACACATTTCTTGTGATTGTTAGACCTAATGGAAATAAAAATATTAAATAAACAGAAAAAGTCAACAACTTGACAATCAGGTTAGACACTTCCATTTTAATAACACTAGGCATTAATAATGACATTTTTGTTAACAGATAACTCAGTATTTGTACTAGGGACTATTAGTGTTGCTATTAAGTTCTTAATTGCTGAGAACTAGAATTACTTGTGATGGATAATTTACTTAGGTAGAAAATGTGAAGTCCAAGTCTTGCAAAGCTTATATTCTAGGGGCTGTCAGTAATTGCATTAAAGTTTAGCATATGTATTAATCTTTGTAAAACTGGCCCCTAAACACAGACAACGAGGGTGAGGCAGCATTCATATTATTGTTAGAAATGTTGTATCAATGATTTGTTTTTCATCAACTCCTTCCATCTGGCCCATCTTTCTTCTAATTGTTACTTAATTGAATACAAGCAAACAGTTGGTCCATTTTTCTTCATTATTTCATTCTGACACATTTCTATAAATGGGTTTTGTCTTACAAACATGGCAATAGCATAAATTACAAAGATGCAGCATGTCTGAACCAAAAATCAGGAAATTTTTTTTGTGCTATCTTTTCTTCAGGGGTGGATGCTTTATTAAATGACAACCAAAGATATTTAAATGAGAGCCTAAATCAGGCTAGTTATTAAATGCTTAGCAATAAACAAGCTTATAAATGGCATGAAATGATCACACTTTTAAAATCTGCTCATTCAGCCACACATCCCTAACGCAGAAGAGCTCCCATTAGTCATAATCACTGAATTAACTTTGTGGATACTTTTTTTTTTTTTCTTTCTTTACAGAGAGAATGTGCTAATTTCATCAAGGTGCTGAAGGCTTACAACCAAACCCACTTGTATGCTTGCGGAACAGGGGCTTTTCATCCCGTCTGCACCTATATTGAAGTTGGAAGTCATCCTGAGGTAAACTATCTTAAAACAATATTTTTCTTTTTGCCTCTTTTTAATCTTTATTGGTGTTTAGCCACGATGTCTTCCTGCCAAAATGCACTCACACTAGTTTCTGTGGCTCGGTGAGTGGATCTGGTAGGACCGGCTCCTGAATCAGGTGCTGACGTGCTGATTGATAAATCACAGCAGAATCTGTACTTTTCTCCCCTACAGAGCATCTTTTCCCCCAGGGGCTTAAATAAATATGAATAAGCCCATTCTGCCTGGTTCATGACGTTAAAGGCGCTCTCTTTTTTTGGTTGGGACAGACACCAGCTACAAGAGGGGTAGTTCAGCCTGTGTGTTTGTTTTGGGGCCAACTGTCCTTTAGTCTCCTATTAGTCAGTACAGTCTGACACCATGGCAGCTTTCTCCCAGCTGGGAATTAAAATTGTGTCACACATTCATAAATCCCACTTCTCAGATTTGTCCTAACACACTGACAGTTTTTCATATGTGACCTAGGTTTTATTTCCTTACTTTTTAGTGAAAAATAAATCACTTTTCCTCTCTCTTTCCCCCATTATTTTTTTCAATCAGCTTGCTGATTTTTTGCTTAGTGTTGCAGAAATCTTGCAGTAGCTCTTGTACTGTTTTGTCAGTGATCGTCATAACTAAACTGATATGTATGGTCTTCCCTGGTGAAAAACAGTATCACTCACAGAAAGCAATGTGTCTATGCTGGTTTTCCTGCTTGGAAATTTGACTAGAATGTCTCTGTGCTCCATTTGAATCCTTTTCCTCTTCAAAAAGGCCAATCTTTTATGTTTCTATTAAGATGAATATGTAATATAAATTAGTCCACTTTTTACTTTGTTTTCAGTCTGGCTTACGTGAGTATTGCTCCATGGACTGTTTCAGTTTAGCAACCAGGCTCTTGATGTGTTTTCAGCAGTCACTTACTTAATATATGGATTTGTTTTACTGGTGAGTCCATAGTTGTGTTACTCGCAGCTTCTGTCATTTCCAAAGAACAGTTCTTTCAAGTTACCTTATGGTTTTGCAATTCAGGTTTGCAGATTTGCCTGCAAATAAAGACATCATTGTTAAATGAATGACGACTCAGATATTTAAAAATCAGAATTTCTTCTTGTAGAAAAATTAACAGACCTTCTGAGTGTTGACTTTGTAGTCTGGGAACCATTTTTCCCTATAAAAATGTCTTTTGATATTTGAAACATGAGTCTTTAAAATGTTCTAAGCATAAGGTTTTGAAGGGATAAAGAAGCTGCAAAGTAGAAGGGTTTTGTTGTTTGTTTTTTTTTTTTTTTTTCGTATTCTTTAATGCTTTATTCCAGAATGCATTCTTGGCAATTAGTGATTGTCTCTTGACCACACACAGTATGTCATTGCTTACTGCATTAAACAGATTCTCTGCTTCCTGAGATCCATTTGGGAATTGGTAGACATATTAATTAACTCAAGTTCCGTAAGATGTGTGTCAATCAATTCTTGGCTATCTGCCAAGTGAATCTATCTGCAGAGAGATAGCTGGTATGAGGTCATTTACTTCTACATTTGGCTGTTTTATGATTGTACCATAAAACTAACACACACTTTATCAAGGATTTATAGAAAGGATGATCAGAGATGAGAGGACAGATCCAACCTTGGTTTAACATTCTGGATTTTGAGACACTGGAGTCAATGATGTGTTTGGCCCTGTAGCTGAAAGAGGATGTTTGTTTTAGCTTCTTTTTAGCAGTCCGTAACTATGAACAAAATCTAAATTGTTGCATTTTTGGTCATTTATACAGCAAGTTTGTTAGTCCCCGTGTGCCTGAATCAATCTCTTGACCCTTGGTTTCATCTTCGCAAAGCAGGAAAGTCAGGAGTATGTTTATCTGCAGTACTTCAAACACTGTTAGCTTTGGGTTTCCTTTTCATACTTCGGCTATGAGTGAAATCATCATCACCTGCCCTTCCCGTGGCACAAGTGTTTGTCTCCTCTGGACAGCCCTACCGGAGGGCTCACTGCCTGCTCAGCCCAGGTCTGCCCCTGCCCAGAAGTTGGGGCAGGCAGGAGGCAGCAGCACCCACCTCCTCTCAGGCTGTGACAAATCTGACAGTCAGCCCGGGTCCTGTCCCTCGCGAAGGTGAAAATCAGATGAATAAATGAATTTATTAGATTTGCAATGAAAATTAATCTGGCCTGTGTCTGTCTCTCAGCTAGAGCCTGCCCGTATCACCTAGCCAGGAATTTCAAATGTGCATCTCCTCCTGGAGCTGGGCAAGAGGACAGTGCTTGATTGGCAGTAGCTATTACAGACTCCAAGAATGGGGGGGGAGATACAATATGAACCCCGCGCCCCTGCACACTGCGTCTGTGGGAGCCAGATGGTTTGCGTTGTCATGTCAGACAGCAGCACTGGACGTGTCAAAGGGCCACTGCTTCTGTATCATGTGTAGTTTATTCCTCCCTCGCATACTAAAAAAGGGAAAAAGTGCAAGTGAAGGCAAGCAGTTGATTTTGAGTTAAAAAATTGCCATCAAAAACATTTCCTGAAGATTCATTTTCTGCCACAACACTTCTGGAAAATTAACTGGCTTCACCATCTGCTTATTTATTTTTCAAGCACTTAGAGAGGTAAATGTGAACTGATTAGGGGAATAGTCAGGGAATGTACCTACTGTCTAATATGATTGCTTGTTTATGCAAGCTCTGAATATAACCCACCTGCCGGAGTCCGATGGAGGAGCGGAAATTAGTGTGTGCCAAACTGAAGAGGATGAAGAAGTGAAATTTAAAGAAAAGAGTGACAAGTAATAGGGGAGACACTGGAAGCAACTGGAGCAGGCTGCAGGAGGCTGGAATCTGGTACAATTTTTATGATTGGGTAAAGGAAATAAATTACAGTCATAAAGTAATGGGAATATGAATTGTTATATCTGTTGAATATCTCTTCGATATGAAGCAGCATATCGCAGCCCCATTCCATACTTGAAGAAAACCATTTCTAGTGATGAAACTAGGCAGGTCTAATTGAGTTTGATGAAGTACAGTATCAGAAATAATAATAAAAAGGTAAAAGGATATGAACAGCATGCTGTGCATCTGATTAAAAATGATCTGCGTAAATGTATACAACCTAATATGTTGTGAATTACACCGCAGTCTAAGGAGTAAAGCAGACTAATCTTCACTTAAATCCATTCCAGATGTGTAAGTGAATAACCACAGTATTTAAGAGAGAAGAATAAAGTTAATGTTTGAATAGACTTAAGCACGTAAGCCATGAGTAAGCAGGAAAGAACATATTTAGGCAGAACATAGCATGTGTATATGCAGAAAATACCTGAGGAGAGCCTAATTTAAAGCTTGAGATCATCCATCGGAGAGGCTGTATTTGTACTTTCACTGAATGGGGCAAACTGGCTCATATGCAGATGTCTATATTATACGTGCCTGAGTTTAGGTGAGATGACCTAACGCAGACACCTACGCCAATTTCGGGGATCCAGGGTTAAGCAACATGTGGCATTCTCTCCACATAAGGCAATAGAATGCAAGAAACCAATTACCAGACAAAATAAGAAAGTAATTAGCAAAGCTATGTTCTGCTCCCACTGACTTCTGAGGAAACAGGATTGGATGTGTAGGAATGTTGTACTTAATGGTTGCAAAATTACCCAAGTCAGATCTGTGCATGAAAGGAACAAATCCAACTGCAGGGAGACACAGAGGTGCATTAAACCCACTAGAAAATCACAACAGGATGCAGAATGCACCTGCCTGTGTGTGCCTGAGCAGGGGAAGGAGACCTGCTCCCTTTCTCCGGGGCTCCCTTTGGGGCAGTTTGTGGGAACCAGCTGGGAACAGTCCTGTTTAGGAAAGAACAGGATTTTCCATTTACTTAACCCTTATGTACAGGTGGAGGGGCAGAGAATGCCCTATAGGACCCTTTTTTTTAACACTCAGACAGGCATTTGAAGAGCTGTACAAAATTGTTTGCCAGATCCTCAGCAGGAACACATTCTGGTTTCTTCAGCAGAGGTAAATCAATAGATGCTGCCTGAAGAGCTAACCCAGCTTCTTTTATTGTCTCCTAATTCCAAATTTCTTGTCATTGTCCAACAGATTAAAACCCATTTTTAACTGGATGAACTTAAAAGATCTGGGATCACTTTACTTGCAAGTTATTTCTCATTCTTAATCAATAAAGAAGCTCTAAATTTAGGTCAGATTTATGATGTACATAAAACATTAAGTTATTGCATATGAAGTTATATAATGCTACCACCTGTAACATATTTGCTTTTTCCGGACTCTGTGTATTTTAAAAATCTTTGGTTCAACTCATAAAATTTTGCTGAATTATACTTTCCACTTTTTTTATCCCTTCTGTACTTCACGTTAGAAGAGGTCTAGAGTGCATTTTCTAAATAATGGACATCCTGTTCTGATACATTTATGGATCTGTCTTTTTTGTCTGTCTGTATATATGTCTGCATATATTATATATATGTATATAGTGATGGAAAATCAGTTTTTTTTCCTAAGAGAATAAGTTTGAAGGAATACATTACTTGAAGGACCAGTGCTACTGCTGGTAGAAAACATGTTGTGTTTCATTATCTAATATAAAAATCAGGGTGAAAAATTGACTTCAGTAGTAGCAGATGTGGCATAAATTTGCCTAACTTCATTGAAGACAGCAGAGCTGTGTCAGTTTACATCAGCTAAGATTCTGACCTGTGGTTTTTAAGTGAAACATTTGAGCAAATGATTTTTTAAGTTAAGAACCACCTCATGCTAATTTACTTTCCATCTCATTAATTATACCTTTATATCGCATTTATATGCTTATCAAATATAGAGAGAAAATGTGAAGGAAAAGGATACTGTTAAAGGACTGTTCTCATTTGTGATATAACAATTGTGTGATAGAACTATTATTTGTGACATACTAGTTCTAAGCATCACTATAATCTCAGAGAAATGCCAATAAAGGAAGATCTAGTTTACAGGCTGCAACAGCCTATTTTAGTTCAGCGATGCTTTAACATTTCAAACCACTAGATATCCTGTTACTGTAGCATATGAAAATAAAACTGAAGAGCCAGATTTCTAACTTGTGTGCAGTGTAAGTACCTTTTAAAACACTTCTTTCAATCTTCTGAGTACTTTTGCCACGGGGAAAAAAAAAAAAAAAGAAAACAAAAAAAGTCCCTTAAAGTCCCTTAGATGTTTAAAGGCTGATATACTTCGTCTTGATTCATAAAAAAACAGGGTAATGTTGTCTGCTGTATTGTTAAATTCCAGTACTGGACCTTTTTGCTGTACGGATGTTCTTGTTCATGGAGGATGGCAGGTAGCTGTATAGTCAGTGTTAGGCACACATCTGTCCAGGCATCTCAGAGGGTCAGTGGCCAAAATCACAAAATAAAGGGGTTTGATTCCTCTGGAGGCTGCTGGGTCTGCAAACTATCACTTCTGCTGCTCCACGTGACATCAACTTCCAGTCCCTCAGGCTACCCTGTGTGAAAACTCTTTGCATAAAATCAGGCTTTTCACACATGTACAATTTTCCTCCTCTTGTTAGAAAGAATAAATCTTGGTGTAGCTAAAACCTTCCTAGCATTTTGGTAGTACGTAGTTTTATATACAGTTTTATGCAGCTATATATAGCATATAATTCTTTTTCCAAGGCATAATTCACTATGTCATTGGTTGGGAAGGGATATGCTATGGGAACTTTCCAATGACCTGAAGACAATATTTAAAAGAGGAGTACAGGGAATGGACAGAGAACATGACAATCCTTTCTCATAAGACAACCTAAGCGAGTCATTGGTTCTGGTAAGGTCTGACAAATATTTCTGTAAGGAAACCCGGGATATATTGTTGGAAGCTATGCACGCTTTTAAGCACCGTCGTGCAGAAGCATGTATTTCTTACAGGCCGGGTGCTATGTCCCAAATGGCACTCTTGTTATGTGGCATTATCTTGTGATAAAGTTACAGAAGTAGAAGGTCACCATAAAAAGGTAACTTGATTCCCATTTAAAAGACTTTTTGAAAAACTCCATAAACCCCTTTGTAAACAAATATGAATTAGGTTCATGGTTAAATGCTATTATTTATGAAGGCCTGTCTTTGAATACGCTGCAGATCTCCTTTGACTTCAGCTGTATTTTGAACACTTGTTTGCTAAAAGAGAATTTAAACCAGGGAAACTCAGATTTTTCAAAACTTCATCCTGTCATCCCCAATGAAAATATAATTCCAATAAAAATTTATTTCCAGAGTAGATCCTTTAAAGTAGGACTATTAGGCTTTATGTGAAAATTTAGCTGTCGGAATAGTTTAATTCATGGGGTAAACTTCTCTCAACTGAATAGCACATATGGCAGCGATGGCTGACATCTTTCTTACTCCTTACTGTTGGGAAAGTCTGCACAGCTGCTACAGATATTTCATTCTCAGCAAAGTGGGATACCGAAGAGAAAAAAAATTTGAAAGAGATTTTTTTTCAAGTGTCTTATTTTAACAAGATAAGAATCGATTTCCTCATACAAATTCTAACGCATACTAAACTTTTGATGTAAACCACACAGTTAAAAGTAGACTACTTTAAATTTGCAGCTAATGTTCATTATCCTGACATATTCAATTAAGGAGGATGTGCCTTTATGACAGCTGAATATTTGACAACTAGCTGATCCATTTGGTCTTCCATTTACCAACGTAAAGGTATATTTGTAAGAATAGGACTATTTCAAATCATATGCATGCCAAGGATCTGGCTCAGTATCTTAAAATTCAGATGCAGTAGAAACATCATTTTTTGGGGGAAAGTAGTTAGAAAAGGGGTCATGCTTTAATCATTGACAGGAAATGTGAACATCGTAGGTTTTCAGCTGTCATTTAATGCATTCAGTCCTGCCCTTGCATATTTCATAATTACACCTAAGCAATTTGGAATCTATTTATGTCTAAAGTGACAGAAAGTCAGTAATTATGTCTGAGGTTCACTCTGAGATTTACAAGTTCAACATTTACATGCAGGAAATGAAATCAAGTTTTAAACTATCACAAGTCAAAACAATGTGGTTGATTATTTTATTTCTTCACCTTTATTCCTCAGTCTACAGACTTAAATGGTTTAGGCAAAATGGAAGCACAGTTCTTTAGTAAGTCATACAGAGGAGAGGTATAAGATATGATGAGAAGCAGAACAAAGACATGGAATTTACAACCGCAAGGGCCATTTGTTGCACAGCAGAAACCACTAATGAAACCCCGATTATTATTCAAGTCTGATCAGTTCAGCTATTCAGCAACTAACTTTTGTTTAAGGCTTGATAAGTATATCCAAATTGCTATGGCAGACCTCCCAGTTTATTCTTAAGTGAAAAAAAAAAAAAAAATCAATTCCAGAACCATATTACTTTAATATTGCTTTATACATATGCTTTAAAGAGATTGTAAATTAAAGTCACTCTGCACATGATGCTCCAGCGCTCTACAGTTTGGTTTTAATTGAAAACTTCCCTGAGATGAGAGAGAACTGGTAAGGATATGGTCTGTAGGGACTGTCAGTGTTTCCATGGATCTGGTCTGATCCCTTGAGACATACAATGGCACAAGATGAAGCTTGATAGTAGCAAGATCCTGCGTATTCTCCTCCGCTGTTGAAAAAAAAAACAACTCATACAAAGTAACTGTTAACACAGATCTTTTTTTTTAGCTTTTCTCAGTGCAAAAAGAGTTCACAGTGAACGATAGTGTCAAATTTGAACCCTCTGCCTCCTAATGAGAGGAATCTATGCGCTAGCACGCTTCCACTGAGATAACTGAGAAGACCATTGTTTCCTCACCGTACATGGCTTTCGCCTTCTGTGACTGAGAAATGCTGTTGCTTACAGTGGAGAACTGTATACAGTATGCCACAGCTGAATGACTTCCATGAATAAGAAACTAAAGCCAGTTGACATATTCATTAGGTTCAAAGAAATGAGTCTCAGAACTGTGGGAAAACTTTTGTTTATGCTGCTGGAGGGGAGAAAAAAAAGAGTGAGATAGAAAGAGACCTCCATGGGAGTAAATTTGCGGAGTGGAGTGTGCACAGGCGCACATGCAGAACTGTTGAGTGGATTTTCACTCATACCATGTGCAGTGTCTTGCTTTGTGAGAGTCCACACCTTAAACCATGGGTAACTTTTAATATGCTCAGATAATGAATGATTCAAGTCAAAGACATTCTTAGGATCTGGGTCTAATTTCTTTTTTTTTTTTTTTTTTTTTTAAATGGGGGGGTGATTTTTCCTAGCACCAGTTGTCTTCAGTGGAGTCCTCTATGACTTACAGAGGTGTAACTGAGACTGAGGTTCACTTTTCATTTGTGTAGTCAAAGAAAAAACATTAATTTCTAGCACTGTTAGAGTGATGACTCAGAGTTTTGTGAATGCTTCAGGAAAATTAATTTTAGCAATAGCTACCAGTGGAGCTGAAAATGCACCCACTGTTTGCATTTGGATGTTCATTATTTCTCCTATCAATTAAAGCATGTTATGATGAATTATTTATTTCCACAATGTAAACATTCCCACTGGCACAAGATTACCTTACTTTACCATGAGATGATACAGTTTTCCTAATTCATTACAGACTTAGTACTTATAAGAGAGATGGCAATCATATTAAGATGTTGATCCGATTTTCTGGGTGGGAATATTATGTTCGTTCATCAACAGAACCCATAATGTTTCTAGTAGCACAGAAGTTCAGCATTTGCCTCTTGTTAGAGTAAGAATTGAAAACATTAACCCAACTTCACAGTCGTGCAACATATGCAAAATTTCATCCACACACCTCCCGAAACAAAAGACAAGTATGGCTGAATCCTTTGATCTCTCAACCAACATGGAGGAGAAAAAAAATAAAATAACAAACCACCATCTGTTGGGAAAACGATGTAATAAAAACAATGGAAAGCCAGCCCATAGTATAGGCGAACTTAATTGAGGAAATTACTTATAAATAGAATTATTTCTTGATTTGGAGGTGCAGGAGGAAGCAAAACTGAAAGAAGGAGTTGCTGAGCTCAGATATGGATAGATCAGTATCAGAGCAACTTTATTCCTTGTGGGATCCAAGTCACAAAGCTCCAGTTGACAGGGGCTGACCTCACAAAGAAGAATCACATTTTAAGTGTGATTTCTGCAGCTGAAGGAAGTGACTGTATTGTGTTTGTAGTTCAGTACAAACATCTTGTCAAATAGGCTTTAAACAACCAAGGTCACGACACAGCAGGTTTTAGCTGTGGGTGATGCTCCACATACAGGCTGTGGGGCTGTGAAATGCAGAACAGCAAACTAACCAGAGTTGTATTAAATATTCAGACGTGAGGACCTAACCAAGAGCCTGTTGATGTTAGCCAACTTCACTGGACTTTGTCTAAAGCTTTATGAGAGCTGATGTGTTGTGAAGTGCCTTTCAGGCCTGATTTTTAAAGGCTGTAGGATATATTTAACTCGCGGAAGTTACATGCAAATCTGAAAACACTGCCTATTTCCATACTTTCAGACCAACTTAGTATTTATTGTTTCTACATGTTCACAGTGTATGAGCTTAATGGTACATCCGCATGGTGACTGGCCTGCAGTTCGTCCCGGGAAGGGGCCCAGAGAAGCTGTATACAGCCATTGCAGACTGCTCAGCAATGATGGAGAAGCTCATGGCTGATCTTCTCCCAGAAACCTCCTCTTGACATTGCTTCTGGCCGTAAGAGTCTCACTCATTCAGATTTCCCAGAAAAGGGGCATTTCCCCAAAGGAAAGATGAGAATGCTTGTGGATTTAAAAGCAATCTTTCAAACCGATTCAGGAAAGAACAAAAGTCACTTTCCACAATGGGAGGCCTCCTTGGTGTGCTTCCAAGCTCCTTATACATCTCTTTCTTTCATCAACAGCTGCATTTGGCATGACAAAACTGGCTTCTCCACAATGATTAAATCTTATTTCTCCTTTGATATAAAGCAGAGCAACTGCAGGTGAAGCTACTATTTCTGTGAGTAAACAGCAGTCCATAGGTATTTCAAGCAGTTGCCTGGTAGAACAGGAAATAATTGTTCTTTTCTTGCTATCTTGACCATCCCCATTTTTATGTACAGACTTGTACTTATGTCAAAATGATTTCATAATACTTTCCAGATGCCTCCTTGCCTTTACAAGGTTTTGAAACTGAGTTTCTTCTCTGCCCTGTGTTATACAAAGTGTCTTAAATTTGTTACTAAGTACATTCAAATCATAAAATTCCACTATTCCATAGTTCAGTAAGAAAATAGTGTTAAATATTGATGCTTTCATTAGTAATTAATACTTTGCTTCTTAAGGAGAAAATTAACTGAACCATGTAAGAGAACAAATCGGAATTAATCCCATATATGCCATACGCACAGAGAAGATGGCTGCAAGAGGCAGGATCTCTGCAAAACAAGAGCAGATACAGTTTAACCATTGTGTCACTTTCTAACTTTGCTAAATACCTTTCCAGGGATAAGAAAATGCTTTTTATCACTATACAACCCTTCATCTTTTTGCCTCACATGTTTTGCTGGCATAAGATGACACAGATAGATTACAATCAGGTATTTCAAGATCTTAAAAGTCTGACAGGAGAGAAAATCCTTCATCTTTCTTTAAACAATACTTTTATGTGAATATGAGGCCTACTATAGCAATGTGTGCTGCAATAGTACCTGTCAGCAGTTTTTTTTCGGGTCATGGCTTAGACAGGGATTGTGTTTTGTGCAGGGAAAGAACATGGGACTGTGCATAAGATTATCTAAAAATAAGAGACCTGAAAGCAGTGTATAGGCATAAATAATTATCTTCCTTATACATTAGTCCATATATCTTTTGCCATGAAGAGTTAATCAATTTACTGCTGAAAGACTGTGGGAGATCAAAAGTACTGAAACAGGCAGTGCTTTTTATATTTGTGCTTGTCCCATATGCCTACTGCTTGTGTGATGCTGGAAATCAGACTAAGTGATCACAGCAACTCTTTCTCTCCTCAAAATATAAGAATAAAACCACTTGAAGTTAGTTGGGAAAAAAAAAATAATATTTACTCTTCCATTCATTCTCAGTTCTAGCTTACGTAGTTTGTAACAACTTGCTTTCTGTTTGTGGCACTCAGTCAGCCTGTTTGGAAATGGGCTGGCTCCTCTTTGAGCTCCTGAGCATAAACCATACAGAATCTCTGTATCTTCCCTCAAATAGCATTCCTGTGAGGGAAATGCACTGTGCCCTTCTGTTCCTTCCTTCACCTCTCCCTCGTTTATGTAAGACAAATAATTTAGTGCCTGTGACCTGACTCAGATGAAATATATGCCTCTGACTCGTTCATGCCTCTGTGGACTTTGAGTAAATTAGTTATTTCCTAAGCAACTCATTTCATTGGAAAAGGGTGAGTAACTTTCCACCATTACTTGGGAACTCAAGCAAAGACGAGCTAATACCTGTTTTTTTCTTTCTTTTCAGCTTCTGTATTATTTGCTGTAGACAATTCACATATGGTTATTTTTATTTATTCCCAGAAGGAAACTTTGTTTTTAAAAATGTGGTTTTTCTTTAGCTCAATGAGTCAGAAAAGAATGTGTGAAACACATTGGATGAAAAAAACAGTCACCACTGGAAAACTTAGATAAAAAGAGGTATTGTGCAGAATGAATAAATGTATCATGATAAATTCATGCTTATTAGAATTGACGGTGACTTATTATGTCATCTAATCTATTCTAATTTGTGTACATCTGCAGTCGTCTACAAGTCTGGACTGTCTTCTCACCTGTAGTGATATAAATCACAACTAGTGATTCTTGCAGTGCAGCATTAATTTGCATTTTAATTCTTTCTTTTTCAAATATTGCATGGCCGATCATAATCATATACATTGTCCAACCTTAAGCAACTCTTTTCATATTTAATATTTGTATCAAACAGTTCCAGGAGAGCTGTCATATAACTTTTGTCTTGTATGATTGCATGTATTTTAGTTAAGAAATGCTACCTGATTTATGAAAATCTATGGATTCCTCTGAGTTGCAACATGGTCATACTCAGGGAGACACGTTAATAACCGTTCGCAAGTACCTAATCAGATGAGAACACAATACTCTCCATTAATGAAATATGATCCATAATGAATCTTGCATGGGAGTGCTAATAACTACCTTTAGGTTAAAGTGCTCAGATGTCACAGTATAACAATATCTGTCTTAGATGTGTATCATTACAGCACAGTAATTAAAGGTTACTTAGCTGTTAAATGGTTACCTTGGAGGAATCCTTCAATAATGTGGCTTCAAACATGCCTTCACAATGAAATTAATTAAGCAAATTAAATATCAGCCTTGTAGTAATCTATTTTATGTGCAGAATATCTGGCATACAAATGTTTAATATGATTGTGGCAGAAAGCTGAGGAGTTGAAGTTATGCCCATTTGTTTTGAAACGTAAAACAGTCTTGGTTGTTCTTATAAGTAAAATAATGCTTATGCTAGTTGGTTTAAAAGAATAGTGACAAAATTGCTGAAGATAAATGGAATGTCAAAATTACCACGGTCACGTTCCATGTTCTGTGTAAGTGCGAAGCTCAAGTAGCCCTGCTCAGGATGAGAGAAGTATTAAAATTCACTTGATCCTTTCCACACCTCTGCACCACATGGAGTTAAAAACCTAGTAACGAGTAACTAGAGTTTTGCTAACAGCTCAGTCTGACTCATCAGCAGGATGCTTTCAGGGATTACTAGCTTGCTGCCTTCTTCTGTACTTAATATAAACCACACCAGGAAAGTTGAGCAAGCGGTTTGATCTGGATATAACCATTTCTCAGTATCAGTTCAAGTGGGAATATGACATGGGCAACACCAGTGACAGAGCTGAGCACTACAGAAATGAGAAAAAAAATATTTTTTCCCCATCATTTCCATGATGGATTGAAATCTCATTTCATGCATTTTGACTTAAAAAATAATTTGCTGACATTATGCAAACTGGCAGTGACAAATACACAGTATATTCTGCTTTTTTCTTTGTTTAAAGAGAAACAATCTACTAGATAAATAGATCATTCATCTGAGACCTTTGCATATGTAAGCAAGAAGGTGTAAAGTTCAGATCTCTGCTGTCCTCTTGAAACATTGGCCTTGCTCCAGGCAATGACTTATTCACATACCTTAAGTTTACCCTTATTTAAATGTTTTGCCTGATCATGTCTTTTGACAAAACAGAAAAAAAAAAGCAAAAAAAAATCTGTCTCATGCTGCAGAAATCTTTGCTCACAACACAGCTCAGAAAGTATTGGCAGAAGAAAAGGAAAGATGAAGAATTCTTGATAGAAATCTGCCTTTTTTTCATGCTATGATATATGTTTTTATGCCAGTGAGATAATTAGCAGTTGTGGCACCATCTTATCGGTGATATGCAAAGCTCTTGCACATTTTGGTTGAGGATGACACCAATGTTATGGGTTCTTCTCCAGTCCTCAGGCTTTTGCAGAGGCCAAGTGATTTGGCCTTAATTGGTTTTGCTCTCTGAAATTCAGATTTCTTGAAAGACGAGGCTTCAGTCATTGTCATGTGAAAATGATCCCGTGTCTCAGGGCCCAAAAAATCCCCAGACAAGCTAAATAACAGTGACGGAGCTATCTGTTCACTGAATAATCTTTAGATGCCCTTCAAAGACCCTCTACACGCATAAGGGCCAAGCCTACACAAAGTTATAACATGTAAATGTAAAAAAAAAAAAAAAGAAAAAAGTCTTAATACCAGGATTGTCAAAGAATTGGTTCTTTTTCTGTGCTGCAGCTTCTCAGATAATACAGATCTTTATTTCTTGGGCACAGTAAAAGCATATATACTGATTGATTCACCCTGATTTCAGACCTGGAAACAGCTTTTGAAGGGGGATTAGACAAAAAAAAAACCCAAAACGTCTGAGAGAGGAAGACTCTATTCCAATGAGTTCTTTTGCCCTGAGGTGTAATTTATTTTTTTTTTAATTATGAACCAGTAAACGTGTAATCAGAAAACAAATGGTATTGATTACTTTTTCAAAGCAGTAACTCTCTAATCATTTCATCCTATACTTCTAGATTGTTTGAAGTATGGAACCAACACAAAACCTGAAAGCATTTTGCCATTTGTGTAAATCAACATTATTCTCCATAGCTAACATTTATTTACAAGCTTGCAAAGGGTTTCATAAGGGATATGAGTGCACCTACAATGCAAACCATGTGTCAAACAGCAAAAAACGGCAGAGCAATCGTGCTATTGTTTTTTCCCTTTACTTGATCCAAGTTTCATTTTCTGTTTGGCTAAGCATCAGTGGTCGTGAAGGTGGTATATCAACAACAGTCATGGTGGCATATTCAATTTAATTATAGATGGTTGAGGTGCTTAACTTCATTTACTTTTTCCTGAATAACAATTTATTTTATTCTGTTTTAACAAACCTTTCTGTTTATGCATTTCATCATCTTTTGTTATAAGAAACGGGGATCTGGTTTCATTACTCAAGTGTGGGAGTAATGAAAGAGTAAGTCTTCATCAGCCTACTGCTGCTGTACCTAGGGTCTTTTCCTGGAATACTTACTGAAGAACAAATCCCTTAAAGTCAGCAGAGTTTAGTCTGGATCATGAATATCGATTCTTAACTAAAAAGTTGTGAAACTCATACCGAGTTTAGAACATGGAAAGATTGGGCATCGTTTAATATGGAACAGGGCCACAAAGATTCTTCCAACAGGCATAACAGAATAATAAATGATTCAGGCACGAGTACAAGAGTTATGTATTCTCTTAAAGATTGGTGGTGATAAATGGAACAGTAATGGGGAAAGTTGACTTTGTTTAACCTCAATCAGGAAAGGGAGCCAAAAAAAGGAAAGTTTGGACAAGGCAGTGGAAGTTCTGATCGTGGAAGAGCTCTCCGCATGACTTCAGCCTTGTTCATAAGCAAACTTGTGAATGTCTCACTAAGGTAGTGCAAAACCCCGCACAGGCATTCTCATTTCAGTTAAAGTAGTATTTCAGGTCTGGTTTTAGCCGCCTGAAAGTAACTGAAAATAAGCTGCTCTTAATCTGAGCTCACTGTGTCGACATGGAGTGCATGTGTTTACTGGAATCTCATTACACTGACCATAGTGATACAAGTCTGCAGATTAGTGCTTGCACTGAAAAGGCTGTTTAGCCTTTCAAAGGATTTTGCAGGGAAGCAGGCTGGAATACAAGCCCTTTCTGCTTGTCATTTGTAGGTTTGTGAATTTGGCTTTTATTTCTTTGAGCAAATGCGTTTTCATGCAGACATTGAAAAGCCATGACCCACTGTAAAAAGGATTACCTTGAGGAGAGATAGTAAGACTCCTGTGTAAAGGATAGTTAATACAGAAATGCTAAATCTCTCTGTACAAAGAATATAGCACAATAAATTTTTTAACTCAAGGTACTTTCCTGACATTATAAAAACAGTCACATATCAGAACCACAGAATAAAAGTCTTAAATAGAAGGCTAAAAGAAAATAAAGGAAAATGTCTGGTATTTTTTGTAGAAGGATGATATAGAATCCCTTAAAAATGTGATTCATTGTAGCTGACATTGCAGCAAGTAGTTTAGATAACACTTAATGACTTAGATATTATTTTTACAATCAGTATATTTCATGAGGTGTTAAAGATAATAAATAAGAAAATAGTTTAAAACAGATAGCAGGAGACAGTAAGAAAAGCTGGAGATTTTAGTTACTTACAGAAAGCATGACATCTTAGTTATGTGAAGCTTGACTTACTCTCATGAGCCACATTAGCCATCTGAGTAAGGGGAATCAAATCCTGGTCCAAAAATTCCTTTGGTGAAAAAAATAAGAACAGGGTTGTGGTTTTTTAGCTATACCTACAACACCTTTCTTATTTGTCTGTCTGGGTAATAGGCAGTATGGTCAGAAAAAAATCCAGACTTAACCCTTCTAAAACTTCCCAAACAGATAAAAGTAATATCCTTTGGGGCTAACTGGGATTTAAATTACTGCACGAGTTAAACTGAAGCAAAGGTGGATTGCATCTTTTTCCATTGGTGGCTTTCTGTTTTTCACTGGTCTTGAGTCAGGAGAATACCCCATTTGCAATAGCTTTTATGGATTTAAGAATACGTGATTACATACTGTGCCTGAACAGGGATCATATTTAAAAACAGGCTTAAGTGCTTGCATTAGTTTTTGACTTAAGATACCAGAAAAAACAATTTTAATCTACTCCTGAAATTTAGCTACCTGAATTTGAATTTTCCTATCTACATACATCTAGCAGAATGTAAATTAGACACCAAAGGCACCATTTTAATGGGTGGTTATCTGGCTTAGTAACCTCAGTCTCATTTTCAATGAGGTTCTTAAGAACCTAAATGCCATTAAAAGTAATTGTCTCTATGTTTCTTTGAGGAAAAAGATGGAAGGATTTATAAAAACAATAAAAACAAACTTTTAAAGGAAACATCTCCTCAATCTTTCCCTGAATGGAAAAAAAAAAAAAAAAAGAAAAGAAAGAAAATTGAGTATTGTACCTCAGAATGAACATCAACTGTTCATAATGATAATAAAAGGTAATAATTTCTAATGGATATCAGTCTTTTCAAGTGTTTTCTAAGAATTTCTAAGAAATGCTTGGTTCAAATGAGCATACCTTATTTCAAAATTTGTGATATTGGTCAATTCCAAATTTTAGGTACTACAGGCCAAATTCATTACTGATAAAATTGGTGCCTATTAACTACATCATAGTGCAAGCAGGTTTATATTCTCATTGTTTATTTATTCTCATGTTCTAGGAAAATGATTTTTTTCTATCTTCTACCCTCAAAAAATAAGAATATTTCTTTCAGCAGTCAAATAACCGCGATGAGTAGTTCAAGCTTCCCCTACCTGCTTTTTTCTTTTTTGGGACTACTACTACTTCTAAATCACTTGGACTCCTCCAGGCTGACAAGACTGAAGCAAAATACTGCAACAAAATTCACCCAAAAACTGCCTAAAAAGCAGAAGAAATGCTGTAGTAAAAGCCAATATGATAAGCAGGGAAATAAAGGTTGGATGTGAAGGTTAGTGCCTGCTGTAAGGAGGATTTTGAATACACTAGCTGTCTGATAAGAGGTGAGATGAGGAGAGCTATAAAAATGAGCATGAATAACTACTGTTATCATTACATAGACAAAGGAATGAAACTTAATGCTGAATTTAGTTGCAATAGCTAAATATAGCTAAATAGCATTTTCAAATTATTTCATTAAGAAGAGTTTGCAATATTTTTTCAAGAGATTTCAATGAATGATTGGAGACAAACTGAAAGAGTATGGGAGCCACCTAATTTTTAAAGTTGTTTTTAAAGCCAAATCTCTCATGCACTGTGGTCACTGGCTATTTTGTGATTTCTCTAGAGCTAGGATTAGGCTTTATATGCCAATCTGTCAAATTTGGGCATTAATTACGTATGCATTTATGTGTGCACTAAGGTGCTTTTATGAAAAACAGCCTCAGAACCCCATTCAGAAGGAACTTAAGCAAATTATTTCATTGTTTTGGGGGAGATTACATATATATGTAAAGTAAAGCCAAATCTGAATTCTTTCTGCATTTAGATGCCTCAAAAGGACAACCTGTTTTTCAGTCTCAGCTCTTCATAGGCAGCACCATAGACAAGACACTCTGAAGGGGAAAGGGAAAGCGATTTGGGGGTTC
>NW_009647856.1:4114635-4157438 GCF_000708025.1 Charadrius vociferus | reverse complement strand
AAGAGATTTGGGGTTTCTTGTAGTGTCAGGGAACACTGCATCATGAAATGGAGGAAAAATGACAGCGAGAAAGATCGATACAGGGAACAGGGAAGCGTGCTGGAGGATCTGAGACTTTCAGTATTTTACTCTTTCCTTGTATTAGATAATTTACTCCCTCTAGATTTAGAATACAGCCTAATTTCAGAGGGTAGAAGTTATTTTGCCTGATTTAAATTGCCTGAAACATAGTCAGCTGGTATAGTTACCCAGCCTTACCCCTTGTCAATGAAGACAATTATGCATCTTCAGAAATAGTGCTTATCTTTCACACCTATCATAATATCTGGGATGTTCATGACCATGAAATAAAAATAATAAAATAAAATGAGGCAATCGCTCTGAAGCAACACATTTCAGAGACGTTCCCAGATATCGATTTACATTTATCTGAACTAGAAAGAATAAAATTATACAAATTGAATCCAAGAAAGGAACTCAGGAAGCAGTATGAAATTTCGGATACAATTTAATTGTGCAAGAGTTGAGGCAAAAAACAACCCACACCAGCCTTTAGAAAAATCGTGAACTTAGGTACTGCTCTTAAACTTAGATTTTAATGTTCAGACTCCTTGAAATGTAACAGCACACACATGTATGTCTGTTAGAAGCATTTGGTGTTCTTCTGTAGACATTGTTATCTAACATAGTAGATCAAATCCCCATGCTGAAAATTATTTCTGTGTGTCCAAGTATAAATGGCTAAAAACTAATGTGATGGCAAGGTAGAGGTGGTGGAAAGGTAGGAGTGCAGCAGAAAGAAAAAAGCATCTGGACACTCTAAGATAGAGCAAGTCTGGTCTACTTTATATCCTGTTATTGTCACTTCATTTTCTGTTTGCAGCTTACACTTACTAATTTTCTACTAGGAATCTTCTATTGCCTGTAAAGGGCTGCTCTATGTAGGCACATATCCTCATCATGGTACAATTTGTAATAAATGATTCTTTAACTTCTTATATTAGTTAAGAAGATTAACAGTGCAGAATTTAAAACCTGTGACCAAAATTTGATGAAACGACTTAAAATTAATGACATTTAAGATAGAAAGAGGCTTCTGAATACCAAGAGACAAAATCCAGACAGCAGGAAAATCAGGTTAAACCATTCTATCTGAAGCTATTTCACAAAAAGAGGAGGAAATGTGTGACACATGCTATCAAGTGAGGCACTTGAAGTTGACTGTAAAAATGTTTAAAAAGACAGCTGTAAGTTTGAGTGATTAAAAAGGGAAAGGAAGGATATTATGATACATCAAGAAACAAGGAAGAGTTATGAAACCAGAGGTGGACTTGTTGGATGTTTATTTGCTTTTCTTATCCGGTGGTTTTTAACGTTTTTATTCAATTTATCTTCAAATTCAACCTCCACCTCTATCTTCCGTTTTATTTCTCCTAGTGACATCAGTGCTGGCTATTAACACAAAAACTGGGTGGAACTTTGAACCTTGAAACCAAATCAAAGAACAATTTCGGGAAAGAGATAATTACGTATCGGCTCTTCTTCCCTCCAATATGTTTAAACAGATTAGATTATTTTAATAAGTGTTGGATGTGATGGGAACATTTTAGAATACTATTGTCACGTGAATCTCCACTGTCTGTGTTTGAATCATAGAAGTCAGTTAAAAAAAACAAACAAAACAAAACAAATTTGTCTCTCTCTGTGAAATTGTGTGGTATGCATTATCTGATCTTTATTGTAAGTTAAATGACATATTTCTTTTCAATTTTTGTTTATATGATTGTTTAGCTAATTAATGTTAAGTTGCTTTAGAGCTGGTGATCTGTCAGAGGGATTTTTTTTTTTTGCTTTCGCTGCTAGTTCTTGTAAAATCCAAGCGAATAAAAAACAAGTGGCTATTTGCATATGGCAATTTGTCCCTGCATTGGGAACCCAAAGGGGATATATTCCTTGGGAATCACAGGGAGACTAAAGGCCAACTGGGCACAAAGGCTGATGCACTCTCCCCATCACAAGTGATCCTTACCAGTTTTCCTTGGCACACTGTGGACAGCTTTGCATGCGCTGAGTAAGCTAAGCTGCCATTAGCATTACTAGGATTTGAGGCAGGACTATATACTTTTGTTTATGGCACTGGACAAGGCTCAGGAACTAGAACATTAGCTTTTTTGCTTTGGCATTGATTTCCTGGCTAAATTACCTAATTTCTCTCTGCCTCATTTCATAAGAACAGTCAAATCTGTTCAGACCAAAGACTCATTTAGCCCAGTATCTCGGTTCTCACAAGGGCCCATAATGGATGCCAGTGGAAGAGAATAAGGCGGCGAGCATGCGGCAGCGCTTGGTGAGATAGTTAGTCTCCCAGGCTCCAGCACTCGTTGTTCAGGGATTTCCTGAACCAGGAGTGGAATCTCTGTGTTTCATGCTTTTCAATGACTTGGTTTTGATGAATTAGTACTGGCATTTCTTGAGCTCATATATCTTTTAAGTATCCGCAAGATCCCATGCCCTACAAATTGTAACATGTGAGGAACATCCCTTTATTTTGTTTTAAACCTTCTACCTGCCAGCTTCTCATTTTAGAACGAGCTGTGAACAGTCTTTTTGTCTTTCTTCCAGTGCGCTGTATGCTTTCTGAGTGAGAGGACTGTACTTCATGCCATACTGAAAATGCAGGAGTGCCGTGCATTTATAGAGGCATAAAGACACTGTTGGTTTTGGTTTTTTATTTCTTTCCTTGAAACTCCTAACATTAAACTTGTGGTTTTGACTGCTACTGGGCACTGACCTCAATCATAAAAAATAGAGTAAAATTTAAAAAAATCTTGTTCTTGATTTATAAAATGAGGTACTACAGTAGTATTTGCAGAATTGCTTTCTGTGGAAAGATACAGAAGGAAAAGGTGAACACAGCTTTACACAAAGTGCCAGAAAGTCCTTGAAGTAAATACACAAGTTGTTCTGGTTTATTCTAGCTGCCTGCAGCAGTAATATGAGATTTTATCTCTAACATTGGCAAGTAAAACATTTTCAGGCAGAAATGTAGTTTTAAAATTCCTGTTTCTTTAATCAGTACAAAAAGTGATCCTTCTCATGGTCTTTTGAGGCCTTAATCACAGGCCACTGAAAGATGAGAGGAGAGTGCCATAGACTGAATGGGCTTTGGAGCAGATGCTTAGTCACTGATATAAGAATAAAATGCCAATCCTGCAGTTCGATTTCTCTGCTACCACTAACACCTCCTGAAACAGGAAGACAGCTGGGCTATTAGATTTCAGATTCCATTAATAAGCGTTAATTTCAATGCTTTCATACAAAAGAGAAGGAAAGGGGTAAGATACATTTCATTGCCAAAGTTTTTTCTGTGCATCTCTAAATGTGCAGTGTGGGACCGGTGGACCTTGGTAGAGCTCTTGAGACTTTTCTTACAAGGAAACATCCAGCAATGCAGATGTTTGGTCACTTTTCCTACAAGATCATACCTCTGAGTTCTTCCCTTTCTGAGGGACTTATGTTTCGACAGAAACCAATTATAGTTGACAACATTTTGAAAACTGCCTCCTATTTCTCAGGGGCCTGTAATCAGTGTTCAAATCTTAGATAAACAAAGTTTCATCTATAAAGAAAAGATAAGCTCAGCAGAGTTCAGAAGGTGCCTCAAACAGCACAAGCACCTTGTCCCATTGAAATGTTTACATCAAAGGTGATAGAAACCTGAGCAGCATTATCTGCAGATGGTCTGAGAAGATTTTAATAAATAAATACAAAGGCATGTGTTTTTTTCCCTACCAATTAGGATCAAATTTTCTGGATCCAGGGCAAACTTACAGTAAGGAAACCCTCCAGTTGTAAAACTAAGACAAGATGGTTTAGAAGCAACCCAATGACTTAAAAATTGCATTTATGTTGTGGATGTACAAAAAACCACATCAATCCTTCTGATATTTGTCATGCTTGATAATCTCCAAAACTGACTTTTTCCTTTAGTTATGTTGGTTTTCACTGGGTTGCACAAGCGTTGCTGTGGAGAGAACGCAGCTCATTGTCTAAAGGTGTTTTTGTTTACAGATAACAAATTAAAAGGGTGATTTGGCACAGCAGGTGAGATGATTAATATTTCAGATCTTATTATTTTTGTTTGTGCATATATGTGTTTGTATGTAATTATACATTTCAAGGATCAACAGCTAAGTGCAGTTAAACATTTAACATTTATCTGCATAAATGCAAATGAAGCTTGCATTTCAGTCAGATATTCTAAAACAAGTAATCAGTATGGATTAAGAACACACATGATTTTTCTTCTCAGTGTTTATCGCTGTTACTTTAATGATGACAAAAAACAGAAGGGTGATGGTACGGATGCAAGTTTAGAAGTCGTATATTCGTCAGTTCAAACCTTTGAAATTGATGGTGATGGAGAACAACTGTTTTAATTCATAGTCATTTGGAAACATTTGCTGTGACCTCGAGTTGACATGTAAACATGGCAAGGGATATGAGAAAGATTCCTCTGGCGTTCACTGAACTTGAGGGGAATCTTCCATTGACTTCAGTGGGCGCCAGGTTGAAGCTCTGAGAGCAGGGCCTGAGAATATGCACAAAGGTCTCAGGGATCACACCACATTTGGGATGGCATCACCCTTAGTTGCAGTCTGCAGGGTTTGTCGTTACAGTCCTTAACCCTCCTCGGGGCACAGACAGGTCCTGCCTAACCCAATTCATGACCATAACCACTCCATGCTGTGACTGTGACCTGTTGGTGGGTGATGAAACGCAAAATAATTTGAATGTCATCTTTTTCTCTCAAAAAAAAGCTGAATAACTTAATAATTTAAATTCCATTAAAACTGGCTATAGAAAATTCAGAAATCAACAGAACTTTAAGGAAAACTACTTCTTTCCTGTGAGAGGTCGGTGCATTTGTCAGTTTCCTTCAATCAACAAAGTTGATCTGTATTATACTGTACGTTGCTACACTACACTATACTACACTATGATCTTACTGGGTGAAACAGCCAGGATTTTGAGACAAAGTTCTGTTAAATGAAAAGCAACATTTCTTCTTTGAAAATAGGAATATCAGTAATTGAGTTATTTGCTGCTGATTAGCCCCGCTGACACTATGCATTCCTATTTATGAGTGCACGTATATAGACATATGCACTTGAGTGTATCACATATTCTTGCCAGCATCGCTGACTCTCTCCCCTTCTGGGGACTCCTCAGTGCTAGAAAAGCAGGCAAGATAGTGAATAAAGAAGTGAATTTTAATGTATTTTTTTCCATCACCCTCAATCAAAAACACTTAAATACATCTGTTTCTGTGTCAGCAAAGTTTTTGTTGCACTGGGAAAAGAATATCAAACATTCTTGACTTTTTTAATAAAAACCCCAACCTGTATGAAAAATGCATTGCTCTTAAACACAGTGCCATGAGTAATAATTGCAACTTGTCACTGAGAGAGGTTATAATTATGTCTACTGTTAGTTAAGTCTCTATGTGCACAATAGAAGTGAGCTTTTCAAATGCATTGTTCTCTAATGCAATACCAGTTATTAACATGTTGAGGATATTATTTTTTGCTAATGAAGAAAAATAAAATGAGGCTGCAGAAGGGCTGGGTGGTGTCACACTGAAAGCAAGTGGAGGGAATAAAGACGAAAGAGAAGTGCTTATTGCAGAGGTTTCAGATGTAAGCTTTGCCTCAGGAAAAGCAAAATTGCCCAAAGGGTCAGAATTTCAGCTTCTGTATTACAGACCTTGTTTATGGGGTGGTTTTGGTTTGGTTTGGTTTTGTTG
This sequence comes from Charadrius vociferus, assembly GCF_000708025.1. Lineage (NCBI taxonomy): Eukaryota > Metazoa > Chordata > Aves > Charadriiformes > Charadriidae > Charadrius > Charadrius vociferus. Next base: position 4,151,632 of record NW_009647856.1, on the reverse strand, counting down.
GTTTTTTTTTAAATCTGAATATGTATCAAACACTGGGCTAGACCTGACACTTTAAAGGCTTCTGTGGGTGAAATGTGGCAGATAGATTGCAGTTTCTAGAGAAAAAAATTCAAGCTTAATAGTTGTTACCGTAGTTCCTGTGGGTGTAATTCTCTATCCCTTCTTTGTTACTTGCACAAATTCTCTGAAAGCATGTTCACTAGGTCTTATTTTAGGGAAAAAAAACAAAAAAACAAAAAAACAAAAACTTCATGATATTTTTCTAGGCTTGTTCCTTATTCTGTCATTCATTAAGAGTCAGATTTTGGAAGCCTTTGGTTCGGACGTGTGCTCAGATTCGAGATTTTTCCATGCTGGGAGTTAAAAAGCAGATAGGCTACAAAGCAGTGCAGACATATTCCTTAATTTTCACAAGTGATTAACAGTTCCAAGTATCAGAATTTTAAATTGCCCAAGAAGGTATTTGGTGAAAATCAGAGCCCTTGAGCAAGTCTTAAATTGGGTGCCCAACTCAGGAGCATGCAAAATCACTTGGGAAATTAGAAAATCTTAGCCATATGCTTATATGTTAACTCCACTTGACTAACTCCTTTCTATTTGTAGCTTCCCCAATTTGCAGTCATTTTTGTGTTGTAAATAAGATACCCTTTACTCAGACATGAAAGTTCCCCAGGAAAACTGAAGAACCTTTCTCTTGTTAAACAGCACCCTAATCATAGAAGCAATTTTACAAACAATCCCCTGGGGGAAGCATTTTGGTTCTCATCAGGAAGGCTCTTGAATAAAATAGCACCTTTGCTAACTTCATTTATTTACAACAGGACACAAGACTGAGACTGGGTTAGATTTATTGCCATTACATCACTGATGCTCAGTAATTCATAAAACATTGGGTCTAGGAGTTAGCACTGCTGTTATTTCCTCTGATGCCTGACCTCACCACAGTCTAATAACATACAGGAAATCCAGAAGACAAAGGGGGAAAGCAGTGGTCTTGAATGCTAAAAATAACCATAGAAAACTAGTACAATCATGTAATAGAGTATGGCCCAATAATTTATTTAACATAATAGTAGAATCTGCTAAAGCTATTAGAATCTGTTCCAAATGTTTTTAATGGAAAATATGTTGGGGGTAAGAGTAAGAACACTTAAAGAATTGAGACTTTTAGGTTATGTAGTTCAGCTACGTGTACTGGTTTTAGGTTTGTATATCTTATTGCTTACATATGCAGACCGCTTCATAACTTGACTGGAACAGACAGTCATTGTATGGTGGTTATATTTCCAGAGGTCATCCTATATGAGCCAGACGGTGATCTTAGGTGATGTATTACACTTGACAACCCAGAAAGTTGCAATACAAAGGCGTTCTAATTCTCAGTGTCCTCTGAGAATTGTTCAATATCCTTGATGGTATCTAGTGTCTGGTATGCCATTGGGATGACATTTTTTGGTGTCTTTACTAATCAGTCAAGGTTAACATGTCATTCACGTTAACTGCGTGTTTGGTTTGGGTCGTGTTTTTTTTTGTGTTTTGTTTTTTTTCCTAATCACTCTATATTTGCAAGTTTTTCTAAAGGGAGAAATAGTATAATGACACTATAATGAATTTCCTTGGTATTTTTTTCATGTCTGCTCATTTATTTTTGTTATTCAGAATTAGAATGATATTTTATCCAAAATCTAAATTAGGCAGTGTTTTAAAATTGGTACAAATAGGTACACGACATCATTAGGAAAACAAAGCAAACCAAAACCCAAAAAACTATTTCATGAAGGTCAGATAAGTCTGGTGTCTTTAGCTTGTGAAATATTGCAAAACCAAGTTCACAAATGTATACTTCTTTTTTGAACAGCTGCTCAGTTTGACTGTGCCTGCCCTCCTTTTATTTACATATGTTGCACAGTTATTTGAAAGAGGCTATTCTTCATATAAATACCAATATTAGTATGCAAACTAGTATGTTCAGGTGTGAACAAGTCTTCACTATTTGACATTGACACTTGGTTTGTCTTCCAATCAGAAGCAGAAACACTTACAGATTATAAACTCAGAATAATGAATAGATTGAACCAGCTGTTCCTGAACAGCCCATTTGGCTATGTTTTCCCTTTCTTTAAATTAATTGAATTATAATGATGTAGATAGGTAGGTAGGTAGGTAGGTAGATAGATAGATAGATAGATAGATATGAAACATTTCCCTTTTTGCGAAGGTTTATGGTAACTGAATAAATATACATTCATTTAATTTCAGAAGAAAGCAGAGAAATACGTGACTTGTGTTGATATTTGACTGAAAGAGAGCTATTGAGAGGGTGAGTTGTATAAATTCAGCTTAGTCTAGGGAGACAAGTTTTCAAAATTTGTGCTTACCAGAGTTGTCTACTGCATCTTAAGGCATCTTCTGAACATCATAAGCCAGGAAAAGTTCCCAGTAGGTGTACCACATTGGGTAAAAGGAGAAAGAGAAATCAAGACCTGTCTTGCGTTTTCATTAGTCTACAGAATGAAGTGTGGAGCTGGATATCATCTCAACAGGTCTTTAATCTCAATATCAGAAATAAGATTTTCAGGTACCAAAATGTTGATGAATATCTACAAGTAGAGTGGCTCAGAGGAAAGAGTGTTTCTTGGGTCTGAAAAAGTGGACACAGATTAATGCAGAGACCGTTTGAGAGGTCTTGCAGTGGTCAGGAAGCTGGGCACGCTGCCTGAGGGCAGGCACAGAGAGGTGGGCAGATCTTCTTAGGAGCTCAGGATCAGCTTTGCAGGTAAACATTTTTAATAAAGTTCCTTCTCTGTCCCCTTTAGTGCAGCACAGCAGCCCAAGAGACTTTCAGTTCCAGGTCCTACAGAAGCTGGAGACCTTTCTTTGGGAACAGCATTTTACTAAAGATCTGTCACTTAGAGTGATTTCCCACAGGGTTTTAAAACTGGTTTCCAGTAACTCAATTCTACTAAGCCTCAAGTTAGAAAAACAAAACATACTAAAGGTGTTGCGGAGCCCAGTATCCCCCAAATGTGTGCAGGTAAAAACCCTAAAGCATATGGAGCCTAAACACTAAAAGTCAGAAGCCCATTGTATGTATGTATGTATTATTTTTCTTTTTTTCATTTTTCTTTTTTTAATAATTAATGATTTAAACAAGTGGCATTATTGCTACAATCACTTTTCACCTATTTCCCCAATGGTTACCACTTGCCTCAACATTTACATTTGTTTTAATATTTGTATTTTTTGCATAATTTCTCACATTATATTTATTTGCACTTGCAGGTTTTTTTAAAAATAGAGCATTCCATGGGGATGACTTTAATAAAGGTTTCTTATTAAAAGTTCCATAACAGCATGATTCCCAAACCTGAAACCAAAGTCCTCATATTTAACAGTTTTCATGACTCAATAGATTAAGTGTGAAATAGGAAATATAATAACAATAACAACATAGCCATATCCTGCACAGTTGTTCCACTTAAAATTATTCTTGAAAAGTAACACAATTCATAAATAAATCATTTCTCATAGAGTGAAATGTACTTAAAAGACTCTGTGAAATATCTTTGATACAGTCATAAAATGTGTGCACAGAAAGTTGTATTAGGCAAGAGGAAAATAAAAAATTCACTGATATTAATATATGGAGGGGGGAAGAAAGAAAAAAACCTGAACAACGAAACCATCAGCATCTGTTTTCAAAGTCAGGTGTCTCCAATCAGCTGCCTCAGCAGTGTTCATTTCAGAAAGACTCTTGGCTCAGACCTAAATTCACATGAAGCTTCCTCTGTGGTCAATGCCGAGAGATCTTGCCCTTGAGAACTGCAATTCTGAGTTGGTCTGACTCATCATTCAGAGGAACCTGTTGCTTTCTGCTGACTGTGACTTGGGAAGCAAATTTAGCCACCCCAGTTAATGCCTCTATGTAGAGGGGAAGAATCCAAACCTTAACAAGTCTGAAAGTTTTCCTCTGAGTGGGAAGTGAGTTTTCCTTTTGTTCTTACCAACACTGAATAATCCAATGTCCTGGTTTGAGAACACAATATTTCAATGCCAACAACTTCTGACTTAGTAAGAGACATTACCATTGGCCTTAAAGTGCTCCAAATGGATATTTCTTTTGGGGTGGTTTGTTTTTGTTTTTTGGTTTTGTTTTGTTCTGTTTTGTGTTTTTTTCTCCCCTTTAATCTATTTGTCTTACAAAGTGCTTCATGGTAGCACAACAGAGTTTGTGAAAATAGCAAGGGAAATATTAATATCAAGGATGCTCACAGCTGTGGCCAACTGTGCCCTTTTATATCAAAGGATGTGTTAGTTCCTATGGCCCTTGGCATCTTGAATGTTTCTGGATCATCCCACATTATTGTTTGGCAGCTTGTTGTGGAGATCAGCTAACCCTGGAAGGTACCCCGAGGATGCGCTCCTTTCTATTTATGGTTTGGGGGTTACAAGCGTAAGGATATAAGTGCCTTCGATTGCACTAGAGTGTCTGGGGAGCATCACTGATGTCAAACCTCTCTATGTCATCCATGCCTTATAATTTAAGCAAGTAATACCTTCTTAGTAGCTGTGCACACTCCATCAATACAGTCTTTCCAGATCAATTGCTTGCACTGCATTGATTCATTATTGACCAGCAGTGGTTTCGCTGCATTAAGCTCTGCAATTCTGGGACTGTTTCTGTGTGAATTGCCAAAAAAGTTGCAGGAAAAAAATCACCCTTAAATTAAGCAGTCAGTGCTGTCCTTTCTGGTAGGTTATTTCTTCCCCATTAACCACACATTTTCTCACAAGCCAGAAATGGTGCTAAGCTGGGAAAGAAGATGCTTTGTTTTTTTGTTTTGGTTTGGTTTTTTTTTTTCCAAAACCAACCTGTGTATGCTTTCGTCTTTCTTGTCCTTGTTTTGTTGAGACAGTTCTGGATGGACTAGCTGCTGACAGAGATACAAAAAATGGTTTAAAAAGTTATCATACTGGGCATATATACATATACATACGTGGGTGTACTGTTGGTATATTTATGTTTGTATGTATATATCACATTATATCATATCGGCACACTGGCTGACAACTATTCAGTAGCAAGATATGAAATAAGTCTGGTCAAATAGCAATATCTTGTCACCACTCAGTATCATGATATTGGGCATTATTTCAGTCATATTCCAGTCATTTGAAAGTGAATCTCTAGAGCTTTCAAATGGCAGATTATCGGGCTAAAGAATGGGAATTACAATAACTTTTACATTCATTTCCAGGACTGAACTGTAGTTCTTTCTGGCTGAGTTTTGCCATCTATCACACTGTGTGCTGCAGGAAAACATGTGTTTTAAGGAGCCAGAAGCATAATCTCCCATCACGCAAAGCATTTCCGAGGTGAAACAATTCATACCATACCATGAGCCAGCAGTCCTGTGACTGTAACTTAATTTACAGTCAGTTGTTTTCTTTATGAGTTAGTGGAATTTCTAGATCTAAACAATCTCTCATTTTCAGTAGCTTTATTATGGATTATAGAGGAGCATCAATGAGATATAGACCTAGAGTTTAATAGCCCAGTACCAACTAAATAAAACATGGTGCAGCAGGGTTTTTAGCTATGAGGATCCTTAAAGAGGTTTGAAGTACATTGACATGTCATTTTGGGCTGCCAGTGCAACTGAAGAATGGTTTTGGATAATAAATTGGTCTCATTGTTGAGATACTCTTTGAGTATCTTTCTTTTCTTTTTGCATTTCCAGAGAATTTTCTTCAGCCTGGTAAGCTTGCTTTGTCATGAATTCCTGTCTTTATAATAGCCCTCACAAAGCTTTGAAACAATAAGCCTTTGGTGAATACACAATTTCCCTTGCTGTTTATGGCCAAGGTATTTGCTGACTCACTGCAGTATCAATCTTTGCACTCAATTCACTGTAAAACCCAAGAAGCAGCAAAATTATAAACTGATCAGAATTTTTCTAAGGGCAAATAAAGTACATGCTTTCTAGCTAAAAGCTCTTGGCTCTACTGTGCAAGAGAAGGCCAGACTCACCTGGTCCGAAGTCCCCCTAAGCCTCCAAGCACAGCCTTGGTCTTTGCTAGCTCCAAGCAGACTGATTTTGGCCCTGAGTCATTACCCAAGAGCTGCCCTTGCTCTCTCCCTATTTATGACAGTTTAGACTTCCTATAGCATGTTTATCAAAACTCCTTGGGGCCTCTGAGTAACCATGATACATTTATTTGGCACTTAACAGTGATGTATTTATTGTCATTATTACTAGCCCATACATTGGAAACTTATTGTACATGTCTCTACATTGCATTTTAACTGAAATACAAAAAACACTGTGGGATTTCCTTGTCATGCATCTTATTTCAAATGTTTTATTCCACAAACACAAAGAGAAGGGTAGATCATCTCTGACTTATGCTGACCCAGCTCTCCGCTCTTTCTTGTCTGCTACACACCAGTATCAGTAGAGTTACAGTGACATAAACCAGAAGAATACAGTCAAAAATCAGATCCTTCCTACATCAAATCACTCTCAACATCTGTTTCCTATTTGTCTTATAATGACACATGGGATTATCTTGGGAATATATTCTGCTTTAACTGTCATGCCACTGACTTTATAGCCTTATCAAATATCCATTGGTGTGCAGGTTGAGCAATTATCATCTACTAAGAAGAAATCCCAAGAAAACGTAGATTGATAATAACATTTTTCAATAATGGCTTGCAGCATTAGTGCCATTTTCTATTATTGTAGTTGAGATCTAGCATTCGCCTCAATTTACCACTTCTATTTATTGTGCAAGATCTAGATAGGGACCCCACAGCAGAATTTCAAAAACAGTTTTCTTTTTCATTATTTATTCATTTCTTGTTAGAAGGAACAAAGACAGAAAATTGGATAGAAGCAAGGAATGTGTCTGGACTATTAAGAAATATAAAGAAAGACAAAGGGAAAGAAATAAATTTAATACTGTGCAAGATATTATAGATACAGGATGACTATATAAACATAATCAGGCAGGCTACATCTACAAGAACATGCCTTAGGAGATTGAGCTTGAATTCTGGGATCTAACTTCACGAAGTTGCGTCCAAACTTTATCTTACAGTGCAGTAAGCTCCTTCAGATAGACCATTCTGCTAACAGTTCATTTTCCCTTTACCTTTTTCTCCAGTAAATTAAGTGAAATGTGAAGTCCTTCTGGTGTTGCTTTGAAAATATGTAATACATATAGAGATACATGCTTGCATGACGTAATTAAACAAGCTTGTAATAAAAACTACAGCCTGTGACCCACTTACAGAAACATGGAGTCTATAAGTTTTAAACAATACCGTTTGGAAGTATGTTTGGTCACTGGCCTGGCCCATGGCTGGATTCAGTATGGACGAGCAAGAAGGGGACGGCAGGGTGCCAGCGAGAGCACTGCTTCCAAATACTTGAATTCACTGCTTGTGAGAAAGACATCAGCTATTTGCCTGAATGATCTTCACATTAAAAAATCATTACCAAAGCAATTACTGAATAAAATTTCAGTTGTTGATGTTTTTTTGCATCTTCCACAGCATTGTGGAGTGCCAAGTCTCCAGCACTGAGCACTGGAGCGTTGCCCTCGAGGGTGAAAGTATTGTGCACCATTTTGAGACTTTTACTTGCAAGCACAGGACAGTGTAAGACTCTGGAATTTACACACTGTTAAGCTTTCAGGAAGGTCTAGCCTGAGACTTCGTCTGGAGAAGTGAAGCTGAACAGGCAGCTTAGTAACAGCCTATAACTGCTTGAAGGGTAGTTACGATGGGCGCTTTTGCCATCTGTTTGCATCTTTGCCATCATTGCAGATGATATAATCAGGACAAAAAGTCACAAGTTGTTCCTTGGAAGGTTCAGTTTAGCAAAAAAATTCTTCACTATGAGGCCAATGGAAGTTGCCCAGAAGGGTTATAAAATGTCCATTCCTGAAGGTTTTCATGACTTGGCAAGACCAAAACTGACCATATCTTGTGTTGACAACAGTCTTCTTTCAAGTCCTCCTGGACTTAATGGTATCTAGACAGCCCTTCCAGCCAGCACCTCTATGATTCTGTGTTAGGAAAGGGATGATAAGAATAAGAAAGAGGGGTTTGAGATAGTAAAAGCAGGAATTGCTTCAGAATCAAGGTAAAGCACTAATCTGTTGTGAAATAAATAAGGGAAAATATTGTAACATTTTCTTAGTTGCTTTCTACTATCAACACATATAGTTTATACATATATTCTGATTTTTTTTTATTATTATTTTTTTAAAACAGATGACTGATCTGTGATTTGTCAGTAAGAAAAAAAGACACTTTATCAGTCTGTAGTTCCTGTTACAGCCTAAGCTACTCAGTCCTGCAAAAATTGGTTAAAGGAAGTCCTTCAGCATCTACCTCATGGAGGATTTTTAGGCATAAGCAGCTGAAAACTGGTTGCAAAGGCCTAAGTAATCAGAGAAAATGTTGGGGTGTGGGATGTCCCAGCTTTGGGGCTCCTTGACTTATGTGTAATGCAAATTAAACACAGTGCTAGTGGGAAATGGAAATTTCAGTTTTTGGAGTGACCTCCACAAATCTGTCAATGCAGAAGTCACTCAGGTTAGGAAGCAGAATTTAACATTGTATTATGTACTAATCTACACTAGCAGCATATTTCAGTCAGTGAAAAATAGGTGTTGTCTTTTTTCAGGCAAAAGTTTCAAATTCCAGCTTCTCCAGTTACTACTACTCAGACATAGCGAAGGCAAAAAGTATTCAGTGAAACCATGTATATTATATGTGAAGTCGAATGGATGAGACACAAGCGGGGCACGTGTATTTATGGTTTTGACTAGCCTTCAGCTCAATACTGGTGAGAAGGTAGACACTTTTGCCAGATCCTCACCTAGTGTAATTTGATTTCTCTGAAGCCACAAAACCTAGTATGAGTCATACATACTGCACTCTAGTTCAACTTATTTTTAGTGTTCTTTCATCAAATAATGTTCCTTTTTTTTTTTTTTTCTTTTTTTCTACCCCACAGGACAACATTTTTAGAATGGAAGATTCACATTTTGAAAATGGCCGAGGGAAAAGCCCTTATGATCCTAAACTTCTGACAGCTTCTCTTTTAGTAGGTAGGTGCCACAATACACGTTCAATGAGATGTGCATTCACTGTGAATAATTGCCACTTTTCTGCTTTTTTTTTTCCTCCTTGCAGCACCTATGATAAGGCTTTGCTTTATGCATTTTATTTCCAGCCTGAAGTCATTTCATTTTTAATACAGTTGACCCAGGTGTCTTGAGAAACAAGTTATGTGTAAATCAAGAATCAAGTATCACAAGAGCCGCTGTAGACCTCTGTAAGACCCGGATTCTGCAAAGTGTTTCTCCTCCCCAGACCGAGGTGACTCTGGAGGTATTTTCATCGCCCAGTTTACAGGCTGGCCACACTGATGGTCCCAGCAGCACAGCTGAGAGCAAAGTGAGAGCAGGAATAAGTAATTTCTTACGTCAGTTTTGCTGCCAAGGAAGGTCTATCACCCAAGTGTAGCTGCATGTGAGCTGGAGATATACAAGCAGCCACAGGTCTAGGCCTTAAGATGATGTTTCAGCTGAAGAGATTTCTGACAGTGAATACATTTGAACTCCTGGCCAAAACAGAGGGATTTACATAAATTAGGTATTTCTGAATTAGTAATACTTAATTTCATGGAATATGTAAGTATAGATAGAGTACCTGGACTGTGTTAATCTAATTGAACTAATCCAATTGATTGACTTTATCTAATTGATTTAATTTATATAATTGAATTAATTGTGTTCATTGTTCTTCATTCTCCTTTACAAAAAGTCAAAAAGATGTTTTGTGGGAAGAAATTGAGAGTGAAACAAATTAGATTGTTCTTTCCATAACAACTCTGCCCGGGGGTAGCCACTTTATCCTTAATGTGTAACTTTCCGGCAATTTATTGCAACTTCAAATCCAAGGGGGCAACAATAGTTTCAGAAGATTGCAGGTTCTGTCATCTCAGCAGTCTTTGGGAAATGACACATAACGAGCTACATTTGTTTCTTCAGGAATTTGTCTGTATTGCTAGTCTAGGGCCTTGCCTACCATCTACCCTTATTATATTTACATTACATTTAAAAATTAAGATATCTAAAATAGACAGCAACAAAAATTTAGTCTTGAGTGTGCCTCATTTCCTGATCTTCCAAACCCCTAATGATCGCAGGTGATGAGCTACCCTGGGGACACGCACTTTTTAACAGGAAAAACAAGAAAGACATCGGCATCTTGCTCCAACTTGTACCCTGAACAAACAGAAAGTAAAAAAAAAAACGTGTGTGTAAAAGGCCAGTGTATAAATTAGTGCCTGGAGCGCCTTGAATTTGTGGCAGAGCTTCTCTTAAGGGAATGGCTTTACTATTTACTTTAATATACAATAAAGAAAGAGAATGATGACAAGCCAGTATTACATGGTATACCCGGTATGCAACTGCACAAAGTCAACAGCGTCTAGCTTTTCACATTCCTTTTTTTTTTTTTTTTTTTTTTTTTCCCACTCAGTCCGGCACAAATATGATTATCTTATTTCCCTTGGCTTAGATTTCATGTCTTTAAAACATCTTTGATTTCTTGAACCCACTCCCTATCACTATGATTTTCTTTCCATATATTTTTCCTCCTAATAAACAGTAGACTGAGCATCATATTTTGTTTTGTATCAGGCTTCAATTAAAGCCATGGGTGTATTAGCACTATAGAAAATGGCATAAATTCAACATTCAAAGCCAGTGACTAATTTCTACTTCAGTAACTTATACAAAACTCAGGGTGAAGCTAAAATTAACATTCCCGCATCCTGGACTTGAACACCCTTTCTTCTCTGCCTCCTCATAGCTGCTTCACACTCATATTTTGTTACTGATTATAATGTTGCATTTACTTCGATCCTTTACTGCAGAGGTTCCCCTAATATTTCAGAAAGTGTACACCAGGTTCACCACTCGTTTACAATGACTTACTCTTATATTTGCCAAAAAAGCATTAATTTTATGGTAAAGTGATGACCCAAGGTAAAATAATTTCCTCCCCCCAAAGCAGGTGAGGAACAGGGAATGAACTGGCCAAGCAATGACTGCATGGAAAGGTTTGGTCCAACTGCTCTCTGTAGTAGGTAGCACTGGAGTGAAGCAGAAAATAGGCCCATAAAGGCCAGAGGAACCTCTTGACCACAAGTGCCTCACACCAAGAAGAACATGGATGGACTGCTTCTCTTCTCCTGAGCTGAATGATAGCTCGGCTACTCCTGGCCCCTCCTGTGCCAGAAGTGTTTGTCCTCACAAGCAACCGTGGTTTATCTGAAGTTCAAGAGGGCAACTGTGTAAAACACTCATTAAAATGCAATGTTATAATTAGTAACACAATGTAACTATCAGAAAGATAAAAGAAGGCTGAGAAATAAGAGCAATTTATATGGTTAAATACAGGAAGGAAAAAATAACCTCTGTTCTTCATCAGAAACACTAAACAGAGATTTTGCAAAGTGTGGAAGAAGAGTATGCTCTTGACACCGTAACAAGAACGTAAATCTTAGATAAGTGAAATGTAATTACCCAAGCTGGAATTTGGGGAAAACACCAAGGTTAATTTGCAAAAAAGTAACTTAAGATCTTTAATAGCCATTAGTGCTCAGGATTCTTATTTTATATTTCAGCTGAAATAAACTCTTATAAATGTAAAAAGGATCTTCAGTTTTCCCTCTCTGTTAAAAAAAAACCAAAAAAACCCACCAATAATATTTGAAAAAAAACCCACCAAAACCAAAACAAACAGTTCATCATTATTAAATAGTTCCAATATTTTTCCAGTATATGTTCCTTGTTCCATCCACCTGCAAACATTTTTCATTATTTTTTTAAGAGTTGTTCATTAAAGGTAGTTATTGCTACTCTAAAGTAAACGCCAGCTGGGAACATGATATAGCTAGTTCTTAGTAATGTAAGACATTATTCAGCCATTCCCATCTATGTGCTGCTAACTAAACAATCTCCATCTGAGCGGGCTAATGCATGAAAATGTAGAGACTAAGCAGTCCCTGGGCATGGCTAGTGTGTATTCCAGGGCAGGAGGAAAATGAGAGGCAGCACGGTTTTCAAAGAATGTAATCACATGAGAAAGTTATCACTGAATGTATTAGTCTAAATCAATTGTATTGGGATAGTTGAAAAAACGTCAGAAAAGGTGACAGTGTTGTCCCAGTATCAGTCAGTTGCTCTTTAGGAAATGACCCTCTGGGGTTTTCAAAAGCTCTGATGATCCAGAATCGTCAAAGCTTTTTATGTTCCTGTGTCTCGCCGATATTTAAAATATATATATATATATATACAAATTTTTAATTATTGTTTTTAAAAATCAGTTTAAATGCCTTAATAGTCCCAGATATGGATCAATGTAATCTCAAATACAGTGGCTTCTTACCAAGGAAGAACATTGCTATCCTATTTATTAGAAATTAGCTACTAAGTGTATATGAGGTTCAGGATTTTAGAGTTATTCTACTTTCTGGGAGTTTTGATTGTTGACTTTAAAAGGAGTGAAGTCAAACCACTGATATGTATGTCTGAAAAGCTTAACTTTAGTGAATAAACCTACTAACCAAGCATAGCAGATTTCATTTGGGAACCCTTTTACCAGTGAGAGCAATCGGGACGTTGAAAGCTATGTTCCCCATCCATTCAACTTTCTTATTTCTTTCAAAAAGGAAGCTTATACTTCTGTACTCTCCAAAAATATTTCTTTTTTAAAGAATGCTGTCTTCTTTAAAAGCCGAATAGGAACAATTCAGCAAATGAATGTATACTGCTTAGTTTTTAATATCTTTGTATCTAATGAACTTGGGGAGGTGTTTACAGTTCCATGCTACTTGTGTACAGTATGTGGGAAAATGGTTCCTCCTCCCCCCAAAAAGCATTACTGTGGGCTTTAATTGCTGCCTCTTTATTTAGTAAGGTAAATATATGTATTTCTGTTTGCATTCATATTTCAGCATGCTACTCCTTTAGGATAAAGTGGTTTGTGTCCAGAACATAGAGCTTTTTCTTATGCAAACATCTGAGGGCCATCAGCTTGTTCTGGACAGTTGTTGCTTTATGCTGCTGGGTTAGAAATACAAAGTGACAAGTGACTTTATTTTTCTTTTTCCTTCATTCTTTCCCCTTGAGAAATGTTTTTCAGTTTTCAAACTGTTCTTTTCCACTTTCTTAAAGTTAATGAGAACTGCATTTATAACTACTGACAATGGAAATATCCTGGTGAAGACTATCAATGACATAAAAGAATCATTTTCTAGCCCAGCAATAAGTAAATGTCAGTCCAAAAGAAGGTCTGCATAGAGAAACAAAGATGAATGTACTTCTATCTAGACAGGAGGCAAAAATCCTCATACAGCTTTTGAATAGTACTAACTCAAAAGATGTGCACATCTGGGACATAACTTGAGGTTCACCCTGAATTTAGCAAAAATTATCTAAAGCCTTACAAAAATAAATAGTATTCCTTGGTATATCGGTCTGGGAGAAGCTGAAATCCCCTTTTTGCATGACTACAGCAAATTGGTTCGAACTATTTTTTTTTTTTTTTTAACTCTGTCACCACTTATGAAAAAGTACAGCCACAAGAGCCTAGTAAGATGAAAAAGTCTTAGGTTGAACTGAGTCAAACCTGGAAGATATGTTACTTTCAGTGGTGTTTATATACTGAGTTAGAAGCTGAGGTGCCAAAACCCCTTACAATTTTAAATATTGCAAATATGTAATTTTAATGAGTTTTTGGGCTATATTTGTTTAAATTTTAATAATGTGGTGTTAAATATAGAATTTTTTTCTTGATTGATTGACCTTTAGATCTGTTGATAACTCGGAAGCAAGATAGGGGTGGTTGTTTTTTTCATCCCCTCTTTGATTTATATTGATTTATCAGAACTCACTAGAGACTGAAAGACAAGAAAATGAAGATAAGGTTAAAGAAAGGTTAAGCATAGCATCAAAGACCTTTTCACAAGCAAAAAGGTTTTTACGTGCTTCAAAATCTCAGCTGCATACCCTGTACATAATAATCACTATAATTAAGTGATTGTCTCCCCTTTAAAAAAAAGTTGAAAATGACATAGAGGAATGATAAATCGTTAATTAATGATATGCTGTTCTGTTTCACTTCTGATTACACCTCCTGCTGGGCACACTGGTCTATTTGCTTCTAATCTCTGCTGTGAATTCATTCAATTCCACGCCTTTCCGCTATCATGTTTTCACCCTTCCTGACTTTCATGACTACCATATGGTACAGAGCCACTGTAGGTTCAATTGATAATTTCATGGTGTCAGTGTTCTGGGGAAAAGATACCAGTGATACCCAATAGGCACGCTTGGACATGGTTGTCCCACCATGGAAATATCTAAAATTGCCATGAAAATGATAAACTTGTTCCTAAAGGATGTTTTAAAATGAGGATATGGTAGAGTTCATCATGACCATGAAAAATTTATTACCTTGGCTTAATGAAAGAGTTATTTTATCCTCAAACTTGTCTTTTTCACAGAAGACCTATTTTAGATGGGTAGCTTAAAAACAGCTGTTGGAAGGAATAATACTTTTTAATTCCATATTAAAAGTATAGTGTAGGGTATCTCATTTCACATACAGGTGTAAAAGGGCACAGTCCTAAAAAATGCATTTTTAGCGACTTGAATTCAGAGTAATTTCATGGACAATGCTACATTAATGCCAGAAAGATGTGTGTTGTTTTTTCGTCCCTGGTTGTTTTCTGTGGGTCTGATTGCTATGTACTTATTATTATTATTCTCTTTACCAGTTGGCAGATATTTAACGTCATAGAATCATGACCTGGTCCTTTGAATTTAGCCTGTCTCTCTCTCTACCTCCTCCGTGATACTTCTAGCAGGCTGAGGAGGGGCACACTGGGACTCTAATATTAAGAGTTTCACCTCCAGCCAGTCTACGTATGCGCCATTTATGGGCTGAAGTATCACAGGTCAATTTTTAATTCACTTGTTCACCCTGATATGCATGGGGTCAGGGTAGCAGGGAATGATCTCATTTATTCTCTCCCTTAACTGTTGCCCTTTGCCAGCATCACAGTTACAAAGGTGGCAAGAGGAGAAAGGCATGTTCTGTCTTTCCTGTAGCATATACTGTTTTCTGAGGATTTGCTTGCTAAAAAAGAAACAAACGAACAAAACAAAACAAAACAAAACAAAAAACCACCAAAACCAACCAAAAGACAGTTTCTATATGAAAATTCAAGGGACTTGATGACTTTCTGAACCATGAGTGAATGAGCTGGACTCTCCAATTCCCAACACAGAGTCACAAAAACACAGGAGGTTGGGAGGAATCTCTGGAGGTCGCCAGTCCAAACTCCTGTTCAAAACAGTGTAACTTCACAGTTAGGTAGGTTTTTCGGGGGTTACATACTAATATCTGCCAGGGATAGGTGTAAAAGCTGTCACTGTTCCAGCCTAAGAATCCAAACATATTTTTGAAAAGGGGCTGCACTAGCAGTCGGGAGATACAACTCATTTGAGAGAGGTTGCAGTTAAGCTCTGCAGTGAGAAAGTGGGTCTAATCATATATTTTCAATGACAATACATTGCATATGGCCTATTGCTTTGCAATTTTCTCATTATCCCTATTAGCGTAATATAAACTTAGGACTGACAGCTTTCTCTGACTTACCATGACTGGAAAATTGAGAAACGTTGCTTACAATTACATCTTCCCACAGATGGAGAACTGTACTCTGGCACAGCGGCAGACTTCATGGGCAGGGACTTTGCCATTTTCCGAACTCTGGGGCATCATCATCCAATCAGAACAGAGCAGCATGACTCCCGGTGGCTAAATGGTATGTAAAATGTACATTTATCCCGTTACGTTCATCTAGTCATTAAAGACTAGCACACAGCTTCATTCCAGCAACATCTGTGACATATACACCCCTCTTTTATTTGGAGCAGAATTTTGTCTTAAACCAGTTAAACTAATCAAAAGTGATTTATAAAGAAGCATTTTTGGCTTAATTACATTGAGATTTGTGGAGTGTGATTAAATTTAAAACATATACAGACACTACGGCTAATGCAGTTATGCCACAGGAGCAGATTGCTGTAGGGTGCAAGTTGGACAGAAGCTCGAGGCTTGTGGAGGCATCAGCCACATGTCAAAACAAAGTAGCTGCAGAGCCTTGGGCAGGACCGTGCCTTGTACAGGCTTTACTTTTTGACTAGTTGGAAGGCAATCTGACACTGGCCACCAAAGTCCAGCAGAAAGTGAAACAGCAGAGCCTCCTGAGCAGGCCAGACTTGTCAATAGTTTGGAAAAAGTGAAAGGGGTCCTGGGCATTCCAAACTATTGGATTTCAAAATATTCAATAGTTTAACAAGGCACAATAGCTTCTGGTTTTGTATGGATATTACTGATCAGGCCTGTAGTTGTTTGTGTCTATGGGGAGAGAGGGGTAGTTTCAGAGAAAATCTGGTTTTGGCTTCATATACCAAAATACTTTAAAATGCATCTGAGTACTCTATCCAAGTTCTACTGAAGTCAAAATTCCAATAGCTTAAATGGAATTACGCTTGGCTTTAGCTATACAAGGATATGAACATTTTTGAAATGAGAATTCATCGTCTGAAAAAGCTGACATTGGATTTAAGTGAGCCAGTAATACTAACGGTAGTTACTCTGGGTTAATTTATATTTTAATTTTTGAAGAGATGACTAGCCACTTCTGCTGTACACACTGCTGGCATCTGCACTCCTGGTTTTGAATTCACAAAGTATTTTATTCTTAGATATTTTTCACTCCTAGCCACATTATTTATATCTGTGCTGAGGTCCAGGTTTTCTTATGTGGTTTTGCAATTTAGGGCAAACTGTTCACACAAATTTTTAATGTGTAAGAGCAGACTGTGTTTTAACAACACGGTTTCTTATTAGCTACAGTCAGGAACTTCTAGTATCATACTCGTTATCATATTAGCTATATATACAATCCATAACAAAACCAATCCCTGACTCATAATTAAAACCACGAAGTGCTGTTGCAGGTGGGATAAACAACTCATATGCATTGGATATATGTATCAGATAAACACGTATATGACACGTTGTATGAATGTGATTTTTGTACTGTTATATTTAGTTTTGTCATAATTCATGTGGACTACTGTGAGGACAGATTCAGGTCTATCACATTTCACTTCTGCAGTCCATGCTTGCCCAGTAACCCAGAAATATTGTTCATTGGTTTATTTTATTATAATAAAAGACAAGATTTCTGGACTTCAGGAGAAAGTAAAATACAAGGGTTGCAGACATATCCATCTATCTTAGTACCTGGTAGAGTAATAACATGTTAAAGATAACACCCGCTTTTGTTATGATAGTCATGATGACATAAAGTCCAATCATGCAAGCAAAATCTGCTTTTGTGCAGTAGATTTGCACAATGACAGCTGAGTCAGGAGGATTTATGCAGTGGGAAAGCACAGCCATTGTCCACAGCCCCTGTACTTCATCGCTGAAAATGTGTCATTCCTTTGTGGATTCGGTTATCAGTCTTTCAGCGCTAAATGTGAGAACTGCTTTTCCCAAATTAGCACTAAGGTTATGTCTGACAGGGTGCAGAAACCACAACTGCTTTGTGCTCAAGATGGGGAGGAGAAGACAGTTGCACAGAAAAAGCTGATGAACCTCAAGATCTCTAGAATTCAAGTGTTGTCCAAAATGAGCATAAAAGTAGAAAGGCAGCATTTACCGTAGCACAGGGTGAAGATGATTATCAACTCTCAGTGTAGTTCTTACACTATATTCCTGTATGAAGTTTCAAGCTAATTTTAAAAAAAAAGGAGGAATCAAACTGAGGCCTTTAGAAATGATTCTCGTAACTGTCTATAATTTAATAAAGAATGATCCTTAAGTACATTTTTGAAATCTATCTCTCCATTGCGACTTAATAAGTTTACATTCCTAATATGGAAAATTTGGCTTAAAATCTGCACTGCAACGTTCCTATTACAGTTTCTAAGACTTTACTGTTAATTTCCCTGTGATAAGGTCCTGGCAGCCTTTCCACACAGTACTCCTAATTTCTGCATCTAACTGGGAAATCCAAAAATGATAATGGTTTGTGTTTGAAACTCTACAGGCATGCTAGTCCTTTTATTATTTTTTTTGTCTTTTGTAATTTTTCTCTTTTAAATATAATTATAAAAGAAGCTTTGTGTTTGCACGTATTTAATGTAGATATACTTTTAAAGAAATAAGCTCTCATTGAAGGATGAGGTGTATTCTACCTTCTTAAATATCTGTATAGACTAGTTTTGAGCCTTAAGTTGGCAGACCTTTATACGATTTTTAGTAAAGACGTGGATTGCTATGTAGTGGTGGGTTTGCTTTTTTAGTTCCTTTCTACAGCGTGCTTAGCCTCAGGTTAAAAACCACTATTCTAATGGACATATACTAAAAGCTGGATAAGAACAGCAGTTCTCGTCAAAGTTACAAAGAGAAGCCCTCATCCCCGTGGAATTTAATAGCTATGCAGTGAGGCATCCAGTCCTTGCTAATATTTACTTCCTTCAGAGCAGGAACTTGAACTTGCTTTTCCCATACTAAAGCTGAGGTCAGAGTGGACAGGGTGCATAAAACACAGCTGTTTGGTACCAAAAATGGAGAGAAGAAGACATTAAGAACTTGCAAAGTTTTCGCAGAATTTAAATATCATCCTGAACTGGTGTAAAAGTAGGACAACATTGCACAGAGTGATTAAGGTTTTTGGATTTAACTATGACCAGAGAGTTCCTACGCACAGTCACTTTTGGGAGATGCTCCACCTTTCATAAGAAGTTAAATGTTGCTGGGAAGAGAGCTTTGAACTGTGCCCGGCCCAAGGGAAGGTGCTGATTAGCAGCTCTCAAAGACTTTTTAAGTCTTTTAAAGATATTAAATAATCACAGGCTTCTAAAGACATTTAGTTTTGTATAAATAATTAAACAGTCACCAAGCCAAATAAAGCAAGGGAGACCGATTCTATAGCCATGCAGTCTGGGCATTCATCTAGAAGTCAGGGAACCATACATCAGTCATTGTAGTAGTCTATATTTAATTATTGATAAAGAGTTGGCCAGATGTGACATGAACGCATTTGCAAAAACACAGAAAAATGCATTGTTGCTGAGGGAAGTCATCTTGAATACAAAAAGCCGCAGTTCAGTGCCCCAGACTGAATCATGTACTTTGTTATAAGCCATGTACGTGCTCACCCTGGACGTTATTGGCTCCTCTGGTCAGTGCATGGAATTTCTCTGCACAAAAAACTTTGACAGTCTTAGTTGGTCCCAGTGAGTGTCAAGAATAGTTTTGAACTCTCAGAAGAAAACAAACTTCTGAAATTGAAGAAACATCTCCTGTCCAGCTTTACCATAAGGAGCAACAGCTTTGATGTTACATGTATATGTTACAGAGTTTTGCCTATAGGCAAAAAACATCTTTTCCTTTAAATGTACCATTGCTTCTTATAGTTCAGAGCCATCAGAAGCTCGTGTTATTTCAAGAAAGCGTTAATCAGTTCCTACTTCTGCAAACTGCCTCAGCAATAAAAAGAGATGAGTAGGAGGCTTGAGCAGGTCGGAGCAGCTTCCCCTGGTACCAGGGAGTTCCCCAGTGACCTACACGCAGTGTTTGCTGTACACCATCCACGGCAGCGTTCATGCAAGGGCTGAGGGCATGGCTTGAGGCAAGAAGGCAGAAATGGCAGTGCAGTGTACCAAAGCAAATGCTAAGCAACGCAAAAGCAAAATACTGAAGGCCGTTTTCAAGCTGGAGATTAGGGGAGTGGAAGGAAAGCTTGGAGACACTCGCATCTTTCCTGACTTGAGCACGGGGGATCTGGCCTTAAATTGTTAACATTTTGTAAAATGAATAACCATAAACATTTATTTTAAAAGCAAAACAGAGTTGGGCTGTAGAAGATTTGAAAGGAAATGAAATCACAAAAAGCGCATTAAGATAGTAGTATAAATCTGGTTTGCACCCCAGAAAAGTGAGGGAGTGGTGGCCTCGCTCACCCCTTTTACTAGACCTGGGGTTAAGAGAGACTGTCAGTCTGGATTTCCAGCCTTGCCTTGGAATTTCCTTGCTTTTTATGAGTTTAAACCAGCTCTATGATATTATTTTAGCATACTTTCCATGGCTTAATTTTTAAAGTGGGGTAGTAGCTGTGCTTAGTCCCCTGGGGTTATTGTCCTTGGTAATCCTTACTTTACGGTTACATAAACAGCTGAGAATTATAGAAGCTGAGCGACTGTTCAATAAAAAAGAAAATGCCCTCTTAAATTTCACAGGCTCCAAGGCACAAAACATGGACTTGATACTCTCCTGGCATTCATACAGAACTTTAGACATCACTTTATGTTGTTTCCGCTTATGGCAGTTTGTAGGATGATCCAGCACCGGCAACATACACACGTAATTTTGAATATATGTGTATTGCACAGTAGAGGAGTGTATTGCAAGAGAAAGACAAGATTACAGCTAGTTTATAGGATTTTTACCTCTCTAATAAAATGTATGAAATGTCTCAAGTTGTTTAGAAATGAATATTTGTTCTCTTGCAACTACTTTTGCTGAGATTTGGATGTGTTCATTCACTGCATCCTTGAATCTATAATTCGTCTTTGGTCACCCACACTGAACCCTTGGTCACCCACACTGAACCCTTTTCCCACTGATACATGCCCACTGATGCCCCCTCTTCTGTGCCACTCGCTCGCCCCTAAATGCCTTCCTAGTTTCCCACTTTCTGGCTCACCTGCTATGCGTTCCCAATGCAGACACACAGAAGGCACTAAAATACATGTCACCAAAGGTAAGCAGATGTGGAAAATGGCTGATCTGCCATCACAGACAGGACCCAACCATCCTGGTACCTGGTTATTTCATGAAGTACATCTGATATGTTCCTGGAGAAAGAAGGTGATGGATGCTACAAATAAAACCAATCTCCAGCAAAGGAAAGAACTAATTAAATAAAGGGCATTTTAAATAAGCAGGGTATGAACTGCATATGAATATATTTAGTCGTCAAATTAGAAGTCTTAAACCATGGGGGGAATGAAATTAGAAAAAGCTGCCCAATATAAGTAGTCAGTGAGGCAGCTTAGCTGGTTTTAAGAGGAACTTAAATAACATTTTGTGTGTTGTCATATAGCACGCTTGCCTGACATTGCAAGGGACTGCAGTGAGTAGACTAAGAAGTGTCTCCCAGGTCTGTGTTCCCATAAGTTTACAAGGGCATATTTAAACAATCTTACCAGTGAAAACAGTGAGTGGATTTTTGTGTGTGTGGAGGTTTTTTGTTGTTCTATTGGTGTTTTTTTCTTTTTTTTTTTTTTCCCCGCAAGATTCTCTTGCATTTAAAATATGCATTTCTGTATTTGAAACAAATTAGTCAGCTGATACCTCCTATCATGCAGGCTGTAGTGTGGACCAAGTTCTGCACTTTCCCACCACTGCTTATACAGGCATGAACAACTCCGACCCTTGCAGGAGCAAAACATGTCCATATATGCAAGTCTCATTTCTTACTCAATACACCCTCCCACCCCCATTCCCATTATCTTCATTGCTAAGAATAGTAATAAATAATTTCACAGTGATAAATTCTATGTGTGACAAATGCTAATGTCACCTAACACAGTGCTAGGAAGTACTCAGAAACTATGGTGACGGTGGCATAATAATGTGAACAGAATGGAATACAAACTCAATTTACAGGGTGGGGTTTTTTTTTGTTTTCTCCCTTAAATCTGTAGATCCAAATTTGAGAGACTGAATATGAATTTTAAATTGTTTTTCTCATTGCAACCTAACAAGTCTTTTCTCTATACATTTTATTACAACCCGTTCTTTTTCTTTTGGAAGAAATTTCTGAAATCACAAAATAATCACTTCTTTCTTAATGTTATTAATTGACGTTTATACTGTCACTGGCCTGAAATGGTTTACAACTCAGGAAGCCATAGGTCCAGCTGAATACTTGATCAGAAGCTACTCATGTATTTGAATCAGTTGACTCATCTTGTCTGATAACTGCTCCCTGTATCTTTCTACAAAGTCAGAGAAGCATTTGATTAAGAAATCAAACACCAAGTAGCAGTAGAGACTGTGCTTTACAGTTCCTCCGGATGTGAGGAAGATCATGAAGAGGGTGGGTAAAGACACCCAGAAAAATTATAATCTCACATCAAGTGACCTGAATGAAATTATTTTAAATCCTTCTAGGAAATAAATCTTCTTTCTCTCTCCCTCCCCCGTCCTACTCTAGGATTAGGTCATTTTCTTCATTAAATTTCAGTGATGTGGATGATACTTTGTTGTGTTTAGGCATGAAAAATTGGTAAAAGTAGCCAAAAGATAAGTTTTGAGGCTGGAGTGGAACAAGTGGGTAGGAAAGATGAAGCAGAAGAGGACATTCCCCTGGTTTGACTGCACATTTTCAAGACTTCCTGATACTCCAGAGAATATGACCTGGGGCAACAAGACTTGCATCAGTAAATGTATCGGTCCGAGCTATAGCCACAATATGCTTGGGGATCTTAGGATACAAATTAGTCCAGGAACACATGACTTAGAGCATATATATTACATGGTTAACCGTGGGTTCATTTATGGGTTTTAGCTTGATCAGCCTTATTATCCACACCAAAAAATAATAGCTGGGAGTGTAGATTGGAAGCCATGCTTTGCTGCAACTCATGCTGTGACTCTCTTTATAGACCATATAAGATGAAAAAGAATGGGGGAGCTCAGAGTTCAATGCTTTGTGCACTGTTTCCACTGGAGACCAGAGGAGTTTGCTGCATGTAGTACAGTTTTAGGAAAGAAGTTCATAGCTCTCAAAACAAGCACTGTGGGATATGACCCCAGTCCCAAACAGATCAGTGCGTAATGTCTCTCTAAACACAGACTTGGCTGTGATTGCCAGCTCGGGGATCTGTGCTCACTCACATACACTGAATTGATCTATTGATGATATGCCTTAGAATTTAGGGGGTTTATGTCAGTGATGAATAGGACTTAGTAAGTCCTGATGAGCCTCATGTCAGGGTGAGACCTGAGAGTGTAGCCCTTCACATCACCTATGCGCTGCCTTTTCTGGGGAGGAAATTGGACAAATGAGGCAGAACAAGCTCTGACTAGATGCTAGATGGGGATAAATCAGTGCACCTGGCTGTACGGGGCAAACTGGATGATCTTGCATGGGTGTTCGAAATCAAATTTGATGACCCAGGTGAGTTGCTTTTTATAGACATAGCTTTAGATGAACAAATCTGAGTCTCATCTGCCACCTCCGGCAGTGTAAAAACCCAGCTGCATGAGTACACTCCAGGAGTCACACTCGATCCTGGATGTCTCCGGCTCTGCACCCTTTTCATACTGAATAATAAGCACCAACAATTCTCTGATTACCAGTAATCCCAGTGATATTCTATGTTCTCTAGAAAGCGCTTGCTTTTTTTTTTTTTTTTTTTTTAACTAAGAAGGACAGTTTTTTTTATGTGCATTTATTTCAATGGAAATGGATAACTGAAGTTGGCAATGGACAGCTTTGTAAAGTGATGGTCTGTTCGCATAAGGAAGGTCACAAACAGTATATAACTCAAGCAGTGATAGCTGTGGCGATGATCTCTACTAGAAAGCTTTGTGTAATACTTTCAGTTAATATATGATTAAAAGGACCTTTTCTATCTATACATATAGGTATAAATATAAACACATTACCTACATGCATGAGTTCATAGGAAGCCTCTCCTCTTGCCCTGGAGATTAATTTCAATAGAGAAAAAAAGGTAATTTGTCCAGGACAGGTGTAGTGTTCAGGTTCTAGGACTGCACTTTTCTTTGCTTTTGGTGTAGGCCCCACTTTAAATTACACAACATGGCTTTCTTTGTAATTATTATTTTTTGCAAAGATCCAAATCAGCTTAAAGAAGAGGAAAGTTCAGATTAGGTGGCAGGATGCCAAAACCAAAGCCTTTGTGTTATAGGCCTTGCAAATTCAAGTCGGTTTCCCATGATCTCTGAGATCTCTATGAGGGCTCATCACAGCTCTTATGCTTGAAAACCAGTGACTTTTAGCTACCAAATTATGCCTCCTCTCCTGTTCACAAAAGTAACTAACCAGTTTTTCAATGAAAGTTAAGCAGAAGTCTGCTTGTAGGGAATCACACAGCAGAATACTAATTGATTTAAACAAAGCTGGAATGGGTCTGTCACAGCCCCCTTCATTGGGATATGACATACCTCTGAATCTTTGTTTAATGTTCTTGTGTTGTTTTTGTGGGTTTTTTTTCCTCTTCTGCTCCAGCCATCAATTTAATGAGTGTTGACCCTGTCAATACCAATTTCCTCTTCTCAGGCCACCACGTTCAGAGTTTGGTGGGCATTCAATAGAGATTTACTGTTGACTGGGTAATTTGAGTTCATGTGTGTGGTGAAAAATTAGTGAGGAGAATTACCCAGAAAAGTGGATGCCATGACAATGCATGTCACCATGGTGTGACCAGCTCTGCTGACATAGGTTTCAAAAGCTCTCCCCCTGTGAAAATGGGGCCTGTTTGCAAATTAATTAGTTTCTGGCAGCAGCTTGATTGTTGACCCAAAGTTTGTAGAGTGGAAAAACAATCAGATTAGTGTGTTCAATATAAAGGCCCAGCGCAGCGCTCGAGTGCAGTTTGCCAAACTGTTGAAGCCGTGAATGGAGTGAAACAAATTCTTTTTTGAGAAGCCAAGGCAAAGGTTAAGTGTGATGTGACTAGAGCACCCTGGCCGCGGGGCAGCGGGGGGAGAATTAGAGGTTTCAGCCACACAAAAATAGAGAGTGCTGAGCGAGTGGCATTGAATTTAATGAAATTCACAGCTTCAGACGCAAAAGTGTTTGGCAATGTTTTAGTCTTGTGTTAAAGGGAGAAATAAGATGGCTTTGTTTTAAGAAGTTTTCTTTGTACAGTCACGTGGGATACCAGGGACTGAGCCTCTAAAGGGTATTAGAGACACTTCCTGAGCCTCCATGCTGTTTCTAAGCACCTGCAGATTTTGAGGTTTGTACCAGTTCCTCCCCCTCCCCACCACACACTAACTCCCTTTATCTCTAATGATTCAATCCAAGCCTCCCATTCATCACCTCTAACATTTGGGCAGGTTTCTTCTTTTAAAGAATGCTGGTGCCGTGACTCATGGATAAACATACTAGAAATCAACCCTTGCAAATAGATAGACTAGCTAAAACTTGTTATTCAGGTACTGAGACAAAAGTTAGGTACTAGAAAATACCACAGGCCAGATCTTTAGCTGATAATAAATGAGAATATCCCCAATGCAGCCAAGAAAGATCTACTGATTTCTACTTGCTGCAGTGCTCAGCTCATTTCATTAATATGCTTTATTTGTTCAATGGCTATTTTATATACAAATCCACCCTTCATCATCCATTTGTGGCATTCACTGTTATTTATTCCATTAGACTGTTTATTTCTTTTACATCAAACAACGCTGATGCATTTTTTAATTATTATCTTCCCAGTATGACAAATACAAAGAAGGAAAATGCCAACAAATGTGGAGGAGACCATGTTCATGGGCAGTTGGTGTAGTCTTCTCTTGAACCAGTGGCTTGGCTCTATTGGCCTGGATCAGAATACCTGACAGAACCAGGGGAATGGGAGGACAGAGCAGCTGACCTTAAAATATGAGGGGCTCCATCACCATGTAGCCACAACCCCATCAAGTAACAGAGATGCCCAGCGTACCCAGCAGAGTTAATGATGTGAGGATACAGTCCCTTAGTCTGTTCCCACTTCTTTCCCCCATTCCATAAAATTACAACTGTTAGTCTGCAACCTATACAAACTTTGTGATTTGTTCTTGGTAATAGGGCTGAACCTACATCCCCCCTTACACTAACATTCCTGAACCATGAATTGCTTGTCCCAAAAGGCATTCAGTGTTGCTTGCAATTAACACAACTAGTTGCTCAAAGCCGGCACCTGATGTGGCACGTAGCCAGCTGAAAACATAATTGGCTCCTTCGATGGAGAAACATCCACTTCAGAATGGAGTTTGTGA
The DNA here is from genome assembly GCF_000708025.1 of Charadrius vociferus. Classification (NCBI taxonomy): domain Eukaryota; kingdom Metazoa; phylum Chordata; class Aves; order Charadriiformes; family Charadriidae; genus Charadrius; species Charadrius vociferus. The sequence goes on along the minus strand of NW_009647856.1, from coordinate 4,125,432 downwards.
TGATGGAATTATTAGTTCAAAGTAAGACAGGTATGTGAATACCTGGTCTATACATTAAAAACTCAGCTAGCGCTAGACACAAGTGAATTAACTTGCAGACTCAAAGCCTCCCTTTTGCTCTGTCTCCATAACTTCCCCTTCTCTTTGTTCATGAAATCAAATAGTGTAAATTCCAGTCTGAATGCTTGTAAGGCTAAGTAATTGCTTTTGTTCTTTGGGTTATTTAATTACAAATCTCAGTAGATGACAGGTCCTCTGCACTAAAGGAAGACATCACATTTGCACAGTTACTGAATCCCAACACAAATGTGTGTGGCAAATCAGTGACTGCAGATTTATTCATGCCCTCTGGGACCTGCACTGCCTTTTCAGCTTAGCATGCAATATGATTTAAATTACAGCTTGTGCAGAGCTGTGCCTTGGGATTACACTCCATGTTTCCAACTGTTTATAGTTCAGTGAGCTTTAACCTCTGTGATTCTGAAAATTAAATAATGTCACGGCTGATATCAAACTGATGGCTGGTACTAGATTGCTAAATACTGTCTTGTATTAAAAGCCTATTTTTACAATGAAGTGGAAACATCAATGTATCTAAAACACCGATAACATATTCAGGTAGTTTGAGAGCACAATTCAAAAGCCACGCTAGCAAAGAATCGCAAAGCTAATATCAAGCTCCATTCTCAAGAATATATTCTGACTTCTGTATTTAGCAGAGTTCTGGCTGTTGGCTTTCCTAGAGCAGGACTGGGCCTAATGCAATACTCTGTGAGGAGGCAGGCACACAGAGGGTGTAAGTCAAGCAATGTGGATCGAGCATCTGTTGTAGTTAGATGCAGATTTGTTAATTCCTTGGAGATTTTATAGTTTTATTATTTCTGAAATACTATGACACATCAAATCAGGCCTTTTGTGCTGTAAGTGTAGGGTATCTTAATATCTCTTAATCTTTAAACAGAGGAGGAGTGAAAACACTTAGTCACAAAACTGTATATTTAATATGGTGTGTAATTTCCCAACAAATCATTTTTCATCCTTTTCAGGGTTTTAATCGATACACAATCTTTTAGTGATTTTTCTTCATTTAGTTCTGCAAACCCATGTTTCCAGGATAGTCACTGTTCCAGTCCCACTTGAGCCACTTCACTGGGTTCCTCCTCAGGTTCCACCAGGCAACACCTGCAAAACAAAAGGGTGAAACAAATGTCACCACTGGCATCATTCAGCCTGTAGAGCTTTATTCATGACCATGTTGTAAGGAAGACAGAACAGGAAGAGGACAAATGGGAGAGACAAACGGATACTTATTTTTCACTTGTAAAGGTAGCATGTTTGACTAAATAACAGAGAAAATAAACAAAGAAGCCCCAAATACCTTAATCACAGAATCACAGTTCTCAGATATGAGGGACAGATTTAAAAAAAAAAAAAAAAAAAAAAAAAAAAAAAAAGCTTGACAAATGGTTCATCATTTGATGCCCTTACGTTTTTACAGTGCAGTAGATCCTGAACTTCCCATTTTGCTGCATTGCCAAAATAACACTTTTTTTTTTTTTTCCCCTTGATCTTTGGAGCACCCTATATTACTTATCTCAGACTTGATGTCTAGCTTTTAGGTTGCAAAGTGGTGCCTAAAGTATCCCATCCCTTGCCACTCCATTAGATTCTGTGGGTTTATATCAACCTATCCTTGTTGAATAGCTGGCTGTTACATTTGACTTTCTAAACATGCAGATAGGTGCATCTGCATGCCATACAGTAAAAAAGACATGGTAAAGTTTATGGTAACATTTAAAATATGCCAACATATACAGGTATTCACCAGCTAATAGTTGGTAACCAGCAGCAGCGAATGCCTCAGATGATGTGACAGTTCACAGATAAATTACTATATTACTGAAATGTTGTAACATTGCTTTTAAGAACCTCAATCTCAAGAGCAGCAGTGCTGATTGAAAATTTCCATATCCAAAAAGACTGTTGAGAATAACCCACCAAAACTGAGCTCCCCACTGATACGCCTTTTTTAGTTCTTTTCCCCTCTGTTCTCAGATCCATATCACTGGTGGCTACAGGCTGAATGTTTCACATGCCAGGAAGGTGAGACGTCTTGTAGTGTTATCAGGGAAAAATCTCTCTTTCAAAGGCAAGAGTTAAACCGTAAATCTTTGAGACCCCCATGTCTTGTAGAACATCCAGCAGAATTTGATGTTCCTGAGCACTTAGGGAGACCACAAGCATACTAAGTAAATGAAGACAAGTTAGTTCCCTTTCTGATTTAGCTTTTAAAGTGACAGGCTGGCCTGTGTTTTTGTTAGATTCCTGGATTATGGAAAAGAGTATTTTTAACATATGTTTATATATATAAAAATTTCATTTCCTTTTGGTAGGTTTGTAAAGATTTCTGTTCAGGTAAGTGCAGCAAGATTTGTAGGAAGATTTTATTAGATGAGCTGGTATAAGAAGAAAACAGATAACCTTTCAGGGACAGAGCTTTTTTACAGATGATCATTCAGAAAAACATAAGAAAAGTTATTTTAAAGACTGAATTACATATTTTTCCCATCCACTCCACAGTTCTTATGAAATATTTGAAAGCATTCAGTGATAATACATTATCTGTGAATGTGGCCATATATCTGAGGATTGCTGTTTATTGATTCTTTTACTGCCATTTGAGCAAAATTCAATAGCCTTATAAATAGTAAAAAATGTTCCACTGATGTCAGTGAGATTAATCATATTTCCTGAGCTCTATGATAACATTTGACACACTGTAAAATCTGACAGTCACAGGGCACAGCTCTCCTTACTTACTTACCCACCCCTTTGGTCTGTTTCCTATTCTCTTGTTTCTCTAAAGGAAATTCCACAAAAGACAGAAAAAGCTCCATGAGAGGGAAAGGTGCAAAACCTTCCTCTGAGATATTTCACACGGACTAGTGAGTCATCAGTTTTTTTCACAAGATTGTGTAAATAGGTTGTCATTATTAATACTCAGCCCTGCTCCACGTTTGACATACTTTCAGTTTTAATTATTTTTTTTTTTGCCATACCTGTCAGTAGAAAGCATTCTATAAAAAATGTTTCACCGTTTCCCATTTATTACAGGACCTATATTTTTTACTGCATTTCATACGCTTACTACTTTCTTAATACTTTTGCTAAACTTTCTGCTAATTCCTCTCCCTTCTGTTTATGTACCACAAGCAAGTGTGCTGCAAATTCCTCCCTCACTGCTTTTAAAAAATGCTAAAATTTTGAGTCTGATATGATGTTACTCCAAGAAGGTTTTAATTCTTAAAAGTCACAGTAATTACATCAAATATTTCTGAAATGCTGTCAGTGAATTAAAAATAAAAGGAGGGTTTCCTTGTACAGAATAAAAGTACATGCCAATTAAACAGTTTGAGAAGAACAACTTTCTGACAGAGCCACACAAACGGTAATGTTGTGAGATTTTTCTATCTCAAGCAACTCTGTAGTTTTCATCACACCTGTGCAATTAAATAATTTCTCTTTCCTTTTCTTTTTTTAATAAGCAGAACTAAGTTCCCCATCATCAGTAAACTAGTACATTATTTCAGTTGGGTACAAATCCTGTTAATACCTTATGTTGACTAAAGCTAAATTAAGTTGGAATCACATATTACGCTCACATGACTACTGAAAGAGGTTGTCATAACTGATGCTATCACACTGAATACCTCAGGTTGTGCTGAGGGGTTTTGCTTCCACGTACAGATGCCTTACTGTATTTTATGTTGCTCTGCTACACTGACAGATCAGTTAAAACCGGTCATTCACCCAGTCCTTTTTTCAGTCTTTGCTGCCATCCCTCATTAATCTTACTTTAATGGATTTTGTGTCAAGTTGCTTTACACTAGCTGTAAAAGTTAATTATAACAACAAAACCTTTTTCATAGTTTGACAAAATGACCTCAGTTTTGTGGCCAAATCTAAAGGATTTAACAAAGAAATTAAATTACAGGAGATTGGATAGGTTAGGCAATTGCTACAGGAGTGTTCTCTGCTGGATCACTCCTTGGGAACTGGCTCGGGCCGACGATCATTTCCCGATGAATGAACATCCCTCACTGAGAATTGAGATGATGGCAGAGTCCTGTCCAGTTTTTTGACATGTTGTCAGGGAGGAGATTGTTTTTACAGCTACACAACCCCTTTCCACACACTTCAAATTGAACCTGGCAGTACAAAATTTGGAATTTTTCTTCCTGTTTTCAAAATAGGTGACTTTTGACACAAAGGCCGCATTTGTTCACATTGTAGGCAGGAAAAGTTAACATACGTGTGGACAAATGCTTCTGCTGGAGACAGGGTTGTGCACTGTATGGAGCTGACAGAGAAACCCTAAGAGTTTAGGTCTCGTGAGATATATGGAGGCTGAAGATACACTTGTCAAGCCACTGTTGTTCAGTTTGGAGTTTCATGCTTTTCCCAATCATGCTGCTGAAGGCTGTCCCACTTTCCCTGCAGTGGGATACGTTTGCCTTGTTAATCCCCAACTATTCCTCACACTCAGCCAGTGACTTGTCTCCTGCAACGTGCTGTGTCAGGAGTTTGGCTGATGGTGTTGCTGCAGCATGCTCTCTCTGCCCTCAGGACACTTTCTCGTACCCTCTAATTTCCATGTTGCAAAGAGGAAGAGTATTCCGCCAAGACATAATCACACATCTCTCAGCATTCTGGAAGGCCTGAGAAAATCACATTAGTGGAGAGGAACAGGTTTGGTCTCTGAGTTTTGGGTCATCTACCATAAACTTCTTGCCCATCTCCAGGGGCTTGTGCTCCACCTGTGAATCTTCAGAGCTTACACAGGCCTGTAGCATGACTCTGATTGCCGAAAGTGTATAACACCCTAAATCAAAAACATCTTCTGTCTTCAGTGCCTCCATGCTCCACTTCCTCCCCTAGTATATCACTTTTTAATGTAAAGACTGTGATACTTAGTTTTTGTCACTCATCCAGAGCTCTAAAGATGTAGGTTACACAGTTAAGGCACAGGCTTTCCAGTGTTTTTATTTCCAAGTGTCAATGTCAAAAACTTTAGATAAATTACCAAGAGAGGAAGAAACAGGCTCTTGGCTGGAACTCTCATTAGCTTTTTCTGCAGAGAGGTTAAGACGTACAGAAAATTGAGACTAAAGTGTTCCTAAATGGAGACAATATGCTGCAAGCCTTACTTTCTGTTCTGTGAAGGACACCAGTTTTCTCAGTTGCCCAATTATTCTTTCTGAGGGACAACTAAGTCAGTTTAAAATTAATTGTGTTGATAGATGTACAACACCTTAAAACACAGTCAGTGATGGAAAAGGTGTTAATTTTTGTTGTTGTTCTGTAAAGAGATAATAATCACCTCTTTTAAATTAAATAGGGTGGGTAGATCATAAGCATTGTTTTGTGAGAAATCTAATTTACGTTGAGAATTAAGCTATAATTTTACTGAACTTTTGTATTCACTTTTCTTCACCATATAATTAGTCATTACAGGGAATCAAAACTATTGTTGTCTCTTTCAAACAAAGGCGTCAGAAACTGATAATTGCATCAGAGATCAACATTTTCTTCCTTCTCCTTCCTGTGTGAGCTAAAATGTTGCTTCCAAGTAAAGTAATTCATACTGAATTACGCCTCTAAGGCAGCGGAGGATGAAGAGATGTCGGGGCAGTGGCACTGCCTGCAGATGTAAGCCTTGGCTGGCACTCAGGTGCTCATTCACACTGCTGTAGAGGTGTTAAGTACTGCAAATTAAGGTTGTACTCCCCTTCAGGTCATTTGATGCTACAGCCCTGGGGAGGTGGCCGGGTGGGCTGAGGCGCTGCGGTCCCCTCCTCGGTCCCCCCACTGCCCCGCCGGGGCTTATATACGGAATGGTTTAGGTTGGAAAGGACCTTGAAGATCATCTAGTTCCACCCCGCCCTGCCATGGGCAGGGACACCTCCCACCAGACCAGGTTGTTCAAAGCCCCATCCAGCCTGGCCTTGAACACCTCCAGAGATGAATCTTCCACAGCTTCTCTGGGCAACCTGTTTCAGTGCCTCACCACCCTCACAGTGAAAAATGTCTTCCTAATATCTAATCTAAATCTACCCTCTTCCAGTTTAAAGCCATTCCCCCTCATCCTATCACTACATGGCCTTGGAAAATGTCCCTCCCCAGCTTTCCTGTAGGCCCTCTTTGGGTACTGGAAGGGGCTATAAGGTCTCCCTGGAGCCTTCTTTTCACCAGGCTGAACAACCCCAACTCTCTCAGCCTTTCCTCATAGGAAAGGTTCTCCAGCCCTCTCATCATCTTCATGGCATACTCCAACAGGTCCATATGCATAAGAACATGCATTCGCAGTAACACCTTAAGTTAAAAATAGTATCTGTTGAAACTCTTACCATGTCTTACGAATTATAACTTTCAAGAAGTTTCCACAAATATACCTTAGTATATTATTAACACTCCATACTGCACTTGCCCTTCTTTGCTTTTGCGCCAGCTATAAATCTGTAATTCCTTAAAAAAAACCCTCCACTTAATTCAGATGTAAGGTCTCTCTCAACCAGAATGCTCCATAGGTGACACTCAAGCTCAAAGCACTGAAAAGCCACAGCGACTAGATGTATATGAAAGAGTAGCACTGAGATGTGGAGGAATTTACACATATGAAAGCATTGTGCTGCTTTTTTTTTAATGTGTGTTTTTTTTGTTTGTTATGCTGCTGTTGCATCCATGTATTGAAATGGTGGAAGAGTGAGATGTTAACATTATTTTAACACCTTGAAAATATGTAATCTCTTTATGACACAAAAAAATTCCCACAAGTCATCAATGAAACAGAACAGATTCTGCAGGCGAAGACTTTTCTTTCTTAATTCTGAAAAGAATTTTGAATCAGGAAAAAAAAAAAAAAAGAAGAATATGTATGCAATTGAAATTACAAGAAGTCTTAGCTAAACATTAAACTTATTAGCCCATATTATAACCTGACTATGTCACCAAAATTTCTTTTACTAGTCTTTGAAGAATTAAAAAAAAAACAAAACAGGCTATGACTTCTAAGAAGGAGAAACAAACTGTCATAGCTAACACTATTTTAAGATCATCATTCCTCAGCATCAGTCTGGCTTGATTCAAAGACAAACTTGATAAAGTTCATCTGTCTATAAAACTCTTTCTGATGAGAATTTCCAGTGCGACATCAATGAGGGACTATAGGGCTTCTTACCTTGTGATAGCTGCTAACACCACAATCATGCATGGCCTGCATGTCACACATCCACCTCCGCCTACCCATGGCTTTGAAAACAGTGTCTTTAAATCACATCTCTACTCTGTGGTCTGTCCCTGGGTCTTCCTTCCATGTCAGCATCTGACAATAAGTTGCCACACAAGCCTCATATTATGTCCATAATAGCCATTAGCTCCATAATAATCCCTTGTGCAAAGAGCATTCCCACCTTGAGGATGTGGTCTGATGCCATCCGTGTTGCTGAGAAGCTTCACTGCAAGCGGTGAATCCATGAGAGCTCCGCTGTGTTTGCCTGAGTCATCAGCAACAAGAGGGATGTGAAAGCTGAAGAATTAAAATGAAGGGACTTTGGAAGAATACCACTAAAAGCTTTGGCGTTTTGTAAACTATATTTGAGTGTGTAAAACCACAAACCAACTTAGCTCTCTCATCACCATATATTAAAAGCTTTGTCCTCTGGTGACCTTGACGAGCGTGCCCGTGGCAGACAGCTCTGCTGTGCACATTTGTGACTGGTGCTGCAAGTCCCCCTCTCTGAGGGTAGCAAAGCTCACTGGGATTGCAAATTCAGAGTTTCTGAGGACAGTGCTCGGCTCTCTGCGCTGGGTCTCAGTGGATGGGCACTGTATGTAGTTATGAAGTCCTGAGTAGCTGTCTATTTTTGTTGTTGTTAAATTTTTAATTTCAGCTTCCCTAGTCTTGTTCCTCTCCTCAGGGCCCCAGTCACCCTCCAGTACTTTTCATTAAATTATAGCAATTGCAGTTTTACTGAGCGTAAAATTTCCCTAGTTTCCTAGAATTTTCTTACTGTGAACTGATAAATTAGTCATTTTGACCATAAATATACAATAATAGGGGCATCCAGTTCAAAGTCTTTACAAAACATTTCCTGAGAGAACTGCCCTTTGGCTCCTGTCAAGTGATGAGGAGATGACCCCAGCTTCTGTTCCCTCAGCTTACTCAATCTTGACAGCTAAAGGTAATTTCTGTGCCTTAAAGTTTATAGATCTTCATTAAAATGCTAATACAATTCAGTTAGAAATCCGATTTCTGACTTTTATTGTTTCTTGCTGTTGGGGGGTGCGTGTGTGTGCATGCGCATGTGTGCATGCGGTTGTTGCTGCTAAAGAGTAACATTTGTAAAAGAACAAATGCAGATCGATTTTCCTTAGCTTTTTCTCAACCTGAAGTGCTGAGACAAGCAAAACATGTTTCCATTACTCAACTAAGCAAACAATGGCATATAAATCATGGAGGCAGCTGGACCAAGGTGTCGTTTCCATAAAGAGCCAGATTTCTCATGAAGGACAGTTTAATGGGCTGCTGCCAGGGAAATGCCGGCAGAGCTGGTAATGGCAGGAGGGCACACTAAAAGTGGCGCTGGAAAGGTGTCGCGTGGGAGCTGAGAAATGGCCCCACAGCCAAGACAACCAGAAAAAGGAGACTGAAAAAGGTGTGTGCTTTAATAATTTGCTTCTTGAGGCTGGTTGTTTTCAATAAAAATCTAAGTTTTTATTTTTAGCTTGTTCACGTTGGCTGCAAGATCATAGAAGTGTTTTTAGGTGTAATTTTATTTTGATCATGTTTATGCTGTGGCTTTGTTTCTCCTTTGATCATGCTTAAACATGTTTCAGACATGTTTGTTTGATGTATGCTGTTTTTTAAAGCACTCTTCCACATTGTCTGCTCGTGTTTTTTTAAAGCAATGAGTCATAGCAAAATGTTTCTTAAATTCATTTTCCCAAAACATGCTTTCTGGACTTTTACCCAATGGGAGACTGCTTTTAAACAAGAAAGCGTTGAACTGTTGTAACAGCACTTCTGAGTGATTCACGGATTGGAGACAGTTCTAGGGTCGCAGAAGAACTGATATTTCACACACAGAAATTTGAAGCAATCCTCTCTGTCCGCAATAGCTGCAGTGCACTGACTTTTACAGTTATCACCTGTGGGTTTGGATCAAAGTCCCACTTTCCATTCAGTAAAACTTGCTTGAAGTTTGTTCCGGCTCTTCTTTTGCGGCTGTGTTGAATGTATGAAATAGGTCAGCCCTGACTGAATTATTTTAAACTTCTCATGGGGACCGCTTGATACTGAACCTGTTTAATTATGCAGGGTGAGGCAGGGCAGTCTCAATACTTGGAACATACACATTCATGGATGACATTCTTTCTTCCGCTGCATGGGTGAGCAATTAGGAGAGTCAAGGAGAAGTCCCTTATCTGTGGACAACATCTCCCTTCCCTTCCTCAAAGAAAAGCACTACAAAAATGCTAGGTAGTCCATGGAGAGGGCTATGTTGCGTGACTGCCAGCCATCTGGCTGACTGATTCATCATGACCCTAAAGAGTGAGTTGTAAGCATGGTCTGAAGCCCTGGAGTTAAATGCAAGTTTGCATCAAGCCTCAGGCAAGTCAAACAGCTCCTCTGTTAATGAAACAATAAAGAACACACTATAGATCACTAGTTCACACCACCCACTTCTTCGCTTTATAACCTACAAAATTGTCAACCACATTTCTCCCCCTCTCTCCACACATGCGATCATGATGTTGTATTTATGATCATTATATCCATTCTAAACAGAAATGAATCTGTTTCTATACGCAACAGAACACATGTAGCCTCTTCTTCCTTTATTTGCTTCATTGCATAGACATAGATCTGTTATATGGAAGGGGGGGAAAAACCCAAACACCACCAGGTAACAAGAGCAAGGGCTCTGTAACATGAAGAACCACTCTTTTATTGACTAAAACATATCGATTTAACCAGATGGTGAAACAGCCTGAGGTTTGCTCAGTAAGAAACACTGGTGTAATTCAACAAAAACTGTTCCATGATGTACAGTGAATGTTTTCTAATATAAGGCTGTGTGACCACTTTATTTTCAGGGATGTAGTTAGGATTATTAATCACTAATTGAAAATCTGAATTCATCCCGGATGAGCACTGGTAAGAAATGTATACAAAGCATATTCACACACGCACTGGCTGTGGCATTAGTTATATCTGCCTTCCTCACACCCCCCCTCCTCTGCTACCACTCTGACAGAATCATTTGAAATACATATTTTCAATGTCTTAAACTATTTTTCTATCATTCTTTTATCAGTCCTGCTTTAATACTAGACTCCCTTACCGTTTCTAGGTTCACTTGCAAAATTATGAGAGGGAAAGAAAAGAATAACAATATGCTAACCGAGGGCAAGTTTATATAACCCGCACTATATCAGCAATGTTATTGACTCAAATGGGACTCCCCACAGTATCTTCATAGGCCAATGTAAAGTTAGATGTTTGATGCCCGATAATAAAGTGATTTATTTTAGAATTTGATATCTTGTGATTTACAAAACCCACTGTGCTAGAAACAAATCATTCAACCATTTGGGAATGTATTTAGGTTTTGGTTGAATTATTTTTTTTACCCTTTTCATTAAGACCTTAAGATTATAAAAACAGTGTATTCAGACAAGAGGTTCTCCAGATCCAGTAGCCCAGAAGAGTGTCTGCTAATGGGTATCCTCTTTTCC
>NW_009647856.1:4091897-4114577 GCF_000708025.1 Charadrius vociferus | reverse complement strand
CCTGATATATCCTTCCACAGGCTGAGAAGCAGAAATTTTCAAGATGTAGCCTTCTGTTTCTTGTGATACAAGTTGCATTCAAAGCCTGGGTAGATTGTATATAAAATAATAGATATTTACCATGGTATGAGATTGTTTAGATATTGTATATCTTAGGCCTGGTGTCAGTGGAACTTGAAGGTTATTAACTGCATGCTAGAAAGAAACAAAGTGAATTTCTTAGCTTAAGTTACTGGGGTTTGGGGTGGATCGCTTAAGCTGCTAACAGAACTTTGATGTTTTCAGATGTCTGAAAAGATTTATTTTAATAAACAATTGCTAATAGACACAGTTCCACAGAGATCTGTTCTGTGTTGTTCAATGTGTTCATAAATAACCTGAAAAAGAGGTTGAGCAGCAGGATGAGAAATTTTTTCACACGATACTAAGTTATTCACCATAGTGAGACAAAGGAAGACTGTGAAGAATTACAAAAGGATCTTATGCAACTGGGTGGCTAAGCAATCAAATGACAAATTAAATTATTCTTGATGAATGATGTAGTGACACCATGGGGAAAACCATGAGGAAAACATGCCTATCTTCACATATAAAACGATGGGCTGTGGACTGAGCATTACCAATGAAGAGTGAGGTTCTGGGGTTATGGCACATAAAGTTTCATGAAAATTTCAGATTACTGCTTAGGAACTGTCAAATCCATATTAAATATTAGGAACTAATAGAAAAAAGAAGAGATAATTCAACAAAAAGCATTGCTATAGCCCTCGTATAAGAGCACAATTCATCCACATCTGGAACACTGTGGGTATTTCCAATACAGGAATGAAGAGGCACCAAATGAAGTTAGGAAGATCGATGTTGAAAACGTTAAATCAGAAGTAGGTTTTAGTTCACTAGGCTGTGTACATGCAGAACAAATTCCAAAAGGACACTATGAATGCTGGAAATTTGCATGGGTTCAAGAAGAGTCTGGATAGATAACTGGATAAAAAAATCTATTGAGAGTTACTAATCATGTAGAAAGCAACCAAGCTCAGGGAATCAGCTGAACTGAAAATAGTTGGAGGAAGGGAGATTATTCTGGAAGACTTTTTGTAGTTACCGTATTCTTTTTTTGCCCCAGATACTTACTCCTGGACAATGTTGGAGTCTGTATTTTGATCTAAGTAAACCTTGGTCTAAGCCAGTATAGCTATTCTCATGTACTGTGTATATATACACACATACAGAGTACACGAGAATATATATCTACATGTACATATATATACACACAGAGAGTACATGAGAATATACATATACAGGCATTAAATATGCAGTATGCGCTCATATAATAAACATACCTAGACACATACATGCATATATATAAATACATTGAAATATGTTGCTTACAAACACTGCCATCCTCAATAAGGCCGTGGCTTTCACAGGACAGCTAGTGCAAACTGGCAAAACAAAGTCCACCTCACTATTTCCATGACTATATAGCAATAAACATACACTAAAAAGATGTTAATGCATGACACTAAAATAGCTTATAATTTCACATAGGAACAGGACTCTTTGAGTAGTTAAATATAGTTCGCAGTTAATTATCCCAGCAGGATGTAAAACCGTTATAAAACAGATTGGTAAATCTGTTGGATATGCCTTCGTTTTCCAAATATAGTGAAAGATACCAGCTGAAGTATCTCTGTAAAATACAGTGATGAGCCAGATTCACCACTGGTATGAATTTACTCTTGTGATTTCTATAAACTTCTCTCCCAAACTTCTTTCTACTGTTTTTACGTAATCTATCACTATGTCTGCATTTCATATATTTTCACTTGTTGATGTATCTTCTTTATCACCAAATAATGTTGTCACTCTAATTGTCAAGAAATAAGGGATTTCTATGAAAAAAAAAAATCTTTAAAAAAAGGACAAGACAGTATTTCAACCACTTGAATAGAAATTTACACTTCTGAAAATGAGACAAAAATGTTGGTTTTTAGGGTGTGGAAGGGTATGGAACTAGACAATATCAAATAAAACTGTATTTTTTTATTAATTCATTTGTTTCTGACAGTAACACATTAATACTTTTTCTAGATGTAAAAAACTTTCTTAATTTTTACTAAAGTTAGGAATATTACATTTGTCTCAATAATTTTCTCCTTTTATGTGCGACACATGCAGAAAGATTATTGATTAAGAGTCAAAACATCCAAACACGAAAAAAGTTAGTAATAAATACATGGAACTAAGAAGCCATGCTGTAATGTTATACAACAATTTGTAAAGAGATTTCATGAATGTTTAATTGCTTCAATCATAAAGTTAAGGTCTGTTCATTAAATATCTGCAGCAAACACCTCTGTGTGTTAAAGGTAAGAGGAATGTAAATACCTGTCAAGTTAATGGGTGATGTTGTATGTATGTAACATAGATATATTTGCCATTTGATGCAAAGATGGATTTGTGGGAAGCAAAATCACAACTCGCTTGTATAAGGAAGGCAAGTGATTCAATTCATGGAGTAGTAACATACACAACGGCATTGTCTTCTCAGATCCCAGATTTATTAGTGCTCACCTGATACCAGAGAGCGACAATCCAGAAGATGACAAAATCTATTTCTTCTTCCGTGAAAATGCAATTGATGGAGAGCACACTGGAAAAGCTACTCATGCCAGAATAGGGCAGATCTGCAAGGTAAAATTATGACTTCTTTGCGTGAGATTGAATGCACTTGCAGGACACTTTGCAAGTGATTTTAGAAACTACGTTTTCTTGCCTGTAAACTATTCAGTATTAACACTGACACTGTACTGAAGCAGAGATTATCCCAAGTCAAAAATTAGGGGATAACATGCCCAAAGGTATACTATTCAGTTCTTCTCTGTTTGGGGAAGCTTCACAAACTACAATGTTTTGTTTAAAAAGTCATAAGCATGTTCTGAGGCTTAGAATGTGTCTGCAAAGGCGAGGCTCTTTTACAGGACATGTGATACTTCCAGGTAGGCCAAAAACATTTGAAGAATTTACTTTTTAAAGGAAGGTTAATCCTTTTCCATTCCCACATTAGTGAAAATCTTTAAAACAGGCAAAGGAAGATTTAACGAAACAGTTGTTTAAGCTTCACTGTTCAGAAGACTCTTAATGACCACAGACTGAATCATTTATCCACACTGATAAACGTCCATGTATTTTTCTGGCAGACTTTTAAAAATATTTCTACAGATGAAATTATATTAATAAATGTTGTAACTTTGGCAACTGTGATGTTTACAGTAAAATTTCATGTTAATCCATAAGCACAATTTCAGTTTATCTCCTCAAATCTAGAGGCAGCTGCTTGAAAACCAATTACCCCATAAGTGTGGAGTTCTTGGTGTACTTTGTTCATAAGTTTTGCAGCTGTACAACTGATCCACTGTTCTGGCATTTTCATCTACTTTGTTCACTTGCAACTTGCATTTCTACTTTGTTCCTACCCAGTTAAGGATAATGAACCCCTTAAGCTTTACCAGGACATGGCAACCTGGGAGCTCTGGAGTGAAATATTCTGCCTGTCTGCCTTTCTCTAGTGTTATAGGTGTATTGCAATATATAAAGAGGTTTGGGTTTTCTTGGTATTCTTTAATAAATGATGTGCTACTATGAAATATGTAACAATACAATGTAAAATAAAAGGAAATCAGAATTAGTGTCTGACAACATAATACTGCTTTTGTATACAGAAGTGAATTATTTGTTTTCTGTAAGTAGTATCCTGTGGTTATTTACTATATTTTCTCTGCACTCGGTTGATATTTCAAACATATACTGTTACTAGAGGTTAATGCAAAATACTTTTGTTATTAGAATGACTTTGGTGGGCACAGGAGCCTTGTTAACAAATGGACAACTTTCCTCAAAGCACGTCTGATTTGTTCTGTGCCGGGACCCAATGGCATTGACACACACTTCGATGAACTACGTAAGTGGCAGAATGGCTTTGAATACAGAAATGTTTTCAGGTATTATCCATATGAATTTAACTTAGTTTTCTTTTCCGTCTCTTGTTATTGTTACAGAGGATGTGTTCCTAATGAACTCAAAAGACCCTAAAAATCCAATAGTCTATGGAGTGTTTACAACTTCCAGGTACAGAATGTATCATTTTACTTGCATGGAAACTTGGGTGGCTGCTTGTTTTAGAGGTCTCTTTGTAAAAAATGTTTTGAAGAAACACAAAATTTTCTTAACCTTTGAACTGAGAAGTCAGTGGCAGTAAGAAGTAATGAATTAGGTTTCGTTTCTTATGAGCAATGTACATCATCACTCCGGAGCAAGTAATCACAAAGACTATCAGTTTCTCAGGCTGTTCTTGCCCTTGAATTGGCTTTTTATAGTGGGGATCGGAATTTGTAGCCCTTTCCACACAGACCTGGAAAAATAACACAAGCATAAATATGCTTGTTTGGGGGCAGGGTGAAATAGAAAATCTTCAGTGTGAGAAATTGGCTAGTCAAGGAGATATTAATAAAAAATATTGCTGAAATCTGGAAGGTTTAACAATCTTTCAAAAGCTGTGTTATTGACTCACATATAACTGTGCCTGGAATGTTTTGGTTTCATTGTCCTTTCACCGAGACCAAAATTATACTTGTAGCTTCGGCCTGAGGAAGTTTTGCAGTGCTGGTTTCATTGCCACATTTATCCGTGAAGGACAAAAGTTTTAGTTTCTAAACAGAAATAACGTTTCTAGTGATAACCAAGCACAGAAGAGGGAGATTTGAAAGTACTTACTGTCTTCTGTAAGATACCTCAAGGTAAGAAACAACACTGAAGTTTGTGTGTGTGTGACCCAAATGACGGAAGAGACTGCTAAAAAAAAAGAGAAAAATGCAAAGTGTAGGAAAGAATTGAATAGTCCTCTAGGGACAGCCCCATTGATGTTTACTCAAATTGGGGCTTTGGCCTTCTGGGGACAATATGTTTTAAATAGTGGAATAACAGCCATCTGCTTAGGAAAATGTCTGAGAGATTGTATCAGTTATGCTGAACTTTCAGAAGAGGTGAGTTAGGATTGCTCTGAGAGCATGTCAGAGTTTTGATAATCAGCACATGCAATAAATTAGAAAGCGTCAAGCTGCTGTTCCCATAGCTCTTCCACTCGATTAAACCGACTGATAATTTAAAGAATCTGATTTGATTTCTTTTCCCCTCATTTTTAGTAATATCTTCAAGGGGTCAGCAGTGTGTATGTACAGCATGACTGATGTGAGGAGGGTATTTCTTGGTCCCTATGCCCACCGAGATGGCCCAAACTACCAGTGGGTTCCCTACCAAGGGCGAGTGCCATATCCACGGCCAGGAACTGTAAGTACCCTAAGAAATATAGTAATCCAAAAAGGGAAAACTATGGAAAATATTTTCACACGTTACATGGTCCTTGAGCTGAGATCCAGGAAAGAAATTGAGAAAGATAATGAAATGGATAGTGTGGCAGAAGGGGAAGCTAACAGTCCCTCCAGGTCCAAAATGTACTGATTTTCTTGTAAAGAAGGAAGCTGCAATTGCAACTTCATTTGGATTTTAATTTTGGCATTCATATTAACAACTTCAGCAGAAGTTTGAGCAATAGCTGGAGAACTTTGTTGAAAGTCAAATGTTTAATAAATTACTCCGCATTATCCTTTCCTCGGAATTTGTCTTTGTTCCAAATATTGGCTGAACCATTCTTAGTGAGAATGAACAGAAAACAGAACATCTGCCTGGCTGTTAAGAAACATCCAATTGTTCTCAACACTGAATCTAGTACAGTAAGACAGATATTTCTGCTGTGGATAATAGAGTGACTATAATTATTTCTAACTTACATTGGCATTTTTAAACATCTGTTCTTCTACCTGTTTCTCTGTTTCTAGTTTATGAATGACTGAAATGTCAGTGTATATAAGACAACCATATTTACAACTCCCAACTGATGTCATCACATAGAAATATTTAACTGCCTGTAAATTTACCACTAGTCTAAGATGGACATTTATGAAAAAATCATTAATTGTATATATTGGGATAGATCCTTTGCTAGTATAAATCAGCTTTACCCATTTAAATTCTGAAACATTGCTGAAGATTAAATATATACGTACACATGCATACATATAAACATAAATATAAATAATATATCTGTCTATAATATTCTTTTAAAAGTCTCCATAAATATAAGGCACAAAACAAACCAGGACTAGCTCTGTTCCTTTCTTTTGAATCATCTTTTTTTTTTTTTTAAATTATTTTTGCTGGGTATGTTTTGAAATTGTTCATTCAAACCTGATCCTTCAAACGATCTCCAGCAGTTAGGCAGTATGTACGCTCAGCCTAATGAAAACATCTTCCCAAGTAAAAGAAAACAGTGGCTCCCTGACAGTCAGATTCCTCAGCACTCCTCACTCCCTCACTCTGACTACTAGAGGGACTCCTAACTTTTTCCAGAGTTAAAACACAAGCTCTGCAGAATAGGAAAGGTTCCATTTCTTATTTGATGCTGACCTTTTTTTTTTAATTGCTATAGTTAATAATGATATGTCAGAGGGTGGGGTTTTTTTTTGAAATTGTATTGTTTTACATCCCTATGGAAGATGTGAATGAATAGATATTTTGGGTATTTCTTCTATAGGTAATGTAATCTTTTTTTTTTTTTTTTTTTTCCTGTCTGACAGACTTAATAAATTAGTGTTCATTATTCTGTTTATTTACATTTCTCTTTGATTCCATTGTTGACTAACTTTTCTACACGAAAGCAAAAAAATAAATATTATGTAAAACTACAGACAAAAAAGAATGTTACATGTTTCTATCACAGAAACAGACTGAGATAAAGAACTGACTGCTGCACAGGCGCTCTGTTACATTCATTCCTGAGCAGAGATCAGAGGCAGCTTTGCTGACATTCTGAACGCACAACTCAAACATTTGCCCTAGAGACTGGCAACACCGCTCTGCCTGCCTCAGAGCCTGTGAGTTATTCCAAGACTTGTCTGAGGGTCTTGAACTGAGCTCCATGTGGGAGAAGAGTAACTTGATCAAATTCCCAAGAACTAGCAGAAAAGCAGGGACCTAAACCCAGTCCCTAAGTGACCAAGTGGCCTAAGCCACCGGTTCTGTTGCCAAAGGAGGGGAATACAGTTAAATTACCTATATGTTTTTTTCTGGCTATCCGCTCAGAATGGGTTTTACCCTTACAGTTTCACTATAACATACTTACACTAACGTTCACAAAGAAAGTGCAAAGGCGTGCAGATTTCATTGTAAACATTTTTCTTCCCTAAGGGTAAATGTGATCCCAAATTATACCATTCTGCATAGCCCTGCAGTTGCATTGTGTAGTGCAAGAGCCCATGCCACTGTAAATGATGTTAATTAAAGAGTGGCTGAACCCATCAGTTTCTCCTAGTCTGCTACAGTGACTCTAATCCCGGTGCCAACCACTTTGAAAAAGATATTTTTTTTCTCTCACAATTGCTAAAATGATTCTATTGTATCAGTAAGATAAAACTCAAATTTAAGATGAGAGTCATTTCTGGTTGAAAATAAGGTGGGTTTTTTTTCCCTAAAATTATAAATTTGGATATATTTTCAATGGCTTTGAAGACCTTTTGAGTATTAAGAAGAAAGGATTTTGAAGGTCCTTTAGATGTCAGTCTTGTGGCTTCCTTTTCCAAGAAACAGGGAAAGGGAAGGGAGAAAAAAAATCTGAGCTTCTTATAGTGATTCAATTCCAGATCTTACTGCAGTCAAACAGTGCTGAATTATCTGAGGAATTTAATAGGTGAGGTGCCAGTAAACTTCTTGAGCGTCTGGTGACTTGCCCAGTATAAGTAAGGAAAAAGGAAAGTTAATTGTTCTTTTGAAAAGTCAGAAAACTTTGTAAACAATTCTACATCAGCTTCACATTTAACAGAGAAGTTGCCAGGATTTTTTCTTTAAGATTTATAGAACTTTTTTTTTTAACCTTTTAACTATACTTGGGAGAGGAGAGAGAAATTTTGTATATGCATCTTCTTGAATGAGATCCCTCATCCTGAATTTACATCTGACTTTCTGTCAATTCAGCTACTGAGTTCAAGTTTTCTGTGCTTCATGGTACCAGGAGTCTATATTCAGTTATGACCAAAGCTTTTTTTGTTCCTACCAAAATATAGCAATTGATTTATTCTATTGGATTATCTAATAGGCCAGTTAGGGTATAGCCTAGTTACCTCCTCTTGACTGATCCAAACCCCTGACATAGCGTACTGGGGACCAGCAATTGGACGCCAATGTTAAATATAAGAGTTCTTTGAGTCTGCTTGAATCCAAGATCAAGCTTATTTCTCCAAACTTTTTCTGGACATTTGTATTCCTGCCTATCTTTTGGCACCTGAAAACTTTCTCTTTCCTTGGTATCAGTGGGATCGATATATAAACATGAGTTCTGATGAAGCACCATGCCAATTAGCTTGACTTAGACCCACTAATATCAATAGCAGTCCTGTCATTAGCATTGAGGATAATGTCTTTGGTTTGTATCCTGGTTTTGTGACCACAACATAAGTAAACATGACAGGGTTTTCCATCTCCGAACAAGTCAAACTTTATGCTGCTTGAGATTCCTCTGAAAGCAATTTGGACTACAGATGTGTTAAATCTCACCTGCTGATGCTGCCCATTTCATTCCATTGACAAGGAAGGGTGTTATATCCAAAAGAGTTTTATTTCATCTCAGTTAGTTTCCTAAAGTGGTGTGGGATGAATGTGGGCCACAGCCTAGTCCAGGTAATGCACTTTAAACTTTAGATGTAGAAACACAAAGTTATTGTCATTTGTTTATTCTCATAAAAGCAGGTGATCCAAGCAGTAATCTGGCTCTCAGAATTGGGACTCTTATTTAAACACACAGAATTACAACACTAATTCTAGTTTTATGATTTTTTCTGCATAAAATATATCTTGGTCAATATTGCTGCAAGTAAAATCCCTTGTTTGAAAATCAGCCAGAGAGTAAATATTCAAGCAGTTGAAACACAGCTGAAATTCATTTACTTAAAATTGAGATGAATATTCATTTGCTGTTTTTTTCAGTGTTTGCCCAGCTGCAATTAACAATACTTAGTTCTTCTGTAGTGATTTTTATACTTAAAGCACTTTACATATATTGTCTAGTTAATCATTATCTAATTAATCTGAGTAATTAGTATTGAACTGTAGTTAGACTATTAATCAAGAAGTAAAGCAAACTTAAAATTGAAGTGTAGAATTTTAAACACAATCTTTGAGACAGACAATAGTTTGGCCAAAGATTATAAAAAGCCTATCTGATTTTGTCTTTGTAATATTTCTGTACGAGAGAGCAAGAACATATAATAATAAAAAAGCTGAAAAATGTTGACACAAAAAAGTAGACAACTAACCTGCTTTCTGCTTAGTTTGCTCCTCATGCATTAATCAAATGTCCTCCCTTCCTCCCTTCCATACCATATAATGGAACAGAATGCGGGAATTTGCTTACTAACAAATATGACAAAAAGGGACAATTTACACTTCATATGTCCATGCTGGAAGCGTCCCTTTCCTGAGTATAACAAATACTCCTTTTGACAGCATTGATTTTTTAATTTCATTTCTGATGAATTATTAATAATTTGGATCAAGGTGATAGCAAAGACAATTGATTTCTTCTGCTGAGCATCCTGCAAGGTCTGGATTCTTGGTTAATAAGATGTTGTCCTCTAGGTTTTTAATTTAATTGGAAGATATTCCATGCATGGACATAAAGGACAAATTACCTAGGGCATTTTAACAACAGATGCTTATATTTCAGGTTCAAATGCTGCAAACATAATAACTGTCACCTAGGTTTCAGAGTTTCATATGTCTTAAATAGGTATCTCTGAACAGACTAAGAGCAGGGGACACCGAGTTCTATGCTGAGTATCTTTGTACTGGCGATTTAATGCCATCGTGGTTCATTTTCTTCATCCATTCAACATTACTAACATGTTTCTAATGCTTACTTTAAAGTAACCTCTAATTGTTCATAAAAACTTAACAATTCTACAGAAGAAATGAGGGCAAAGAGTGGTGATTAGCCACAGTCCCCACATCTCCCCATGGGGACATGAGGTAGGTGAAAGTGGAGGAATATTTTTGTGGATACCGAAGCCATGGTCTTACCTCTCCTTCCCTTCTCAGCCTTTAAGTTTTACTCGTGTTGCTTTTCACGGATTAGGGGCAAAACTGTCTGGCCCACCCATGGCTATATAAGGGGACAAAGGGACTCTTTATTGTGTTATTTCATGGAGACGAGCTTAATCCCAGGGGGACACCAACTTTTCCATTACTGCACAGGACACAACAGTGAGGACTTATTTCAGTTCTTCGGTGAGAGTCGTCTCACCTAACGGTTCACATTGACAGTATGAGCAGCAACACTCACACGAGGCTTTCTTTAGAATCAGGGGAGAGAGAAGAGATACATTTAGGACATGACTCATTTGGTTTGGTTTACTGTAACAGGATCCATGTTATCTGGACTACATGGATGACACAGGCTTGTTGAGACAAGCAGGACTTTGAAAAGTCAGTAGAACAGGGAATCATCCCAGCATTTAAGGATTTGGTTCCTCAGAGAGGAATTGATTTCCAGCCAACTACTGAAGACAATACTTTGAAACTAAAATGGTGGCATATTTTATTAATTTTCTGTTGTATACTTAAAAAAATACTGAAATTGCTTGACACATATTGAATGATTTTAGATAATTCAGGATTTCTTCCTTCTGCCAAATCAAGATTAATGCTAATCAGTAAATGACTGAAAATCCTTTTGCACTGCATAGTAGTAAGAAAAACGATGAATGAGGATCATTTACATTCTGTTAACCATATTGATTTAAATCCAAAATGAAAAAAAAAAAAAATTGAGACTTTTAGTGATAAAATAAACTTTTGCTGTCTGTCTGCAACACTTAGATCCCATCATATTTAATTATAAACTATAGTAGTTGGGATGATTGTAATGAAATGCATTTCTAATATGTTACTAGTGATCAATAATAAAATGTAAAACATTTCTTTTTTTATTTCCAGTGTCCCAGTAAAACATTTGGAGGCTTTGATTCCACCAAGGACCTTCCTGATGAAGTTATAACATTTGCAAGAAGTCATCCAGCCATGTACAACCCGGTATTCCCCATCAACAACCGCCCAATCATGATCAAAACGGACGTGGATTACCAGTTCACACAGATAGTAGTAGATCGAGTGGACGCAGAAGATGGCCAATACGATGTGATGTTCATTGGCACAGGTGAGAAGCCCTGAGTCTACACCGTATGCTCCTCCAGGAGTTATGGAGACATAGATCAGATAAAATTTCATACTCTGAAAGACAGAACACTGATTTATGTTCCAGTGTATACCTGTGAAAATCTGGGGCAAGACTCAAAACTGTGCGTGTGGGGAGGTCTTTGTTACATACATTCACTGCTGCAGGTTCAGGCCGTGGCTTGCATAGCTTAATTCTTTAGGAGCTTCGCCAACTGGATGAAGATCAAACCACTCTTTTTTCAACTCCTGTTATTAGGGAATTTTATTAGAAATATCTTGTCTCATTAATTATAATTTAGTATTAAAATGCGGGTTTTGAGGTACCTATTTTGAAGTGCGGCATAAGAAATATTAACATGAACAAGACAAGTATCCAGGTATGGGAAATGTCTTGTGTGCCTTTCAAGTATTTAAAGTATTGCATTAAGATGCCCAGCTCTTTAGCTAGAAGAGTACATCATTTTACTTGAGATGAAGATATCTGGCACATACAAAGTGTTTTAAGAAGCGTTAGTATTCAAATAGAAACATGATATCCTTTCCAAAGCATTTGCAGAATCATACAGCTTTTATTCAAGTAGAAATATGCACTCAGAAAAGAGGGGTTTTTCTCCCAGAAAGGTAATAATGAGAAATAAATGTGGCCAGAAATTATCTGATACACATTTGCTTAAGTTCAGTGGCCTCAGAAGCATGCTGATTAGCAGTTGGTGGATCTGCTTCTTCACCTTTGAAGATTTTCCATTAGTTGGCTGGTGTTTCAGTTATGTTGAATAAAAGTATTTTAAACTTCTATTGAACATAATTGCTAGTAATTAGACATTGGCATCATGAGGCTAAACCAAATCAAACCAAAACCTCACTATTTCTTTTCAGCTTTGGACCAAAAGATATCTGTCTGTCTGTCTGTCTTATAACAGTCCAATTTTTGACTTGCTTTAAGTACTGTTCTGGTGCTCTAGACCTGGGGTCAGATTTCCAAAGCAATAAATCTCAAGGCCTCTTTCATGTTGATGCCTGAAATATATTATGAGTAAACTGAGAGCTGCTGAAGCTTTGTGTACCAAACACAGTGCATGCGTGGCAATTCAGAACATTTACTGCAGGAAATGCAGCTCTGCAGAAAGCGTTCCAGCTCTTTAAAGCTGTGAACTGAGTTATTAGATACCACTGCTACAATATGTTCTTGCATAAAACATTGAAAA
The DNA here is from genome assembly GCF_000708025.1 of Charadrius vociferus. Lineage (NCBI taxonomy): Eukaryota > Metazoa > Chordata > Aves > Charadriiformes > Charadriidae > Charadrius > Charadrius vociferus. Next base: position 4,102,029 of record NW_009647856.1, on the reverse strand, counting down.
GTAGTTTCATATGATTTTACACAACACATATATTTTCCATTACACATTAGAGACTTCAATGCCATCTACAATTGGCAGTGTTTTGTGCCTTTCAACAAGTTTTCTATGACCTGATTCAGCCCAGAAAAAAATTTAATGGCAATACTCCCCTTGGCTGCGAAGTGAGGGAACAAGCCCTTCAGTATCCAGAGTATGATGATGAACAAACATAAGAAGCTGATTTATGTCTACATCTTAAGCACAAGAGGTGGCATTTATCTCACCAAAGTTTGGCATTCAGTCTAAAAAAGATGCCTTGGCTTCTGCAAGGGAGAGAGATAAGTACTTCCAGAGAAAGATTTGCTGTCCTTTCTTTGAGAGTAAGATGAATAGTTATGCAGGAGTTCCTGTCTCTTTTCAGACAGTACACGAAGACTTGCTTAAACCTGAGCTATAGCTTTTAGATAGTTATCATTATGTATAGTGGTTTCTACCTAAATTAGTCATGCAAGGTCTCCCTCTGAAAGACCCTCAGTGATATTTAGCTCTTACCTTTGATACACACTCGCTTAGTTCCCTAAACCACTAATATTCAGGTGTGTGGTAAATGCTCTGGATCCCATCCAACATTGCTGATATTTGTGCCCAAGAATTGTAAGAAAAGTCTTGAAAGGTTATTACTTACACTTGCCAAAAGAGATTTCAGCACCAAAAACACAGCTTTGTAAATGCAGAGTGTTATTATTTCTTGAAATACTACTTTTTCTATAGAAACTGTTCTTTTTCCAGCAGGAGGTTAAACCCTCATGGGGCAGAAACAGGCGTTACAACACCTGTGCTTGGATCTGGGATTCAAAAGGTGCTCCTCTGAGCTCACCATCCTTATTGTGGTTTTCAGAATGAGGAAAGGGCATCTTCCGCACAGGGGGAAAGGAAAAGAGGCAGAACTTGAGGCCCTGCCTGCCGCCTGCCAGAAAGCTGCGTTGAGCTGGCTGGTCAAAGTCAAAGGAACCAGAGACAGATACACAATCAGTGCATATGACATCTTCCCCAAGCAAAGAACAAGATTAGGAGCAGATTAGGGACTTTAGTCACAGTCCAGTTTTCCTCTTGATGATCTGAACCTATGACAAAGCCAGAACTGAGCTCTCTGGGGTATGACTGGATTTTTCTGTGCAGGTCTGTCCCATCAGATTAGATACATTTCTCTGTATTTTCCCATTGCTGTTGCAGCGATCTACATTATTCCCACATGTTGCTGAACCTCAATATGTTGAAGAAATACCATTTTTTGTTCCTTTTCATTGAATAACTGATGATAATTGAACACAACATAATTAATGGCCATCCAGTGTGGTCACATTTTCCTTTCCTGTGGGTGAAATCTTTAGCTGAGCAGTTTCTTTCCCACTGTGATTGTACCAATGTGTTTCACAATGGAAATAAAATCATATCAGCATGCTTGAAATTATATCAGAAAAAAACAGGATTTAAGATATGCGCTTAATGCATATCCGGAGTGTCTGATGTTTGGGATCATTTGGCACAGTCAAGGTACATCTGTCAGTAAAGCAAATTAATAACAGTAATCTTATCTTACTGAGCAGAGCCTATTGATCCTACAGGAGAAGCCTGATTCCATTTGTGTGAAGTTGTTTGAAATACTACTCTGTAAAACTTGATCTAGAACTCAGATAAAGCCCCACTTTGGTACCTGCGGCCTGACCAGAGTCGCCGTAGTGATTAACACAGTGTATCTTTGACCCCAGAGGCTTTCGCAAGCATCAAGCCACTGTAATTGTTGCAGGATCCACTTAAAAGTCAGACCTTTTTTTGAAACAACATTATCTGGGGAACTCATGTCTGTGCAGCGCCCCACGCCGGCTCCACAATTTCCCTTTTGCTGTTTTATCAGAAATCTCCTTTTATTTCTGGAATATGGCTTTTGATGGATTGTGACTGAGGACAGCCATCGTCCAACACAGAATACAGTTATGACACATCGCTATGCTGTTATATTTATTAGATCTGAGTTCTCTTTTTCTACCTATCAATGTATTTTCCTCAAAACCACAGTCATCAAATTATCAGGATAATTAAGGAAATGAACTCATCCACTAAACTGCAAACATAACTAATGTTAAGTTATCTGTTGTTCTGAATTACTCTGTTGTAGAAATGTGGATTTTTTTTTCTTATTGTTTTAAAGTTTATATTGCATTTGTTCTGTATTGTTCTCAATATTTCTTGAATTAAGTATATTCAATTAGTAGCAGTAACCATAATGAAAACCACTTCCAAAACAACTTATCTAGTATATTTTACTAGCTTAGTTTGTACATGTAGCTGCCAAATTAAAAAGTTGTGCTTTGTTGTTGCTGTTTTAAGAAAGAACTGGTTTTATTCTTTTTAAAAAAGAATATATGAACTTGTGACTAATGAAAGAAAATAGTGATGTAGATATTCTGTGGAAAAAAATCGCATCTTTCTAAACTCAAAAAAATACGTACTTAGACACCAACATCTGCTTAAAGGGAAGCAGATGGAAAAAATAAAATCTCAGTTCTACAGGGTATTCTAGGATTTCTAGAATATTTTAGTCCAAATTCCTCTAAAAAAGTTGAAATGCAAGAATTTTCTCATGAAATCAATAGCTTTTAAGATAGTCACCTTATAAAAATGACATTTTCAACCTGTGTAGTCTATTTGTTCAATTTAGTCTGTATTTTCATCAGAGAAGTGGTGAATCATCATCTTTTTAATCAGAAGTTTCAACTAACACACACAAATATACATACGTACAAAGTATATTTTGATTTTGTGTAATTGTTGTTTAATTCTTGTTTTGAGAATGTTGACCTTTACAGTCGTGCTACTTTGAGAATTTTAGCCATTTTAAAATGTCTTATATTTTCCTAAACTATTGCTGACGTAGAATGTGCAACACAAAAGGTCCTCAGGACCACAGTTGTTATTCCTATGGTATACTTAGATAGTACTACACTTGGCTGGGTTAAAAGAAAAGTTGCACCCAGAGTTGTTTCCATTTGAGAGAGTCTGCAATGATGTGTACCAACCTAGAAATTATCCTTCTTTCTTTTTTTTTTCCCTTCTGAAAATTCTATTCATGAAAACAAGCAAATAAATCACAGATGCAGAAGAAGTAAAACAGAGATGGTCTTAAGTCACAAACCGCATTCAGAAAACTAGAGGCTGTAGCTCTGGAATGTCAAGCATCGGCCTTCTTCATGTTAAAGCCAATTGCAAACCTCCAAGAATGTAAATGGATATAGTATTAAAATGCTGACACACACCTATTTCTAAGCAGAAGATTCAAGTTGTATTGCTTTTTACCCCTCAGCGAAGACTAGTATCTAACACACAGAGAAATATAGATGCCTTAAGGGTCTTATACGTCTTGTGTATTTTGTTTGACACGGGGAAGGTGGCCTGTACTTGGGAGATCTAACAGCTTCATCTGTCTAACAACATTTGTCCAGATGTTTTTATATCCATACTGAGCCTTCTGACAGCATCTTCACATGCATTTTAAGAATGACAAACATCATATTCAAAATGGACAATAAAACATGCCTGGGTAAATTTAGTGCATTTCCTTCCTCAATTAAATGACTGAAACATCTGTCATTTTATGCTGTGACTTAAATAGTATTTCAGTCCTTTTCATTCTTTAATAACTATAGTAGTATTTATCTTCTTTGTTGCATTTTGATACTTGAAAGACATCATAAAATGTTCTACTGAAATTTTGTGTTTTTCTAAGTTATTTTAAATAGCAGTTGGCATTTTGAACGAGTGCTCAGAGATATGTAGCTTCACAATCCTTGTATGTGAAATAATTACATACTACAAGAAACTCTGGCTGCTCTGAGAATGAAGTATGCTTCTCAAGCACCTGAAAACTTTTTTTTTTTTTTTTTCCTTTTCAAGATATTGGAACGGTTCTTAAAGTGGTTTCAATTCCTAAGGAGACTTGGCATGAATTAGAGGAAGTCTTGCTGGAAGAAATGACAGTCTTTCGGGTAAGTGCGGCTAAATTTCAAGTGTCAGGTTGTAGATTTCTCTGTGGACAGCTGCAAACTAAACTTCTTGCAGTCTAGCCAAGGACTAGCCTGGCATACCCCTCCAATTAGCTTGTCATTTAGAGACCCAGACACTAGTCAAAATAAACCTTGAAACTTTCAGTGTTAGCTGGAGGTTAATGATAAAGGAAACGGCATTCTGGGCTTTTGTTTTGTGGTTTAAAAAGTAAATTAGTATCTCTGAATCTTAGAGCCATTGCATGCTGTAGTTAAATACGATCTGTGCAAGTCTGGGAATAATGCCTGTCTCTTTTATCCCACAGAGATACACAATACATGAATTTTATAGTTGCATCAACTCTTAACACTATTCAGACTGTCAGCATAATGTAACTAGGAAAAACAGTGATCTGCAGAGATTTCTTATGCCTAATAATCTGAGAAACAAAGAAAGTGTTTATATTGTCAAAGGTGTCTTCAGGGCCTCATTTTCATGGTTTCACATAAGACACCATAAGCACCCCCTAATCTTTAGTACTTTTTTATGAAAATCACTCTCTCCCATTTTTCCTGTCTGAGCCACCTGAAAAATAAGGCATCCCATCGGCACTCCTGCAAGTCGAGGCTGAGTAAACCTTTCAAACACTTTCCAGACAGAACCCAGGGATGTCTCGTGTGTTGTACACAACAACGAATCATTTACATTCCCCGTTACTCTTTTTGTCAGTGCTGTTTTATAGCACCATTTCACAGGCCCCAGGATTTCGGGGTTTGATACCTAGCCGGGAGGGCGAGGTTCATCTGACGGTGCGAAGGTGATGCTTGCGTGCTCGGAGAGCCCCACGTCGCGTGGTCTCACTCCAGATGTGCTGAGGAGGGCCCCACTCACAACCTGCCTTCAGGGCCCAGCCCCCGTGTCCTCTCCTACTCAGTTGCCATCCCTTTATCTTTGGTTTCTAAACAGACACAACATATCTAAACAGAGCTTGTATATCTTTATATTGTTATTCTCAATTTTATTTTTTTTTCTTTTATGGGCAATCTTACCTTTACTGGTACCAAACTTGCACAGAAACCACTGTTTCAAGTACAAGTTACTACTGAAAAATGGATATCTCTGTCTCTGCACTCCATAGTTTTTTGTGGGGCAGAAATGTGAGGGTTTGGTTTTGTTTTGTTGGTTTGGTTTTTTTTAACAGAAAAAAGAAGTAGAAACTATGAGGAGAAAATGAGACAAGCAATTTGTGGCTCCCAGCTTTTTTCTATTTTATACACGCAAAAGTCATTACATTAATGCAGGGTAATTTGGCAATCGTTGATAATGTACGAGTCTCTTCCCTAAATCAAGTAGAAGTGCCAAGGTAAAGCAGATCAGAGAAATATAAAAGTGAAAGAAAGAAAATAAATGGAGTGAAAGTTTTATTTCAGAAAGGCTTTACAGAAGTAGCATGGTTAATGGCAAATTCAAATCTGGTATTTTACTTTACATGTGTGTTTATTCATTACACAAAAGGATTTTGGTGTTCTGATTTACTTGAAAGCTCATTTGTCTCCTTTGGCATACATTTAAGCCTTAATGAGGGCATTAATGTACTTCAGTGGAATAAGTAGAATTTGTATGCATAAGATAAGGATCTTTCAATAGGGAATTTGCAACAGATTTCAAATTTACCTTAACCAAATGTAAGTTTTCTTTAGCTACTAAAGAGTCTATGTGCATCATAAAGAGTGTATTTTGATGCTTAAACCGCAGTGTGCTGAATACAATGCTTTTCATTCATAATTCCACCAAACTGAAAGTCTTCCATATCTGTTACATTGATAACAAATGCCTCTTTTAACCCCATTTGTGCAATATTTCTCTGAACAGCTGAGCAAACAAACTAATGAGTTCAATTTTCATTCAAATGTTACACTTAATTGATGCTTTCTAATATAAGGTCTATTAACCCATTTGTAAAGGCAGGTCCACGTGCTTAACATCCACTGACCCATATCGAATTCTCTCAGGATTAGCAAGTTGAGAGCTACACAAGTGTAAAAGCTTAATAAGGACTTTATTAATGTACATAACCAAAACTATGATGCATGGGATCAATAGTAGGTTTTTAAGTGGAATAAACTTCATACAGAACAGACTTGCACACTTCGTAACCAAACGATGCCACTTTTACACTCAGGATTAAATCCATTCAAGCAGCTCGACCTAAAATGAGTAACAGCCTTTTAATCAGATCTGAACGTACTTAGTGTGTTAAATATTTCCTACAGTCTTTCATGTAAGAAAGTAGATATTGGTTTGACATCTGCTTGCTACAGATAAGTATAATTAAGAGTAGACTTAGCTAGGAAAGCAGCAACTCTTCTAGTGACCCATTTGGTTGATTAAATAATGGGTATTCCCGGGTGCAAAAAAAATCTTGCCCGTTTTATTTTTGTGTTCTGCAAATAGGAGTAACTTCTTTGTATGTGAATAGTGTGGTGCAGTCAACAAGATTACGCTTGGGATTAAGGCTTGTTCTTATGAATAAGATTTTGCAGGAATGGAGTTTTCACCTCACTATGGCTAAAGGTGTTGCTTATTTTAGTGTTATCACCTTTAATATAGTATTTACGTACTTTGATACAGTCATTATTATTTTCATATTTCCTGGGAGGTTCTTTAAATGTAGTTTTAATATTAACTGCAGATATTAATTTCAAGATGTGAAGCTAGTGACAAAGTAATCACAATTAAACTGTAAGAATCATGGAAAATTAAATGTCTCCAATCAACATGGCACAGATATACCTGGACACGTACATGCATTCTAATTCACTTATAACCAGAAAATACTCCACTGCAAAAGACAACACGAAGCACTATTACTAAGGATTGTCTAGCTTAATTTCAAGGTTTCTGGACTGAGCAAATAATATTCTAGCAGAACTGTTATGTTTATAGAACTCATTTTATATTTTAACTCTTTTTTTCCCCTAGGAACCCACTGTTATTTCAGCAATGAAGATTTCCACCAAACAGGTACTATGCACACAAACTTTAAATCACGATTAAATATTTATTGTTCTGTGTCTTTTAGAGGCAGTAACTTGGCAGTCAGTAGAGACATATTAATTATAGCAGCAGCATCCCATCCCTTTACATAAACATCAGTAGTTTCTCTGGAAAATGTGGCATGCAAAGGAGAAAAGAGAAGCCTAGTTTGTGTTACTTACTGGTAAGGTGGAAACTAAACACAAACTAACCATCTGTCTGGAGGCTCTCAAGAAAAAAAATTCCACATTATGGAATGTCCTTATGACAGAGGAACTGTTAGGAATGGCCAAACTCCGTCCCTTACTTCAGTGGGACTAGTTCTAGTTGCTGTAGAAAAGGTCTGGTACAAAATGCAGAGAGTGGAAGAAGAGAGTGGAAAAGAGACGTCCTCCTGTCTTTCTCTCCAATGCCCATTCTGTTCCTGGATGTGCACCATTCACATTTAACAAAAAGGGTAGATCTGATTTAGTCCAAATTTTCCATGGCCTTCTGGTTCAGTGACTTTGTTAGGATATGGGTTCCAGACTCCAGAATTCGTATTTCCTACTTTCTGTTGAGTGCACCAATAACTAGCTTCTTAAAGAAAAGATCTGTACTACAGCCTTCGTTGTAGATCAGACCATAACTAAGCTCAGTGGACTTCTTGATGGACGGAGGTAAAGTTTTGTCTGGTTTACAGTAAAGGTGATTGCTACATTTCTGAGCAAATATGAGCAATTATCATTCGGCTGCTTTGTGAAGCAGCTAATGAATTATGTAGTCGTGCAAAGAACTTTGGGCTGCAGTCCAAGAGTGAAGCGGGTATTCGGGGACTTCCTTCCACCTCTGCCTGGAATTAGGTACATGGACCACAGCCACTGTCATTTCCTGTCTCAAAAGTCTAAGACATAAAATTCATTGTCAAATTTCTTTTTTTTTTTTTCTTTTTCGTATTTGTGTTGATTTGGAGCCTAATTTGGTAAACACAAGCAACTTGTTCACATTCAATTTTTCTATTAATGTCATTTTCAGTAAAGAGGAGATTTCATATTACTTACAGACCGGGTGCACTAAAAATTCTGTGTGTTATAAATAAGATTTAGTTAATTCATCTACCTCACTCTATACGTTATTAAACAGAAGTTCATTTTATTCTGTAACAGACAGAGCCCAATATTATGTTTGAAATGCCGCATATTTAACTCAGAATTCACGGCATTTAGGAAAGCTGTCTGAAAGCATTCATGTATTTGACAGAAAACATTTTGTTTGGGGACACTCTTCTAACACAATTTGCCACCTAAACCAACAGAAATGGCAGGGCAAAAAAATTGGACTATTGATTACTGGGATACTTAAAAACAAACCTGTCAAGTTGTATATATGTTCACGTCATACCAAAATGTTCTGCTTTGCGTTATTTTTATAAGTACATTCCCTTAAAGCAGCCAATCATATTTGATAATGGACCGTGCGTTTTCATACAACTTCTTCAAAGCATTTTTAGTTATTCAGGAGAGATTACAATTTTCACTGAGTCTTCTGAAAACAAGTTTACACTGCTAAAATTGTCTAAAGCTAAAAAAGAGCATAAAACACAAGTTATTCAGGCAGAGTTAAACTCATGAAAAATCAACCAGCCTCAGGCTAAAAATGACAGAAGCATGATACAGCGTGACAAGCTTTTGGCACTGTGTCTCTGTATCAAACAAGTATATGGCAACATGTTTGCATTTCATATTTATGATTTAAAAATACTGTCGTTTTATAACTCAAACACTTTACTCATTGTGTTCTGATAAGCAGGGCGTTTTTCATATAAACAGCACGATAATTCTATGCATTGTAGAAAGCAGGAACATGAAATGTAAACAGTAAACCCAGCGTGTCCTAGTGAATAGCTTTAAAGCAATCACTTCATTTTATTTTTTCCACTAATAAGTCTTTCATTCAATTATAAAAACACGGTACAGGGAGTTTCTCCTTACTTTTAGTGTTTTACCACACTGGTTGTACAAAGCTACCTCTTTTGCCATCGTGCCAGTATGATATGTTACAAATGACTCTTCTTCCTAAAGACCAAAATCTACAAATTCTTCAGAGCAGAACTTTGCTTGTGTTAAATTATATATAACTCTAAGGCTCCCATGCCTCTCTCTATGAGTGTGAATTTGGCCCTTGAGCGAGAGTGACTTCAAGCAAGGAAACTTAGCCTTTATGCGTAAAACTTGGTGCCGTCCTCAACTCTACTGTCTTTAACCCACAGGAATGATATTTATGTTTTCTCACTGAAGCTACGTATTCCTCCTAATTGGGTTCAGAGCCCTGGGCTTGTGCAACCTTATCACCTAAACAACTTATGCATGGTTAGCAATAGACACAAACCTTCAGTGAACTGCATCCTTAGAGCCACTGGAACACCCTGCAGCTGCCTAAATTCACAATTTTGTGGGAGCCAGGCTTGCAGGGAGGCTGTCAGGTGGGGCTCCATAATTCTTCCCTTGATTTAAAAATGTGGAAGCAGGCCAAAAAGTCAGGCCTGGCTTGCAATCAAAGGTAACTTTTTTTTTTTTTTTTTTTTTTTTTGTGGAGCAAGCTCTCATCTTTTTCTCAGGGTCATGTTTGCAATCCTCTGTTTCAAAAAGCCATTGGATTTCTGGTAAGATGGGGAGAAAACAAGAACCTTGGCTGATACAGGCCATCTCCTTGGCTAGTGAGCTGCTGCGAAGAGCTTTTGTTTCTCCGCCATAAGATTCTCAATGAAAGGCAAGGCCTTAGTGACTACTTTTATAGTACTTTTCACAAAGTACTGAATTTTATTCAGAAATCGCCATTTCTGTCCATACTGAGCATATAGAAAGGACCAGCTCAAAACGGATATGTCACTTAAACAGCCCCCTGAATTATCCTGCAGCGGTTACTTTTCAAGACATAAAATTAAATTAAATGGGATTTGAACCTCGTGCTCCCTGAAGTTCCTTTTAAAATTCTGCCTAAGTTCTTCTTTTTAAGCTTTAAATTTTTTCATCTCTCTTTTTTTCTTTTAATTGTAAATGGAAAATTCTCAGTTATTTCTTTGTCCGACTTCTAGGGA